>NC_057813.1:749319164-749650626 GCF_018294505.1 Triticum aestivum | reverse complement strand
GGGGAACGTCGTGAAGTCGGCCGAGGCGCAGTGGCTCGTGGCGCTGCGAAAGGAGCGGGCAATCTCCCCCCCCAGCTCGCCGCGAAGGAGCTGAGGGAGTACTACTACCTCTTCTGGTCGACGGAGACGCGAGCGCATCCGCGTACGAAGGTACTCCCAGCTGTCGCTTCGGAACTGGCTCCGAATGGATATTGTTTCTTCGCGCTGTTCTTCTACTGCGGGCTCTGCCCGCCTTTCTTTGAATTTTTCTGCGATATCATGAACACCTACGGGTTCCGCCTCCTTGACTTCACCCCCAGTGTTGTCCTGACCATGGTAGTTTTCGCACATCTCTGCGGAAACTTTGTCGGAGTCTATCCAAACGTAGCCCTTTTCCGCCACTTCTTTATGCCCCGAGTTGAGAGAGGGGAGCCTCTTGCCGGCGGAATCGCTTGGATCTCGAGAGCTGGCAAGAAGGAAGCTTATCTGGAGGGAGAGCTCCGCAGCAAGTGGGAGGAATGGAGAGCAGAGTGGTGCTGGATTGTCGAGGAGAACCCGCAGCCATTTACTGCCCAGCGCCAAGCCCCAATAGTGCGCGGCAATGATTGGAGCAACATGGCCCCGAAAGACGACAGGCTGAAGATTGCCGTCACCCGGATCCTACGCCTCAGGCTTGCCGGGCTCACCGTAGGCGCCGTTGGCGCAGATTTTTTTTGCCGCCGCATCGCCCCCCTGCAGGAGAGGAGGAGACCCGCCTGGGAGTTCCAGAATGCGGCGAATATCATGAGGCTGCGCTCGGGCCTCAACTTCAACTTCACTGTCCTGGAACTGGACGGGATGATCCTGGAGCTGTTCAAGCGCGATCCTCAACATCCCGAAGCGTTCATGTTGCCGAGGGGTGTCGTTCCATTGTGCAACAACTCCTCGCTCGACCGCATCCGTGCGATGATGCCGCTGTGCGACTCGCATGGAATTGTCCCAACTTGGCAAGAGCCTGCAGATGACGTCGTGCAGGAGTTCTTTGATGGCCTGGTAGAAGTGCCGGTCTGCCCCGATGAACAGAAGAGCCTCACCCGCGACACCACCGATGCGGAGATGCAGCGCATCGCCACCAGGCTGGAGGAGGCGGCGGCAGCCGCTGCCGCGGGCGAGTTTGGATTCACCATGGAGGAGGCAGAGGCAGCAGAGGCGGCAAGCCTTGTCAAGCGAGAGGAGCTTGTCGGCGAGGAAGAGCTTGTCGGGCCTGAAGCTGAGTCGAGCGAGCCCGCCAAGGGCGCGAGTGACTCGTTGAAGATTGGCCCCTCCTCCTCCACACCTTCAGCCAGCTCGCCGCAAGCGGAGCCCCCAGCTCCACCAAGAAGGCGTCTTCGCAAGGCCGGGGACGTAGCGGGGCGGCAGACGAGTCAATAGCCACCGTGCCGCGCGACACGCTCTACCGCGGCAAGCACTGTTGCCGCGGGAGCGCCTCACGCCGCTGCGGCAACTGGAGCGGGGTCTTCCTGGTCCACCGCTACTGCCCCTGCCAAGCGGACGAGGGAACCTACTCCTCCGCCTCGTCGCACCGGAGGCGTGCCGGACTTCGATCTCTCCGCGCTCAGCTCCGACGAGGAAGAAGAAGAGTAAGATTCTTTACTGTACTTGTAGTTCTTCAATTTTGTTGCTTTGTCTTGTATCTGATTTGCTTCACTCTGAACCCTTTCCTTTTCAGGACGGTGGCCCAGAGAGCGGCGAAGAGAGCCAAGGTCCCGGTGATTGTCATCGAGGACGAACCCACCACGACAGCAGGGGGTGTGTCCGAGACCATCTTGCCGGACCCGGCAACTATTCCCCAAAGCAGCCCCCAGCGCAGCCCCCAGCGTAAGTATATGGTTTACTTCCTGCTGTTAGGCGCGCATAGGTGCTCTTTCTTCGCTGATATCTGACTGTTGGTTTGTGTAGGAGCAGAGCAGCCTCACCAGGAGTGCCCGGAAGCCGCTCCCGAAATGCCATCTGCTTCGACTACACCGCCAAGGGAGGATTCCCCGGCAAGGGAGCATTCTCCGGCAAGGGAGAATTCTCCGGCAAGGGATAGTTCTCCGGCAAGGGACAGCACCAGCGATCCTCCGGTGGTTGAGACCACGACTGCAGATCCTAGTACAGGTAATCCTCTTGCTTGAAAACTTCCCTTGGGTTCTTCTTCTTCTGATTTTATTTTTTGGATATTTGCTTGACTTTTCTCCTTTTTCCGTTCGTCAGATCCATCTGCCACGGAGCCGATGGAAACCGAGGTTGCCGGCGAGGAGAACACGCACAGCGATACCGACGACGCTGTTGCCACCGAAGGAGAAACCGGCGCTGATGATCCCGCCGGCGAAGAGGCCGCCAAAGCTGCCGCCGCAGAAGCTGGCGAGGGATCCGGCGATCGCACTGACGGCCCCGAGGCCGCAGGAGCGTCAGGCGCTACACCGACCGCCGATCCATCCACCGCTGCTGCAGCGCTAGGCTCCGAAGAGCCCCAGCCCGGTGCCTATTTGAAGGCCGGCGATGGCATCTTCATCAAGCTCCCCTGGGCGTCAAGCTCCAGGGCGCCGGTCGAAGGAGAGATTTTGGATGGAGAGGTGCTCGCCTCCGCTGGGCTGACACTGGTCGACGCGCCAAGCAGCAGCAGCGACGAGCCTGAGGAGGAGCGGCTGCTGCGGAAGCTGATGTTGCTCTACCGCGCCTGACAGGCCAAGCTGGTATCCCGAGAAGCGCTTGTCGCGAAGGCGGGAGTTGACATTGAGAAGCGCGCGGAGGAGCTCCAGGGTCTCAGGCAGGAAGCTCTCCGGTCCCTGGCAGCGGAGCGGGAGCAACTCGCCGAGGAGCGGAAAGCCTTCCTCCTCGAGAAGGCTGAAGTTGAAGAGCAACAGCGGCTTGTTGCCGAGACGCTATCTGCGCAGGAAGGCGAGTTGGCGAGCGCAAGGTCAACCTTGACAGCCACGAGGAGGAGCTTGCCGCGCGCGAGCAAACATTTGGCGGGGCTCTCAAGGAAGCAGAGGATGCTGCCGCAGCTGCCGAGGCTGCCAGGAAGGAGCTGGAGATGAAGGTGGCGCAGCTGGAGGCCGATCTCAAGGCGAGCGGCGAGGAGCTTGCCGCGCTCAAGCGTGAGCGCAAGAAGGACGCCGTCGCTCATGGCGAGCTGCAGGGTCGTCTCGCTGAGAGGAGCAAAGAGCTTAGCGCCGCCAAGGAATCCAACACAGATCTTGAGTTGAAGCTGGCTACTTTGACTCAGACACTGGACGGCACCAGGGAGCGAGAGGTGGCCTTGACGGAGAAGATCAAGGCCGACGAGGCACTGCTGGCGAGTGCTACCGCCGCCCAGGACACTTTTAGGGAGAATGTGGAGCACTGGACGGAGGGTCTCGTGGATGTTACCGCAACCATCGATGGGGAGCTGGCGCAGCTGGGGATGGAGGATCTCGGGTATTCCTCCGATGAGCACCTCCAACCCAGCGCCAAGCTCAGCTTGTTCTTCAAAGGCGTGGCGACGGCCCTCCAGCGACTCCGGGAGAAGATCCCAAAGCAGCTGGCCTACGAGTCGCGCAAGATCTGCACAGGAGCTCTTCAAAAGGTGCTGGTGAAGGTGGCCTTCCGCAACCCAGGCCTCAACCTCACCAACGTCTTCAAGTCCCTGCCGCCGGACGCTGATCTGGAAGCGCTCAAGGCCCTTGTCGCACCCATTGTGGACAAGGTGAGCGAGATTAAGAGGGTTGAGGGCGATCGCGTAGATTAGGCTGCCCGTTTTCTCTTTTTCTTTGTCGCTGCTGGTCATGTCATGAGAACAATCTGTTAGAGCTGCGACAAGCTATCTTGTAATATAACTCAATTTTGGGTAGTGATTGCTATGTTATTTCCTTTACTTGATTCCTTCCTTTGTATGTTTTTGCCCTACGCTTTTAGGGAACTTGTCGGCGTGGGCACCTGGGCCGCGAGCGCTGAGTGCGGGATGTTAGCAGCCTGCTAGCGGTGCCGCTTCCGACAAGAAACCTTGTCGCAACTAGTCGCAGCTCACTTAAGTTGTTGAGCGGACTCGAAACAAAGTAAGGGCGCAACTAGCTACGAGTTGGTTCCTCCGCGCACAGGTTTTCCATACAAAGCACGGTCGTTCGAGGAAGATAACTTCAAATTTAAAACTGATTGCTCAAACTTTGGCAACTTAGCTTTTCTGTCGTTTGCTTTCTGGTAAGGCGAAACTTCCTTGAACGACGCCTGGTCCACACCATTATTAACACCTATGGGACCGGCGGATCGAGCCCCTTTCGGTTCGGCGGGGGGCGGAGGTCACACGAAGAGCGGATCGAGGCAAAGCACACGAGCAGTTTACCCAGCTTCGGAGCTCTCCGGAGAGATAATACTCCTACTGCCGCTTGTCTGATTGTATTGAGTTCTTGCTCGGGAGCGCTGAGTGCTACAGTACACACTAGCTGCTAACGAGACCGAGCGTGAGTGTGTTTCTCGCTTCCCGAACCTCCTCTACATTGCGCATGGGCCTCCTTTTATATGCTCAAGGGGTCACCGACAGGTGGCAACGTAGGCAAGGGGTAAAATGGAAAAGGAATTGTGGTTGGTACAGCTACCTGTACAGTGCATCCTACCTAACCCTGACGGCAGGGGACAAAGGCATTAGATGCCCGTCTGCATCGCCCAAACAGTGCAGAAAGGGACCGTCAGGGACGCCACCGCTTGCCACGATGGCAATCTTGTCAGCGTCGCATGCCACCGTGCACCGCTGGCTGCACAGCCTCTCGCCACGCGCGCCTGGAAAGGCCCCAGGGCGACACGTTGGTGGATGTGCTGGAGAGTGGGTACAGAGTGGTCGCTTGCCGCGGCAAGCGCCTTGCCGCGGTCGTCGTCTTGTCGCGTCCGGGAGCTTGTCGCTCACCGGGCCTTGCCGGGACGCGTGGCGCATCGCGGCAAGTTCCTTGAGATGCCTTGGTTGGCCTTCCCGGCAAGCTCCTCTTGCCGGGGCCTTGTCTCCTTGGCTTGAATACTTTGTTCTCGAATGGCTCCCAAGGAACCACGGAGGACCTTGGCGGTCACCCGGCAAGCCTTGCTGCGGGGTACTGCAACTGCCCATGCACAAGTTCGCGCCAAAGATGTCGGGGAAACTGATCCACGAACACCTATGGGACCGGCGGACCGAGCCCCTTTCGGTTCGGCGGGGGGCGGAGGTCGCACGAAGAGCGGATCGAGGCGAAGCACACGAGTAGTTTACCCAGCTTCGGAGCTCTCCGGAGAGATAATACTCCTACTGCTGCTTGTCTGATTGTATTGAGTTCTTGCTCGGGAGCGTTGAGTGCTACAGTACACACTAGCTGCTAACGAGACCGAGCGTGAGTGTGTTTCTCGCTTCCCGAACCTCCTCTACGTTGTGCATGGGCCTCCTTTTATATGCTCAAGGGGTCACCGACAGGTGGCAACGTAGGCAAGGGGTAAAATGGAAAAGGAATTGTTGTTCGTACAGCTACCTGTACAGTGCATCCTACCTAACCCTGACGGCAGGGGACAAAGGCATTAAATGCCCGTCTGCGTCGCCCAAATAGTGCAGAAAGGGACCGTCAGGGACGCCACCGCTTGCCACGATGGCAATCTTGTCAGCGTCGCATGCCACCGCGCACCGTTGGCTGCACAGCCTCTCGCCACACGCGCCTGGAAAGGCCCCAGGGCAACACATTGGTGGATGTGCTGGAGCGTGGGTACAGAGTGGTCGCTTGCCGCGGCAAGCGCCTTGCCGCGGTCGTCGTCTTGTCGCGTTCAGGAGCTTGTCGCTCACCGGGCCTTGCCGGGACGTGTGGCGCGTCGCGGCAAGTTCCTTGAGAAGCCTTGGTTGGCCTTCCCGGCAAGCTCCTCTTGCCGGGGCCTTGTCTCCTTGGCTTGAATACTTTGTTCTCGAATGACTCCAAAGGAACCACGGAGGACCTTGGCGGTCACCCGGCAAGCCTTGCCGCGGGGTGCTGCAACTGCCCGTGCACAAGTTCGGGATACTAGGGTACCCCTACTCGAAACTGATCCACGAACACCTATGGGACCGGTGGACCGAGCCCCTTTCGGTTCGGCGGGGGGCGGAGGTCGCATGAAGAGCGGATCGAGCCGAAGCACACGAGCAGATTACCCAGCTTCGGAGCTCTCCGGAGAGATAATACTCCTACTGCTGCTTGTCTGATTGTATTGAGTTCTTGCTCGGGAGCGCTGAGTGCTACAGTACACACTAGCTGCTAACGAGACCGAGCGTGAGTGTGTTTCTCGCTTCCCGAACCTCCTCTACGTTGCGCATGGGCCTCCTTTTATATGCTCAAGGGGTCACCGACAGGTGGCAACGTAGGCAAGGGGTAAAAATGGAAAACGAATTGTGGTTGGTACAGCTACCTGTACAGTGCATCCTACCTAACCCTGACGGCAGGGGACAAAGGCATTAAATGCCCGTCTGCGTCGCCCAAACAGTGCAGAAAGGGACCATCAGGGACGCCATTACTTGCCACGATGGCAATCTTGTCAGCGTCGCATGCCACCGCGCACCGCTGGCTGCACAGCCTCTCGCCACGCGCGCCTGGGAAGGCCCCAGGGCGACACGTTGGTGGATGTGCTGGAGCGTGGGTACAGAGTGGTCACTTGCCACGGCAAGCGCCTTGCCGCGGTCATCGTCTTGTCGCGTCCGGGAGCTTGTCGCTCACCGGGCCTTGCCGGGACGCATGGCGCGGCGCGGCAAGTTCCTTGAGATGCCTTGGTTGGCCTTCCCGGCAAGCTCCTCTTGCCGGGGCTTTGTCTCCTTGGCTTGAATACTTTGTTCTCGAATGGCTCCAAAGGAACCACGGAGGACCTTGGCGGTCACCCGACAAGCCTTGCCGCGGGGTGCTGCAACTGCCCGTGCACAAGTTCGGGATACTAGGGTACCCCTACTCTAGTACACCGACTATAACCATGGAGGACACAACCACACTGGAGGAGGATCGCATAATCACAATGGTGGTAAGAATGGGAATGGGAACGGAGCTAACAACAATCAAAATCGCTCCAATCCAGCCACACCCTCCAAGAGAGACCTGAGTCAAGTTACTTGCTATAAGTCCGGGAAGACTGGGCACTATGCGAATGATTGCCCTGAAGGAAGGAATGGAAACGGAAACGGGAGCGCCGGAAAGAAGCCTAATCCATTCAACAAAGCACAGGTGAACCACGTTAACGTGGAGGAGGTTGAAGATCAGCCAGACGCGGTGATAGGTAAGTTTTCGGTTAAGTCATTTACCGCCCTTATTCTTTTCGACATTGGTGCATCGCATTCATACATATCAAGGGGATTTGTGGACAAGTTTAACCTACCAACTCAAACCCTGAGGACCCCTCTTTTAGTAAGCTCGCCTGGAGCTGAGTATATGGCTAGCCGGTGGTGCAACCAGATACCCTTAACCATTGGAACTCATGTTTTTTCGTCTGACCTAATTATCTTGGAGTCACAAGGATTGGATGTGATATTAGGTATGGACTGGATTTCAAAGTATGGAGGAAGTATTGACTGTGCTAGTAAGTCAATTCATCTCACCACCCCGGAGGGTAAAAGGATTAAGTACGTATCTAGGCATGTGCCTAGGAGGAAGTGCCTGTAGTAAAGGATTACCCGGATGTTTTTCCAGAAGAGTTACCAGGGATGCCTCCGGATCGGGACATTGAGTTTTTGATAGAGCTATTGCCAGGTACAGGGCCTATATCCAAGAGACCCTATCGGATGCCCGCAAACGATCTGGAGGAAATTAAGAAACATATCAAGGAGTTGTTGGAGAAAGATTATATTCGGAGGAGTTCATCACCTTGGGGAGCCCCAGTACTTTTGGTAGAGAAGAAGGATAAATCCCTGAGGATGATTGTGGATTATCGAGCCTTGAATGAAGTAACGATTAAGAACAAATATCCACTACCGATGATCAATGATCTGTTTGATCAGCTACAAGGAGCTAAGGTGTTTTCAAAGATTGATCTACGGTCAGGATACCATCAGTTAAAGATCCGAGAGAAGGATATACCAAAGACAGCGTTCACTACGCGGTATGGATTGTACGAGTATACGGTCATGTCGTTTGGACTGACAAACGCACCTGCCTATTTCATGAGTATGATGAACATGGTATTCATGGAGTATTTGGACAAATACGTTGTGGTGTTTATCGATGATATTATGGTATACTCGAAGAATGAAGAGGAGCACAAGGAGCATCTATGTTTAGTTCTCGAGAAACTCAGAGAACACCAGTTATACGCCAAGTTCAGCAAGTGCGAGTTTTGGTTGAAGGAAGTTGGATTTCTGGGGCATGTGATATCAGGAGAAGGTATAGCAGTAGACCCCAGCAAAATTCAGTCGGTCACCGAATGGTTGGCACCCACTTCAGTTGGAGAAATCCGCAGTTTCCTTGGACTCGCGGGATATTATCGGAGATTTATTGAAATTTTTTCCAAGATTGCAAAGCCAATGACTGAGCTATTGAAGAAGGATACTAAATTCAAATGGACAGAAGATTGCGAGGCAAGTTTTCAGGAGTTGAAGAAATGTTTGACTACAGCCCCAGTGCTAACATTGCCAGATATACATAAGGAGTTTCAAGTGTATTGCGATGCCTCTCGTTTGGGACTAGGATGTGTGCTTATGCAGGATGGTAAGGTTGTTTCGTATGCCTCACGACAACTGAAGCCCCATGAATTGAACTATGCCACACATGATTTGGAATTAGCAGCCGTAGTGCATGCATTGAAGACCTGGAGACATTACCTTATTGGAAATCATTGTAATGTGTACACGTATCATAAGAGTTTGAAGTATATTTTCACGCAAAAGGAGTTGAACCTTAGACAGAGGAGATGGTTGGAACTCATAATGGATTATGATATGAAGCTACACTATCATCCAGGAAAAGTCAATGTTGTAGCAGACGCTTTGAGCCGAAAAAGTTATGCCAATATGCTTGAGAGCAAGGGATTGCCAAAAGAGTTAGCAGTAGATATCATGGAACTACGATTGGAGATTGTTACAAGAGGTTTCATTGCAACAATGGAGGTTCAGTCAACCTTGTTGAGCAAAATTCAAGAAGCTCAGAAAGAAGACAAAGAGATTTTTTTTTGAGGAATGAAAGAAGACAAAGAGATTGCCGAGATAAAGGAGAAAATGAGCGAAGGAAAGTCCAAAGGTTTTCGCGAGGATGAGCATGATACCTTGTGGTTTGAGGACCGAGTTTACGTACCCAATAACCCAGAGATTATGAAGTTAATACTTCAGGAGGCTCATGACTCACCATACTCGATACACCTAGGAAACACCAAGATGTATTTGGATTTGAAGGAACGTTTCTGGTGGACTGGTATGAAGAAGGATATTGCTGAGTATGTAGCCGTATGTGATGTATGTCAGAGAGTGAAGGCAGAGCATCAGAAGCCAGCCGGACTGTTACAGCCTATGCCTATACCCGAATGGAAGTGGGATAAACTGGGTATGTACTTTATCACTGGACTACCCAAGACCAAGGCAGGATATGACTCAATATGGGTAGTAGTGGATCATTTGACTAAAGTGGCTCACTTTATTCCGGTGAAAACTACTTATACAAGTGCAAAGTTGGCCAAGATATATATGTCCAAAATTGTATGTTTGCATGGAGTCCCGAGGAGAATCGTATCAGATAGAGGGACTCAATTCACTTCAAAGTTTTGGCATCAGTTACACCAGACCTTGGGTACAAGATTGGATTGGAGTTCAGTACAGCCTTCCACCCACAGACTGATGGTCAGACTGGGAGAGTCAACCAGATACTAGAAGATATGTTGAGAGCATGCGCGCTAGATTATGGATCTAGTTGGGATGACAATTTGCCTTACGCAGAGTTTTCATACAACAATAGCTACCAAGCCAGTTTGAAGATGGCACTGTTCGAAGCTTTGTATGGGCGTAGAAGCACGGCCCCGTTAATGTGGGATGAGGTAGGAGACCGACAGTTGTTCGGACCAGACTTGATCAAAGAGTCTGAGGAGAAGGTTAAGTTGATTTGCGATAGACTGAAGGTAGCTCAGTCAAGGCAGAAAAGTTATGCAGACTCAAAACGCAGGGAGGTAACTTATGAAATTGGAGACAGAACATATCTGCGAGTATCACCCTTGCGAGGTGTGAAACGTTTTGGAGTTAAAGGAAAATTAGCCCCGAGATTTGTAGGACCATATCGTGTTTTGGAACGGATGGGAGAAGTTGCCTACAAGTTGGAATTACCTGAAGGACTATCGGGAGTTCACGACGTGTTCCACGTCTCATAGCTGAAGAAATGTCATGCGGAGATGGCTGATATACCGTTAAGAGATACCGTACCCTTGGAGGCAATTCAGCTAGACAATGATTTGACCTACGAGGAGAATCCAGTGAAGATTCTTGAGTTTGCCAGCCGAGTAACTCGCAGTAAGGTCATCAAATTCTGTAAAGTTCAGTGGAGCCACCATACGGAGGATGAAGCCACCTGGGAAAGAGAGGATAATCTTCGCAAGGACCACCCACACCTATTTTCTAACCAACCCGAATCTCGAGGGCAAGATTCATCTTAAGGGGGGTAGGTTTGTAACATCCCAAATTTTTAATTTGAAATGTTATACATAGGTCATTCATGCATATCATATTTTATTTCTTTTCCGCTCTGCAATCCTTGAAATCCTAAGCAACTCAAGGACCCTCGGAGAGAGTTGGGGATTTTCCGGTTTCATATTTGGATTTTCCTACCAAATAATGAAACGAGGATTTTTGATTTTTATTATTTCTCCCTCTGAAAAATATTTCGTGCCAAAATTAAATGAGAGGAGATAATATGACTTCTCCAAAATAATTGAAATATTGGAGGAAAAATATTAAAATCATTTATTTGATTTTAGTTGATTTTATTTGCATTAGAAAAAATTTCACGTTTTCCAAAATTGCATTTTTGGGCCAAGAAAATGTTCATCTCATTCTAAATATTTTATTTAGACGGTGAAAATTTGTTTTGGCATTTTTAGGTTTTTATTTTATTTTCTAGGATTTTATTTCTACCGGCGAAATTATTTAAAAAAAAACTTCCGCTCGCCCGACCGGGTCTAAGGCCCAGCCGAGCAGGCCGGCCCAGCCGCCGCCGCCTCCTGCGTGCGAGCGCCGCCGCCGCCGCTGACTCAGACAGGAGTCCGAGCCGGACTCCTCCGTCGCCGCCGCCTTGGCCCCTACTCCAAGCCGCCCCCCTATATATACCCCCCCCACCGAGCCACCACCACCACCAACCACCGCCGCTACCGCAGCCCCGAGCCGCAGCCGCCTCCTACCGCCGCGGCGCCTCGCCACCGGCGCTGCAGCCCAGTCGCCGCCCGCGCCGCCGCCGAGCCCTGCCGCCTGTGAGTCGAGCCCCGCCGCCCCACCTCGCCTCGCCGGAGCCCCTTGCCGGAGGTACCGAGCCGGATCCGAGCCGCCGGTTTTTCTTAAAAACCGTTCAGTTTTTTTAGAAACCCTAGTCCATTTTTTTAGATCGGTTCACCGGTTTTTCCCGGTTCTTCTATTTAGCGGACGTTCGTCCGTACGTTCGTCTAAACGAACGGTTTTCATTCGTTAGTTACAGATAACAAATGCTCGTTCGTTAGCCTGTTCGTCAGTTTTCTTTTCTCGGATTCATTTGCGATTATTCTCGGTCGCGATTTCTGATCCGATCTTAGTTTTTGTTTATCTTTCCGCTCGTTAGTCGGAATCAGGTGATTCAAAAGCCTAGAGTTTCATCTCAAGACCCGGTTTCTGCTTAACCAACTTGAACAAGATTTTGATACAATAAAATTTGACTTTAGTTCAGATTAGTAAACGGATCTTGTTTCTCTCGCCGTTTGAGTTTCGTTGCTCCGTTCGATTTGATTCTTTTTGCAAACCGTAGTTCTTAAGTTGAACTTTCTGGTCCTCGCTTTTAGTTGAAGTTTTGTTTATGCATCTTTGCTAGTTGCTTATGTATGTTACTGTTTGTTTGCGATAGAATTTCCGTAGTGAGAAGCGTGTTACTACGAGTCTCTAGGATTCGCGGATCGTCAGCAAGGCAAGTAACACATTGATCATACTCTTTTCATACCCAGTTTTCATTGCATTAGTTCAATCCTCAAACATTGCATGATTTGGATGTCTTTAATATGTGCATCACCCTATTGCCCTGTTTATTACCAAACCCTTGGGAGTTACTTCTACGTTATGCTTATATTGTTATGCTATGCTCGTAGACGTGGATTGGGTTTGAGTGTTCCATGACAGATGTGAGATTGTTAATTAATGGTTCAACTTAAGGTGGCAACTTTAATACACATCTGGGTGGATTGAGGCACCTGGGGAACCCAGTGTTGTCTGTTTTTTTTTGGAAATCTCGGGGTTACCGTGTGATCTTCCTATGGACCGCCACCCAGGCTCAAAGGGAACTGAGATGATTCATGCTAGAAACTTCCGTGTGCAGCCACAAGCTATTATGGGATCTAGCATAGCTGAGTAAGTTACGTGAAGCTCTTGAACAGGTAGATCAGCAGGTAGTGGGTTTTGTAGGTTTGCTATGGTCTACCCGGAGTAGAGAGTTAATGTTTCTGAAAGACTATGTCTCGGTCATCCGTTTCTCAAACACCGTGTACTGCGAGAAATCCAACGGAGGCGATCGAGTCTTGTGGGGAAAAGTGCGCAAACCTCTGCAGAGTGTACAATCTAATCATGGTTAGCCGTGTCCCCGGTTATGGACTATTCTAAGTGTCTAGTACTTGGATTATCACATGTATCTCATCATGTTACTTAAATTAATTTGTTGGGTTGTTAATAATTACTTTTAATTGGGATTGAGTTGGGGTTACCTTCTCAATGTTGTTCAACTACCATGATAGTTAAATAAAATTTATTCCTTTGCAGTAGGGAAAATTGGCTTTATGCAAAACTATAACCGTAGAGCTTTCCACCAGCCAAATATGCATGTAGTGTCAGCATTATTTTGTTCTTGCTCTACTGTGTTATATTGCCAGCATATTCCATGTGCTGACCCATTTCTCGGGCTGCAACGTGTTATGTTGTAGACTTTTCAGACGAGGAGTAAGGTTCGTTAGGTCGTAGTCGTGCAGCTCAGCTATGCCGTTGGAGTTGATGGACTCACTTTATATTCCAAGCCTTCCGCTGTTATCGCATTAGATGGCCTTAAGCCATATTGTTGTAATAAGTTCTCTTTGGAGACATTCGATGTAATAAGTGTGTGATTGCTACTCTGTTATAAATCCTTCGAGTATTGTGTGTGTCAGCATTACTGATCCAGGGATGACACTGATGCACAGAGACTTGACCGTCTGAGGTCGGGTCGCTACAGCTTGTGTGTTGGATTGCTTGTCATGATGGCTCAATATAATACTAAATTGTGTGACTTTTCCAATACCAACAATAATGATTTCCTTAGCACTTCGATTGCTCCTCTTAAAGATGCTGACTCTTGTGAAATCAATGCTGCTTTGTTGAATCTTGTCATGAAAGATCAATTCTCTGGCCTTCCTAGTGAAGATGCCGCTACTCATCTAAACAACTTTGTTGATTTGTGTGATATGCAAAAGAAGAAAGACATGGATAATGATATTGTTAAATTGAAGTTATTTCCGTTTTCACTTAGAGATCGTGGTAAAACTTGGTTTTCATCTTTTCCTAAAAATAGTATTGATTCGTGGAATAAGTGCAAAGATGCTTTTATCTCTAAGTATTTTCCTCCTGCTAAGATCATCTCTCTTAGAAACGATATTATGAATTTTAAGCAACTTGATCATGAACATGTTACACAATCTTGGGAGAGGATGAAATTAATGATTCGCAATTGCCCTACACATGGATTAAATTTATGGATGATCATACAAAAAGTTTATGCCAGATTGAATTTTGCTTCTAGAAATCTTTTAGATTCGGCCACGGGAGGCACTTTTATGGAAATCACTTTAGGAGAAGCTACTAAACTCCTAGATAATACTATGGTTAATTATTCTCAATGGCTCACCGAAAGATCTACTAGTAAAATAGTTCATGCGATAGAAGAGATTGACGTTTTGAGTGGAAAGATGGATGAACTTATGAAATTGGTTGCTAAGAAGAGTGCTCCTATTGATCCTAATGATATGCCTTTGTATACTTTGATTGAGAATAATAATGAATCTATGGATGTGAATTTTGTTGGTAGGAAAATTTTTGGTAACAACACGTATAGAGGAAACCTTAATCCTAGGCCATTTCCTAGTAATTCTCTAATAATTATGGTAATTCCTACAACAACTCTAATGGAAATTTTAATAAGATGCCCTCTGATTTTGAGATTAGTGTTTGATACGTCTCCAACGTATCTACTTTTCCAAACACTTTTGCCCTTGTTTTGGACTCTAACTTGCATTATTTGAATGAAACTAACACGGACTGACGCTGTTTTCCGCAGAATTGCCATGATGTTGTTTCATGTGTAGAAAACAAAATTTCTCAGAATGTCCTGAAAATCCTCGGAGGCACTTTTTGGAAAATATAAAAAATACTGGAGAAAGAATCAAGACCAGGGGGCTCACACCCTGTCCACGAGGGTGGGGGCGCGCCCTCCCCCCTGGGCGCACCCCCTGTCTCGTGGGCCCCCTAAGGCTCTGCCGACCTCAACTCCAACTCCATATATTCCGTCTCGCGGAGAAAAGAATCAGAGAGAAAGTTTCATCGCGTTTTACAATATGGAGCCGCCGCCAAGCCCTAATCTCTCTCGGGAGGGCTGATCTGGAGTCCGCTCAGGGCTCCGGAGAGGGGGATTCGTCGCCGTCGTCATCATCAACCATCCTCCATCACCAATTTCATGATGCTCACCGTCGTGCGTGAGTTATTCCATCGTAGGCTTGCTGGACGGTGATGGGTTGGATGAGATTTACCATGTAATCAAGTTAGTTTTGTTAGGGTTTGATCCCTAGTATCCACTATGTTCTGAGATTGATGTTGCTATGACTTTGCTATGCTTAATGCTTGTCACTAGGGCCCGAGTGCCATGATTTCAAATCTGAACCTATTATGTTTTCGTGAATATATGTGTGTTCTTGATCCTATCTTGCAAGTCTATAGTCACCTATTATGTGTTATGGTCTGACAACCCCGAAGTGACAATAATTGGGATACTTCTCGGTGATGACCGTAGTTTGAGGAGGTCATGTATTCACTATGTGTTAATGCTTTGGTCCGGTTCTCTATTAAAAGGAGGCCTTAATATCCCTTAGTTTCCGCTAGGACCCCGCTGCCACGGGAGGGTTGGACAAAAGATGTCATGCAAGTTCTTTTCCATAAGCACGTATGACTATATTCGGAATACATGACTACATTACATTGACGAATTGGAACTAGTTCTGTGTCACCCTATGTTATAGCTATTACATGAGGAATCGCATCCGACATAATTATCCATCATTGATCCATTGCCTACGAGCTTTTCACATCTTGTGCTTCGCTTATTTACTTTCCCATTGCTATTGTTACAATCACTACAAAACCCAAAAACATTAATTTTGCTACTGTTACCTTTATTATTATATTACTTTGCTACTAAATACTTTGCTGCAGATACTAAGTTATCCAGGTGTGGTTGAATTGACAACTCAATTGCTAATACTCAAGAATATTCTTTGGCTCCCCTTGTGTCGAATCAATAAATTTGGATTGAATACTTTACCCTCGAAAGCTGTTGCGACCCCCTACACTTGTGGGTCATCAAGACTAATTTCTTGCGCCGTTGCCGGGGAGCATAGCTCTATTCTCTGAGTTACTTGGGATTTATATCTGTTGATCACTATGAAGAACTTGAAAGATGCTAAAACCAAGATCTATCCCTCAACTACGAGGGGAGGTAAGGAACTGCCATATAGCTGTGCACTAGATTCTCCTTCTGTTATGAATAAGTTTGCGACACCTAAACCTGCTACTACTATGAATTCTAATATGTCGCATGTTATTGATTATGCCACTTCTTCTTTGCATGACACTTATGATGAAACTACTTCTATGCATGATACTACTTTCCCATTAGGTGAATTTCTTGATGAACAACTTGCTAGGGCTAGAGAGAATGAAATTATTGAAGATGCTATTATTGATGATAGTGATGACGAAGGTTCTCCGAATGTTTATGAATTGCCTGTTGTTCCTGAGGGTTATGTTATGGATGAAGAAACTGCTAGAGATTTTCTTGCTTGCAATAATAGATCAGATCTTAAGAAATTGTTAGCTAAGCTAAAACAAAAGACTTTAAATGCTAAAATGGAACATGATCCTGCTTTTGCCACTTCACCTATCTTTGTTACTGATAAGGACTATGAATTCTCTGTTGATCCTGAAATTATTACTTTGGTAGAATCTGATCCTTTTTATGGCCTTGAATTTGAAACTGTTGTGGCACATCTTACCAAGTCGAATGATATAGCTGCCCTGTTTACTCATGATGATAAATTTTGCTACTATTATATCCTTAAGATATTTCCGTTCTCATTAAAGGGTGATGCTAAGACTTGGTTTAATTCTCTTGATCCTGGTTGTGTGCGTAGTCCCAAGGATATGATTTATTACTTCTCTGCTAAATATTTCCCTGCTCATAAGAAACAAGCTGTCTTGCGGGAAATATATAACTTTGTGCAAATCGAAGAAGAGAGTCTTCCACAAGCTTGGGGGAGGCTTCTCCGATTACTTAATGCTTTGCATGATCATCCACTTAACAAAAATGAAATACTTGATATCTTCTATAATGGACTAACTGATGCTTCCAAGGACTACTTGGATAGTTGTGTTGGTTGTGTTTTCAGGGAAAGAACAGTCGACGAAGCTGAATTACTATTGAATAATATGTTGACTAATGAAAATAATTGGACTCTTCCTGAGCCAATTCCTGATGCAATTCCTGAACCAATTGAGCCAACTCCTGAGCCTATTCCTAAACCCACTCCGAAGAAGAGAGGTGTTTTATTCCTCAGTCCTGAAGATATGCAAGAGGCAAAGAAATCAATGAAAGAAAAAGGTATTAAAGCTGAATATGTTAAGAATTTACCTCCTATTGAAGAAATACATGGTCTTAATATACCGCCTGTTGAAGAACCACATTGTCTTGATAACCCGACACAGGTAGTAAGGGTAAATTCTCTCTACAGATATGATAAAGTTGAAATCCCCTCTACTAAATTTCATAGCCCATGCTTAGATGAATTTGATGACTTTATGGCTAGACAAAAAGTTTTAATGCTTATGTTGGTAGAGAGTTAAAGAATAATGCTTTTGAGATAGGATGCGTGAGTGCTAATATGGCTAGAGTTAAAGGTGAACTTAAACTCATTAGAAAATATGCGTCTATGGTTGCTACTCAAGCTGAACAAGTACTTAAAGCTCAGAATGATTTGCTTGATGAATTAAATAATAAGAATGACTTTGTTGTTAGAGTGGCTACTAGAACTGGTAGAATGACTCAGGAACCTTTGTATCCTAAAGGCCACCCTAAGAGAATCGAGCAAGATTCTCAGAGAAATAATTTAGAGGCACCTAGTTCTTCCAAAAAGAAGAAAAATAAAAATGATAGGACTTTGCATGCTTCTAGTGAACCTACTGTAGACACACCTGAGAATCACAATGATATTTCTATTTCTGATGCTGAAACACAATCAGGTGATGAACATGAACCTGATGATAATGCTAATAATGATGTTCATGTAGATGCTCAACCGAGCAAAAATAATGAAGTAGAAATTGAACCTGCTGTTGATCTTGATAACCCACAATCAAAGAATCAACATTATGATAAGAGAGATTTTGTTGCTAGAAAGCACGGTAGAGAAAGAGAACCTTGGGTTCCGAAACCCATGCCCTTTCATCCCAAACCACCAAGACAAAGTTTGATGAGGATTTTTAGTGCTTTGCTGAAATGATTAGACCTATCTTCTTACGTATGCGCTTAACTGATATGCTTAAAGTAATTCCTTATGCTAAATATATGAAAGATATCATTACAAACAAAAGAACGGTACCGGAAGCTGAGATTTCCACCATGCTATTACACTTTTAAGGGTGGAATACCAAAGAAACTTGGAGATCCGGGGGTACCAACTATACCATGCTCCATTAAAAGAAATTATGTTAGAACTACTTTATGTGATCTTGGAGCCGGTGTTAGTGTTATGCCTCTTTCTTTATATCATAGACTTGAATTGAATAAGTTGACACCTACTGAAATATCTTTGCAAATGGATGATAAATCAACTGCCATACCTGTCGGTATTTGTGAGGATGTGCCTGTTGTAGTTGCAAATGTCACTATCTTAATGGACTTTGTTCTTCTTGATATTCTCGAGGACGATAGTATGTCTATTATCCTTGATAGACCTTTTTTAAACACTGCACGGGCTGTTATTGATTGCAACAAAGGCAATGTCACTTTTCATGTTAATGGTAATGAGCATACGGTACACTTTCCGAGGAAACAATCTCAAGTTCATAGTATCAATTCTATTGGAAAAGTTCCAACTATCATTATTGGAGGTTTTGAATTTCCTCTCCCTACTGTCAAGAAAAAGTGTGATATTCTTATTATTGGGGATTTTCATATCCCCGTTGAGGTAACTTAGTGTTATACGAAATTTCTCCGGTTCCGTGTTATTCGGAATGAGTTTGTTAACAAGACTTGATCAACCTTGTTAGTGGATTCATTTTGATGATCATGAGATGGATGAAACTAGAAGGCACAACCTTCTGTACTTTCTTTTTACTTTCTGTTATTTAAATTAAATAAAGCAAAAATATTATTATTTGTCTGTTTTCTGAATTATCCATGCAATAAAAAATATCCTAAAAATAAAAGTGCTCCAAATGCCCTACAAATTTAGTATGATTTTTTATGGATTATTTGAGGATTTTAGGCACTGAAATCACTGCAAGAGGGGCAAGCACCAGGCCACGAGAGTGGAGGGCACGCCCACCCCACCTGGGCGCGCCCCCTGTCTCGTGGGCCCCTGGTGGACCCCCTCCACTTATGCCAGCACCAACACACTTCATCTTCTACCCAAAAAAAATCCCCATCCAGCTCAAACATGAGTTCTAGCTCATTTTGCTACGATTTTTGATCTCCTTGCTCAAAGCTCCATTCATAAAACTGCTTTGGGAGATTGTTGCTTGGTATGTGACTCCTCCATTGTTCTAATTAGTTTTTGTTCTAGTGCTTTATTCATTGCAAATTTTTGCTGCATAGGTGACCCTGTTCTTGAGCTTGCATGTTAAATTTATGAGGTTCCAGGTAATTCTAATACATGATATAGGATCTAGGCACTTGTAGGAGTAGTTGCTAACATTCTTGTTAAGTTTTATTCACTTTTATTTTGAAGTTACTAAAATTTCAGAAATTTTCAGAAAATGTGAAGGAGACTTTTAAGGGCCTCTTCTAGCCAAGGCTCTCAGAAAAAACAAGCTAAAGAGAAGGAAAAAGTCAAGTATAATCTTCCTTGCTTAGCGGAAGTACGGTCGTGTGAATGGCCATGTGATAATTTCTTGAAAGAAGCTAGAATTCATGAAGATTTTTATTCTTTGATCGAGAATGTGGACCTCACCGATTTCCTCCACGGCCGGATGGATCAGTATCTCTTACTTACCAATACTTTCGTGCAAAAATTTTATTACTATCCTAAGAAATCACCACCTTCAGTATCATTTCATTTATATGATGAATTCCGAGAAACGACTTTACATGATTTTTGCGCGGTATGTAGGATACCCTTTGAAGGAGAATTAGAGGAACCGCGTCGTGAAGATGTGGATGTCTTTGTTAACACTATAGCTATACAGGAGCCAAAGAAAGGTTCCGAGGCAAAAATCTCTAGCATACACTTTCCTGTTTTACGTTACTTTGCCATATTTGCTAGTAGATGCTTGATTGGTCGTGGAAATAGTGGAAACTTTAATGTTCCTGATATTACCATTCTTCGGCATGCCTTGTTTGGAGACAATAGTTTTAATATGGGTGCCGTCATTGCTAAATGGCTAAGCCTGAATCATACAAAAGGCCCCATATTTGGAGGTAGCTATGCTTCACGTCTTGCTAGACATTTTGACATACCTATTAGGCACCATGAGAAAGAGGCGACAAAATTGCCTCCTTGCATTTTAGATTACAAGAGCATGGTAGCACACGCGTTTATTATTTACAACAAAGATAAGATGCTCTTATATAACCTTAGATTTAATAAGAAACACAATGAGACTATTATTTTGCCTGCGCCTCTGTTGTTTGATTTGATTGTAGATAATTTTCTTGTTACACTGGAGGCGGTGTACGCTCATCGAGGCCAAGCATCCACTCCAGAACCTGAACCTGAGCCGGAACCTACACTGGACACTTATCATGCATCAACTTTCTAGTGGGATCCGGAGATGGCCAACCAGTGGTATCCTAATTACACTTCCCAGTAGACTGGGGGGAGTAGCAACGGTCCTTGGTATTAGACCAACTTAGGCCAAAAACCTAAGCTTGGGGGAGTACGTATTTCTCACCGACTTTACATTCATGTTCACACACTAGTCATCGGTGCTCATACTCTTTCATTGTATTATCCATGTTAATTAAATTTCTTTTTCTAGTTTTCTTCTTGTGTGTTAGCTAAACCTTAAGAAAAACAAAGAAAAATTAGTTAGTTTAATTTCCATGCTTGTAGTAGAAATTAAAATGAAAACCCAAAAAGATTTCTCGTTCTTCTTTTACTTGTTGTGAGCTTTCCCGTGTAAATAGTTTTATTTCTTTTTCTTTCCTTTGGGGGTCGAGAGTAGAAGACCATATTGAAAATGCTTAGTGGCTCTCATATGCATGATTGTTTATTTAAATTAGAGCCCATATTACCTTGTCTTCTCTCTCTTGAGTTGAATGCTTGCAGATTCCAGCTTAGTCCAATGCACATGCACTATTATTATCATACACATCATTCGGTCGTGCAAGTGAAAGTCAATAATGACGATATATGATGGACTTATTGAGATGAGAAGAGCTGGTATGAACTCGACCTCTCTTGTTTTTGTAAATATGATGAGTTCATCATTCCTGATTCAGCTTATTGTGAAGTAAACATATTTGCAATAACATTTAGAGATTGTAGTTGCTTGTGACATGCTTGATTAGCTATGAGTTATAATGGTTTACCGTGTGTGCCAACATGCTATTAGAATGATTATGATGTGGTATGATGGGATGGTATCCTCCTTTGAATGAATTGAGTGACTCGACTTGGCACATGTTCACGCATGTAGTTGAAACAAATCAACATAGCCTTCATGATATTTATGTTCATGGTGGATTATATCCTACTCATGTTTGTATTCGGTGTGTATTAGTTTTAATGCATGTTTATGACTGTTGTCGCTCTCTCAATTAGTCGCTTCCCAGTCTTTTGCTAGCCTTCACTTGTACTAAGCAGGAATACTGCTTGTGCATCCAAACTCCTTAAACCCCAAAGTTATTCCATATGAGTCCACCATACCTTCCTATATGCGCTATCTACCTGCTGTTCCAAGTAAATTTGTATGTGCGAAACTCTAAACCTTCAAATGAAATTCTGTTTTGTATGCTCGAGCAGCTCATGTTTCAACTAGGGCTGCCTATATCTTCCATGCTAGGTGGGTTATTCTCAAGAGGAATGGACTCCGCTCCTCATTCACGAGAAAGGGCCAGTAACCGGGATGCCCAGTCCCATGATCCAAAAATATCAAAGCAAATCAATATAATTAAAAAAAACTCCCCTAGGGCTGTTGTTAGTTGGAGGCACTCGCTGTTTCGAGCAAGACATGGGTTGATGCTTGTTGGTGGTGGGGGAGTATAAACGTTTACCATTCTATTTGGGAACTGCCTATAATGCATGTAGTATGGAAGATACAGCCATGTAGGACCTTGAAGTATCTCTAGAGGGGGGTGATTAGACTACTTGACCAATTTAAAAACTTAACCTTTTCCCAATTTTAGGCTTTGGCAGATTTTAGATATCTTTGAACAAGTCAAGCAATCATCACACAATTCAAGCAAGCATGCAAAGAGTATATAGGCAGTGGAAATTAAAGCATGCAACTTGCAAGAAAGTAAAGGGAAGGGTTTGGAGAATTCAAACGCAATTGGAGACACGGATGTTTTTGTCGTGGTTCTGATAGGTGGTGCTATCGTACATCCACGTTGATGGAGACTTCAACCCACGAAGGGTAACGATTGCGCGAGTCCACGGAGGGCTCCACCCACGAAGGGTCCACGAAGAAGCAACCTTGTCTATCCCACCATGGCCGTCGCCCACGAAGGACTTGCCTCACTAGCGGTAGATCTTCACGAAGTAGGTGATCTCCTTGCCCTTACAAACTCCTTTGTTCAACTCCACAATCTTGTCGGAGGCTCCCAAGTGACACCTATCCAATCTAGGAGACACCACTCTCCAAGAAGTAAGAAATGGTGCGTTGATGATGAACTCCTTGCTCTTGTGCTTCAAATGATAGTATCCCCAACACTCAACTCTCTCTCATAGGATTTGGATCTGGTGGAAAGAAGATTTGAGTGGAAAGCAACTTGAGGAAGGCTAGAGATCAATATTCATATGGTAGGAATGAAATATCTTGGCCTCAACACATGAGTAGGTGGTTCTCTCTCAGAACTGGTAAGTTGGAAGTGTAGGTTTGTTCTGATGGCTCTCTCCACGAATGAAGAGGAGGTGGAGGGGTATATATAGCCTCCACACAAAATCTAACTGTTACACACAATTTACCAAACTCGGTGGGACCGAATCATCAAACTCGGTCGGACCGATTTAGTAAACCTAGTGACCGTTAGGATTTTCGGTGGGACTGACATGCAACTCGGTAGGACCGATATGGTTAGGGTTAGGGCATAACGTAATCTCGGTGAGACCGATTACACAAACTCGGTGAGACCGACTTTGGAAAATAGCTAACCAGAGAGTTGGTCAGGTAAACTCGGTGGGACCGATTCGCTCTTTTCGGTGAGACCAAACTGTTACGAGAGGGAAACAGAGAGTTTACATTGCAATCTCGGTGGGACCGATCGCTCACTTCGGTTAGACCGAAACGTTATGAAGGGAAACAGAGAGATTACAATCCCATCTCGGTGAGACCGAGATCCCTATCGGTGAGACCGATTTGCCTAGGGTTTGTGGCAGTGGCTAAGACATTTGAACTCGGTGGTGCCGGATAGAAAGAAACATTGGGGCCGAGTTTGACTTTAGGTTTAGGTCATATGAGGATGCGAGACAGTAGTTGAGGGTATTTGGAGCATATCACTAAGCACATGAAGCAAGAGGCTCATTAAGTAACACCTCATCCCTCCTTGATAGTATTGGCTTTTCCTATAGACTCAATGTGATCTTGGATCACTAAAATATAAAATGTAGAGTCTTGAGCTTTTGAGCTTGAGCCAATCCTTTGTCCTTGATATTTTGAGGGATCCACTTTCATCATCCATGCCATGCCATTCATTGAGCTTTCCTGAAATAATTGTCTTGGAATAGCATTAGCTCAATGAGCTATATGTTGTTATGATTTACCAAAACCACCTAGGGATAGTTGCACTTTCAATCTCCCCCTTTTTGGTAATTGATGACAACATATAGATCAAAGCTTCAACAAAAGATAATAAGATTGAAAAACATCATCGCTTTGAGAAGTATGTGATAAGCAAGAGCTCCCCCTAAATTTGTGCATAGTTTAAGATTTGCTTTGGACTGCAAATGCACAAGGAATTAGGCTCATGGGTTACTCTTCCATGTCACATACATATTGGTGGAGCGCTCAAAATAATAGAGATTGAATACATGCACTCATCACCAAGAAAAGTGAATGATCATATAAGGATAAGTAAGATAATAGCATATAACAAGCATAAGTGTAGCTTATGATCAAACACATGATCATCAATGTCTCACAGGTAACTGCATAGTATCTCAAGCAATTAAAAGCAAACAAAGTTCAACCAAGAAGACAAGAGAGAACAAAAACCGCAAATCTCTCTCTCGAAGCCTATGATCTATACATTTTTCTCCCCCTTTGGCAACAAGTTACCAAAAAGTTCCTAGAAAATGCATAGGACTATATCGACTCTCAAGCTTGATCTTCAGGTGGTGGTGTAGAGATGGCTCCTTGGACGAAGACTTCAGTAGATGTGGTTGGAGCTGAAGGAGTTGGTGCTGGAGCTGGTTGCCCTGGAGCTGTAGGAGCTGTAGCTGGTGCAGATGATGTGGCTCTAGTGTCTGTCACAGGCACTACAGTTGATCTCTGAGCTCTAGGCACTCTGGCAAATGCATCTGTAGTTGTCCTGCCCTTCCTCTCTTGCATGTCATCCTGAAGCTGCTCCACAACTGACTGAATCTCAGTTACTTTGACATCAAGATCATAGAATTTTTGTTCCATGATTCTTTCCAGGCTCTCCTGATTTTGAGTTAGGGTGGCCAATCCCTTCTCAATCCGCAGAGTTGATGCTATCAAGTAACCAAGTTGCTCCTGCTTGTTCTTCAAAAAGTACTCAGATGCCTCCTCTTGAGTTGGCATCTTGGCAGCCTTCTCTTTCCTTGCCTTCTCCTTCTTCTCCTGAGCTTGCACTGATGATGGTTCATTCTCATTCATGACAACTTGATTGTCCTCAAAGTCTGGATAGAGAGCAAAATGTTCCTTATCCAACAGATATTTTCCTGTGCCCATCTTTGAGTTAATCAACTCCTGAATCTGTGGAGCATATCCACAACTCCTCTTCTAATCCGTTGTTGTCCTCTTAATAGTTTCAACTATGAGGCTCATGACCTTGAATTTCCGGGGCACATCAAAAATGTGAAGCAAGTTAATTGCATGCCCTATGATCATGTTGTGGTCACCTGACTTGGGCAAAAGAGTGTGCCTTAGGATCCAGTTGATCGTAGGCAGCCCTGACAGAAGAAAATGAACTGATCCAAACTTGAAAGTCTCAAGTGCATCATCAGGGATCTCCTTGTACATCTGTGACATTGAGTTATGATCCATTTTCTTCTTGGCATAAATGTCCAAGTCATCTTCACTCTCCTTTGGGCCATTGATCAGATTTGCCCATTCCTCTATGGTTGACTGGTACCTTGTACCTTCAGACATCCAAACTATCCTCCCATCTAGATAGAAATGTGTTGTGGAGTAGAATTGCATAATGAGTTCATCATTCCAGTTGGTGAGCTTCTGCCCAACAAAATCTGCAACTCCACAAGCAATGAAACTATCTTGCACTCCAGGATAGTGTTCCTCATGTAGGTCCAGTCGACCCACCTCATATCACACACTATGGGCTTCTTGTCCAACAAGATTGTCTCATAGAAGTCCTGATGTTCCTTTGTATGGAACCTGTAATCAACAGCAGTTCTTCTCCTGGTGACATATGGATCTGACAATCTCCACTGCCTAAGCCCTACATCCTTCCTTAGCTTCATATTCTCAGCCGCTGATGAGCATCGTTGTGGTCTAGAATCTTGGGTTTGAGCTTCCTTAAGATCTTCCCTTATTCATCTTCCTCGGCAGCAATATCAGGCATTGGGGCCTTGTTCTTCTCAGCTGCTGGTATACTCCTGGTATTCCTCTTTGGTGCAATCTTGGGCTTGGGGGCAGCTTTGGGTGCTTCTTTGGGCTTTGATGTTGCAGCCCCTGACTTTATAGCATCACCCATCAGCTTTTGTGCCTTGGGTGCTGGTTCAGCAACCTCTTCTTCTTCCATCATGGAAGGTTGACCAAAAACTCTAGCCATGGTCTTCTTGACCCTTTCCTTCCTTTTATTTCCTTCTGCAGCTGGCACTTTGGGATCAGGCTTTTCAGGTACTTGAGTGGAGACTCTGGCTTTGGACATTGGTTGTCTACCTGTAGGCCTTTTGATCTTCATGTCTGGCTTTACTGCAGTTGAGCTGTACTCCTTCTTGAGCACTACCTTCTTGGAAGTAGCCTCATCTTCAGCTGCCACATAGTCCTCATCCTCTGAGTCTGAGATTCTCTTCCTTCTTGCTCTTGTGGCTGCTTTGGGCAAATTGCTAGGAGTACTTCTGCTGCCTTCATCTGAGCTGCTAGAGGGACTAGTGCCCTCACTCATGTGAATCTGCTCTTCTTCCCTGTTCTGACTGTCACTTTGGTCTCACATGCTGCAAATCACTGACTGCTGACCCTGTGAATAGTTATAGATGAGGTAGAGTGGATGAGCATCAAAAAATACAGAGATTTTTGCAAGAGAATGATTCAAAAAACTTAGTTTTAGTTTCCACAGAAAGCATTTCGGATCTACCGATTTTCAAACTCGGTGATACCGAAGCAGTTTTGGAACCTAAACTAGTGTACTCGGTCAGACCGAGTCACAGTTCGGTGGCACCGTGACTGCTAGGATTTCACAAAGTTCTAAAATCGGTCACACCAATTTGTAATTCTCGGTCAGACCGAGACTTACTAGTGCAATGGCGTTAGCCAAATTGGTGGGACTGAGTTTTTCAACTCGGTGGGTCCGAGATGGTTTTGGCGGAAACCTAACCCTAAATTTTCGAATCACATCTATTCTAAGGATTGTATTGACTGGATAGGAGCGTTTCAATCGTGGCAAGATGCATTACAAACACAATGTGCTGAGAATCAGACGAGGAAAGCACTGTGATTGAGTTCATACCCTAGTTCAGCGGTGAACTCGCTACGGCGGCAACGGCGGAGAAGAATTTCGTTGATGGCGGCGGAGACCAGCGACAGGAGGCGGCTGGCAACAAAGTCGATGATCCGTAGACCTAGTAGGCAGAGCGAGCTATGCGTGGGCGAGGAGTTTCGGAGAAAGTTTTTCCAAAATTTGCCCGTGAGTATATATAGCCCGACACTGTCGGTGTGACCGAGTTGAACACCTCGGTGGCACCGAGATGCATAACTCTTGACAGTTACAGCAACTCGGTGAGACCGAAAAGTTCGAATCAGTTGCACTGAGATTGAAAACCTAGATCGACTTAGTGATCTCGGTATGACCCAAATGGAGGAATCGGTCAGACCGAAAATCACAAAGAAGTTTTGGAAGTTTAAGTCTATGACGAATCGGGGACTCCGACTGCTCCTCACACAGAGTGGTTCGAATCTGACTTGATCAAATTTTGTGATGCAACATGAATAGAGTTTGAGACGAGAAAAGCATAGATAGCTAGAGAAGGTTCTTAGGCATTCTTGTCCATCCACTTGGCCAAAGAAAAAGAAGCCAATCAATCAAAACAACAAGTGGATGTCCTTGAATGAGTAAAATATGCTTCCAACATGCTCACACAATAAAATGACAAATGAAATATGTGGCAAAGCATGCACAACCAATTCTAGCATCTATCAAACAATTGGCGATGACTAGGTCATCAATATATGAGTATATTGACTTAGGAGTCAAATGAGAACATTTGATCAAAGGTCATACTCATCGTTTAAGCTCAAGTGGGGTTACCACTTTTACATAAAGCATTTATGTGTTCACATTATTAGAGTTTCTTTGACTCAATTCTTAGAGTTAAGCTCCCCCTAGATGTGAGATCCCCCCTTAGAGGGATAAACTAACCTTGGGTTTTGTCGATGATGACTTCATGTAGGTGTTGAAGATTTGGATGCTCAATGTTGATGTAGATCTTTTGGAGCAATCCTTTGGAGTGAGTTGCACTTTCAATACCTACATGGGTTAGTCCCACAAGGAACAAACAAGAATATCCATAGACATAGAGTGATGCACACACAAAATGATGTCCATGAAAACATTAGGTTACCTTGTCCCTTGCCTTACCAACATGAGGGTTTGTGACTCCTTGAACTAGTGCAAGATATGGAAGTTGTTCGCACTTTTCCTTGCCATAGTGATATGAGTGAAGAATGTTGGCGGAGTCACCCTCAAGAACTCTCTAGTTCTTCTTCTTCGGGATCCACATCATCTTAATGGGAATCCTTGGTGTAGTAGTTGTGCTTGATGAAGTAGAACTTGACGTAGTCTTGGGAACCCACTTGACCAAGGCCTTAGGTGCTTCTCCAAATGCATGAATCTCCTCTTGAAGCTTGTCCTTGCCTTTGTTCTTGTGGTCTTGTGGTGGAAGATCATCTTGTGCTTGTGTTCCCTTGAAGGAAGTAGGATCATACTTCTCTTGTTGAGGAACAAACTTTCTCTTGGGGTATTGATCTTCTTCCCACTCAACTCCATTGGCATTGAACTTTCGTTCAAAACCAACACCTTGATTCTTTCGATGCCTTCCTTGCTTGCGTACAAGTTCCTCGAATTGCTTACTCCCGGCAAGGCTCTTGTATACACCTTTCTCTATAATTCCCTTCAATAAGCTATTTTCTTGCTCAAGTGTAACTTGGCTAAGAGAATCATTAGTGGAATCAAGAGAACTACTAGAAGCAACAATATTGGATTTAGAATTGTTATTGCTACTGCTAGAGGAAGAATCTTTCTTGTTCTTGTTACTAGATTTGACTTGAGGCATGTAAGTAGATAAGAGTAAACGCTTGGCAATGTAAGAAGAACTTTTCTTACGGAGATCATCATTGATTGCTTTTAAAACTCATGCTCTTGCTCAAGATTAAGCTTTTCAAAGCGTAACTTCTCATGAGCCCTTAAAAGTTCTCGATGATCTTCGAAGATAGTTTCATGAGCTAACTTAAGAGTGTTTAGTTCTTTAGTTAGACGCTCAATCTTCTCCTTATCATTGTCATTCGTTTTATCTTGATTAGCATGATTAATTGACGTTTCATCATAGTATTCATCACTAGAGTTGTCAATAAGTAAATCATCATCACCTAACAAGTCATCTTCATCACTATTGAAATCAACATACTCGGGATGAGTTACCTTAGGACCTTTGGCCATGAAGCATCTTCCAATTCCTTCATTTGGTGATTCAAATATGTCGTAGGAGTTGGTTGACACAAGTGCTAGACCGGCAACAACTTCATCTTGAGTATGTTCAGAGTCGGGGTGATAGCTTCTCTTGGAGTGATGTTCAGAGTCGGAACCGGATACCCATTCACCAACATGAGCTTGATGTCTTCGTTTTGTGTAGCTCTTTGATGATTTGTCCTTCCTTTCCGAATCATTGCTTCTCTGTGAGGATCTTCGTTCATAACGATCATCTCTACTCCTTCTCTCTCTTGGTGGTGATTCTTCTCTTCTACTTCTTCTTTTGGGAGAATCTTCTCTTCTTTTGTAGGGTGTCGTACACTCATTGGAATAGTGTCCGGGTCTCCCACAATTGTAGCAATTGCGCTCTCGACTGGAAGATCTTTTGTCATTGTAGGACCTTGACTTAGAGCTTCTTTCTTTGCTTCTACTTTTGTAGAATTTGTTGAAATTCTTCACCATTAAGCTCAATTCTTCATTGAAGGTCTATTTCTCACTTGATGATGTAGGAGCTTCACATGAGGCTTTGTAAGCACCACTTGACTTGTTGTGAGTTCCTCTTTATCCTTGAGTGACATCTCATGAGCAACAATTCTACCAATGACCTCCGTTGGCTTGAGATTATTGTAATTGGGCATCATTTGAATCAATGTGCACACGGTATCATACTTTCCATCCAATTCTCTTGGGATTTTCTTGATGATGAATCTGTTAGTCATCTCTTCACTTCCTAAGCCGGCAATCTCATTTGTGATAAGAGCAAGCCTAGAGTACATTTCAGCGACACCTTCACCATTCTTCATTTTGAACTTGTCAAGCTGACTTTGGAGCACATCCAACTTGGATTCCTTGACGGAGTCAGTACCTTCATGCATATCAATCAAAGTGTCCCAAATTTCCTTTGCATTCTCAAGACAGCTGATTTTGTTGAATTCTTCAGGGCATAAACCATTGAAGAGGATATCACAAGCTTGAGTGTTGTATTTCAGCATCTTCAATTCTTCCGCACTAGCTTCACGGTTTGGTTCTCTCCCATCAATGAATTCACCTTGCCAGCCAATACAAACAATATCCCAAATGGCGGGGTTATGTCCGAGAATATGCATTTTCATCTTATGCTTCCAACTAGCAAAATTAGTGCCATCAAAGTAAGGACCTCTACGGTGATAATTTCCCTCGCTAGACGGCATACTCTCCTAGGTTGTGAAACCAAGGCTATGACCACCAAAAGCTATGGAAATCAAAGCAAATGGAGACCAAATCTCTGATACCACTTGTAGGACCTTGAAGTATATCTAGAGGGGGGTGATTAGACTACTTGACCAATTGAAAAACTTAACATTTTCCCAATTTTAGGCTTTGGCAGATTTTAGCTATATTTGAACAAGTCAAGCAATCATCACACAATTCAAGCAAGCATGCAAAGAGTATATAGGCAGCAGAAATTAAAGCATGCAACTTGCAAGAAAGTAAAGGTAAGGGTTTCGAGAATTCAAACGCAATTAGAGACACGGATGTTTTTGTCGTGGTTCCGATAGGTGGTGCTATTGTACATCCACGTTGATGGAGACTTCAACCCACGAAGGGTAACGGTTGCGCGAGTCCACGGAGGGCTCCACCCACGAAGGGTCCACGAAGAAGCAACCTTGTCTATCCCACCATGGCCGTCGCCCACGAAGGACTTGCCTCACTAGCGGTAGATCTTCACAAAGTAGGCGATCTCCTTGCCTTACAAACTCCTTGGTTCAACTCCACAATCTTGTCGGAGGCTCCCAAGTGACACCTAGCCAATCTAGGAGACACCACTCTCCAAGAAGTAACAAATGGTGCGTTGATGATGAACTCCTTGCTCTTGTGCTTCAAATGATAGTCTCCCCAACACTCAACTCTCTCTCATAGGATTTGGATCTGGTGGAAAGAAGATTTGAGTGGAAAGCAACATGGGGAAGCCTAGAGATCAAGATTCATATGGTAGGAATGAAATATCTTGGCCTCAACACATGAGTAGGTGGTTCTCTCTCAGAACTGGTAAGTTGAAAGTGTAGGTTTGTTCCGATGGCTCTCTCCACGAATGAAGAGGAGGTGGAGGGGTATATATAGCCTCCACACAAAATCTAACCGTTACACACAATTTACCAAACTCGGTGGGACCGAATCATCAAACTCGGTCGGACCGATTTAGTAAACCTAGTGACCGTTAGGATTTTCGGTGGGACTGACATGCAACTCGGTAGGACCGATATAGTTAGGGTTAGGGCATAACATAATCTCGGTGAGACATATTACACAAACTCGGTGAGACTAACTTTGGTAATTAGCTAACTAGAGAGTTGGTCAGGTAAACTCGGTGGGACCGATTCGCTCTTTTCGGTGAGACCGAACTGTTATGAAAGGGAAACAGAGAGTTTACATTGCAATCTCAGTGGGACCGATCGCTCACTTCGGTTAGACCGAAACGTTACAAAGGGAAACAGAGAGATTACAATCCCATCTCGGTGAGACTGAGATCCCTATCGGTGAGACCGATTTGCCTAGGGTTTGTGGCAGTGGCTAAGACATTTGAACTCGGTGGCGTCGGATAGAAAGAATTGGTGGGGCCGAGTTTGACTTTAGGTTTAGGTCATATGAGGATGTGAGAAAGTAGTTGAGGGTATTTGGAGCATATCACTAGGCACATGAAGCAAGAGGCTCATTAAGCAACACCTCATCCCTCCTTGATAGTATTGGCTTTTCCTATAGACTCAATGTGATCTTGGATCACTAAAATGTAAAATGTAGAGTCTTGAGCTTTTGAGCTTGAGCCAATCCTTTGTCCTTGATATTTTGAGGAATCCACTTTCATCATCCATGACATGCCATTCATTGAGCTTTCCTGAAATAATAGTCTTGGAATAGCATTAGCTCAATGAGCTATATGTTGTTATGAATTACTAAAACCACCTAGGGATAGTTGCACTTTCAAGCCATCGCATAGTTGTTGCATTGACAGTGAAAGTATGCCGCTCAAAATGTTATTCAATCTCTATTTTAGAATCGAGCTCTGGCACCTCTACAAATCACTGCTTCCCTCTGCGAAGGGCGTATCTATTTACTTTTATGTTGAGTCATCACCTTCTTATTAAAAAGCACCCGCTGGAGAGCACACTGTCATTTGCATTCATTACTATTGGTTTATATTGGGTATGACTTGACTGGATGTCTTTTACCATGAATTACAATGTTTAGTCAGTCCTTGATCTTTAAAGGTGCTCTGCATTTATGTTTTGCTGTCTCAGAAAGGGCTAGCGAGATACCATTTTGTCCGGTCAAATGCACATGCACTATTATTATTATACACATCGTTCGGTCGTGCAAGTGAAAGGCAATAATGACGATATATGATGGAATGATCGAGATGAGAGAAGCTGGTATGAACTCGACCTCTCTTGTTTTTGTAAATATGATGAGTTCATCGTTCCTGATTCAGCTTATTATGAATTAAACATATTTGCAATGACATTTAGAGATTGTAGTTGCTTGTGCCATGCTTGATTAGCTATGAGTTATAATGGTTTACCTTGCGTGCCAACATGCTATTAGAATGATTATGATGTGGTATGATGGGATGGTATCCTCCTTTGAATAAATTGAGTGACTCGACTTGGCACATGTTCACGCATGTAGTTGAAACAAATCAACATAGCCTTCACGATATTTATGTTCATGGTGGATTATATCCTACTGATGTTTGTACTCGGTGTGAATTAATTTTAATGCATGTTTATGACTGTTGTGGCTCTCTCAGTTGGTCGCTTCCCAGTCTCTTGCTAGCCTTCACCTGTACTAAGTGGGAATACCGCTTGTGCATCCAAACTCCTTAAACCCCAAAGTTATTCCATATGAGTCCACTATACCTTCCTATATGCGGTATTTACCTGCCGTTCCAAGTAAATTTGTATGTGCCAAACTCCAAATCTTCAAATGAAATTTTGTTTTGTATGCTCGAGCAGCTCATGTTTCCACTAGGGCTGCCTATATCTTCCATGCTAGGTGGGTTATTCTCAAGAGGAGTGGACTCCGCTCCTCATTCACGAGAAAGGGCCGGTAACTGGGATCCCAGTCCCTTGATCCAAAAAGATCAAAGGAAATAAAAATAATTAAACAAAACTCCCCCAGGGCTATTGTTAGTTGGAGGCACTCATTGTTTCGAGCAAGCCATGGATTGATGCTTGTTGGTGGTTGGGGGAGTATAAACCTTTACCATTCTGCGTGGGAACTGCCTATAATGCATGTAGTATGGAAGATACATCCATCTCATAGTTGTTGCGTTGACAGTGAAAGTATGCCGCCCAATATGTTATTCAATCTCTATTTTAAAATCGAGCTCTGGCACCTCTACAAATCCCTGCTTCCCTCTGCGAAGGGCCTATCTATTTACTTTTATGTTGAGTCATCACCCTTCTTATTAAAAAGCACCCGCTGGAGAGCACACTATCATTTGCAGTCATTATTATTGGTTTATATTGGGTATGACTTGACTGGATCTCTTTTACCATGAATTACAATGTTTAGTCAGTCCTTGATCTTTAAAGGTGCTCTGCATTTATGTTTTGCGGTCTCAGAAAGGGCTAGCAAAATACCATTTTGTTATATCATGTTATGATTGTTTTGAGAAAGTGTTGTCATCCGAGTTTTATTATTATGGCTCGTTAGCTGATTATGCTATTGATATGAGTAATTGTGAGACCGATGTGTTATTGTGAGTATAGTAAGTTAATAATATTTGCTGAAACCTGAATGCTGGCTTTGCATGTTTACAACAACAAGAGCAAACAAAGTTTGTAAAAGTTTTTCTTTATCACTTTCAGTTTATCAACTGAATTGCTTGAGGACAAGCAAAGGTTTAAGCTTGGGGGAGTTGATACGTCTCCAAGGTATCTACTTTTCCAAACACTTTTTCCCTTGTTTTGGACTCTAACTTGCATGATTTGGATGAAACTAACCCGGACTGACGCTGTTTTCAGTAGAATTACCATGATGTTGTTTCATGTGTAGAAAACAAAAGTTCTCGGAATGTCCTGAAAATCCTCGGAGGCACTTTTTGGAAAATATAAAAAATACTGGAGAAAGAATCAAGACCAGGGGCCCACACCCTGTCCATGAGGGTGGGGGCGCGCCCCCCTGTCTCGTGGGCCTCCTGAGGCTCCGCCGACCTCAACTCCAACTCCATATATTCCGTCTCGCAGAGAAAAAAATCAGAGAGAAAGTTGCATCGCGTTTTACGATACGGAGCCGTCACCAAGCCCTAATCTCTCTCGGGAGGGCTGATCTGGAGTCCGTTCGGGGCTCCGGAGAGGGGGATTCATCGTCGTTGTCATCATCAACCATCCTCCATCACCAATTTCTTGATGCTCACCGCCGTGCCTGAGTAATTCCATCGTAGGCTTGCTGGACGGTGATGGGTTGGATGAGATTTACCAGGTAATCAAGTTAGTTTTGTTAGGGTTTGATCCCTAGTATCCACTATGTTCTGAGATTGATGTTGCTATGACTTTTCTATGCTTAATGCTTGTCACTAGGGCCCGAGTGCCATGATTTCGGATCTGAACCTACTATGTTTCCATGAATATATGTGTGTTCTTGATCCTATCTTGCAAGTCTATAGTCACCTATTATGTGTTATGATCCGACAACCCCGAAGTGACAATAATCGGGATACTTCTCGGTGATGACCGTAGTTTGAGGAGTTCATGTATTCATTATGTGTTAATGCTTTGGTCCGGTTCTCTATTAAAAGGAGGCCTTAATATCCCTTAGTTTCTGCTAGACCACGCTGCCACGGGAGGGTAGGACAAAAGATGTCATGCAAGTTCTTTTCCATAAGCACGTATGACTATATTCGGAATACATGACTACATTACATTGACGAATTGGAGCTAGTTCTGTGTCACCCTATGTTATAGATATTACATGAGGAATCGCATCCGACATAATTATCCATCATTGATCCATTGCCTACGAGCTTTTCACATCTTGTGCTTCGCTTATTTACTTTCCCGTTGCTATTGTTACAATCACTACAAACCCAAAAACATTACTTTTGCTACTGTTACCTTTATTATTATATTACTTTGCTACTAAATACTTTGCTACAGATACTAAGTTATCCAGGTGTGGTTGAATTGACAACTCAACTACTAATACTCAAGAATATTCTTTGGCTCCCCTTGCGTCGAATCAATAAATTTGGGTTGAATACTTTACCCTCGAAAGCTGTTGCGATCCCCTACACTTGTGGGTCATCAGTGTTAAGGAATTTATGATTCTCAAAAGAATTTCAATGCTTTGCTTGAAGAAAAATTTCCTAAGATTGATGAATTGGCTAGGAACATGGATAGAATTTCTCTTGATGTTGATTCTTTGAAACTTAGATCTATTCCACCTAAGCATGATATCAATGAGTCTCTCAATGCCATGAGAATTTCCATTGATGAGTGCAAAGAAAGAACCGCTAGGATGCGTGCTAAGAAAGATTGCTTTTTAAAAGCGTGTTCTTCTAGTTTTCATGATAATAATGATGAAGATATAAAAGTTATTGATGTGTCTCCTATTAAATCTTTGTTTGGTAATATGAATCTTGTTAATTATGGGACTGGAGATGAGTCAATTTTAGTTAAAAGGTGTCCCAATGATTTGGAGTTTTTAGATCTTGATGCTAAAATTGGTAAAAGTGGGATTGGAGAGATCAAAACTTTACATAGCAATGAACCCACTATTTTGTATTTCAAGGAATTTAATTATGATCATTGTTCTTTAGTAGATTGTATTTGCTTGTTGCAATCTGTGCTAAATTCTCCTCATGCTTATAGTCAAAATAAAGCTTTTACTAAACATATCATTGATGCTTTGATGCAATCTTATGAAGAAAAACTTGAATTGGAAGTTTCTATCCCTAGAAAACTTTATTATGAGTGGGAACCTACTATTAAAATTAAAATTAAAGATCATGAATGTTATGCTTTGTGTGATGTGGGTGCTACTATTTCCACGATTCCAAAAACTCTATGTGATATGTTAGGTTTCCGTGATTTTGATGATTGCTCTTTAAACTTGCACCTCGCGGATTCCACTATTAAGAAACCTATGGGAAGGATTAATGATGTTCTTATTGTTGCAAATAGGAATTATGTGCCCGTAGATTTATCGTTCTTGATATAAATTGCAATTTTTCATGTCCTATTATTCTTGGTAGACCTTTCCTTAGAATGATTGGTGCAATTATTGATATGAAGAATGGAAATATTAGATTCCAATTTCCATTAAGGAAAGGCATGGAACGCTTTCCCAGAAACAAAATCGAATTACCTTATCATGAGATCCACTTATGAATTGAATACCAAAGATGGCAATACATTGATCTATTCTCGCTTTTATGCCTAGCTAGGGGCGTTAAACGATAGCGCTTGTTGGGAGGCAACCCAATTTTATTTTTTGTTCCTTGCTTTTTGCTCCTGGTTAGTAATAAATAAATCATATAGCTTCTGTTTAGATGTGGTTTTATGTTTTAATTAGTGTTTGTGCCAAGTAGAACCTATAGGATAACCTACGGTGATAGTTAATTTGATCTTGCTGAAACACAGAAACTTTTGCGTGTACGAGAATAATTGTAGTAAATCACGGAAACGTGATTTTGAGTTGATTCTTTTTGCAGTAGATCAATAGACAAATTTCCTAGGACTTCCTATTTCGGTAGGAATTTTAGAGTTCCAGAAGTATTCGAAAGTTACAGATTACTACAGACTGTTCTGTTTTTGACAGATTCTGTTTTTCGTGTGTTGTTTGCTTATTTTGATGAATCTATGGCTAGTATCGGGGGGTATGAACCATAGAGAAGTTGGAATACAGTAGGTTTAACACCAATCTAAATAAATAATGTGTTCATTATAGTACCTTAAAGTGGTGGCTTGCTTTCTTGCACTAACGGAGCTTATGAGATTTCCTGTTGAGTTTTGTGTTGTGAAGTTTTCAAGTTTTGGGTAAAGATTTGATGGGCTATGGAATAAGGAGTGGCAAGAGACTAAGCTTGGGGAAGCCCATGGAACCCCAAGGTAATTCAAGGACAACCAAAAGCCTAAGCTTGGGGATGCCCCGGAAGGCATCCCCTCTTTCGTCTTTGTCTATCAGTAACTTTACTTGGAACTATATTTTTATTCACCACATGATATGTGTTTTGCTTGGAGTGTCTTGTATGATATGAGTCTTTGATATTTAGTTTACCACAATCATCCTTGCTGTACACACCTTTTGGGAGAGACACACATGATTCAAAATTTGTTAGAATACTCTATGTGCTTCACTTATATCTTGTGAGCTAGATAATTTTGCTCTACTGCTTCACTTATATCTTTTTAGAGCACGGCGGTGGTTTTAGCTTGTAGAAATTATTGATCTCTCATGCTTCACTTATATTATTTTGAGAGTCTTTTAGAACAGCATGGTATTTGCTATGGTTATAAATTGGTCCTAATATGATGAGCATCCAAGTTGGGTATAATAAAAACTATCATATAAAGTGCATTGAATGCTATGATCAATTTGATACTTGATGATTGTTTTGAGATATGATGATGGTAATATTAGAGCCATGCTAGTGCAGTAGTTGTGAATTTGAGGAATACTTGTGTTGAAGTTTGTGATTCCCGTAGCGTGCATGTATGGTGAACCGTTATGTGATGAAGTCGGAGCATGAATTATTTTTTGATTGTCTTCCTTATGAGTGGCAGTCGGGAATGAGCGATGGTCTCACCCTAGGAGCATACGTGTAGTACTTTGTTTTGATAACTTGTAGATTTTTGCAATAAGTATATGAGTTCTTTATGACTAATGTTGAGTCCATGGATTATACGCACTCTCGCCCTTCCACCATTGCTAGCCTCTCTTGTGCCGCGCAACTTTCGCCGGTACCATACACCCACCATATACCTTCCTCAAAACAGCCACCATACCTACCTTATGGCATTTCCATAGCCATTCCGAGATATATTGGCATGCAACTTTCCACAGTTCCGTTTATTATGACACGCTCCATCATTTTTATATTGCTTTTGCATGATCATGTAGTTGACATCGTATTTGTGGCGAGGCCACCTTTATAATTCTTTCATACATGTCACTCTTGATTCATTGCATATCCCGGTACACCGCCGGAGTCATCCACATAGAGTCATATTTTGTTCTAAGTGTTGACTTGTAAGTAAATAAAAGTGTGATGATCTTCATTATTAGAGCATTGTCCCAAGTGAGGAAAGGATGATGGAGACTATGATTCCCCCACAAGTTGGAATGAGACTTCGGACTTTATGAAAAATAAAAGAGGCCAAAGAAGCCCAAATAAAAAAAGAGGCCAAAGAAGCCCACCAAAAAAGAGAGAAAATGAGATAAGGGACAATGTTACTATCCTTTTTCCACACTTGTGCTTCAAAGTAGCACCATGATCTTCATGATAGAGAGTCTCATATCTTGTCACTTTCATATACTAGTGGGAATTTTACATTATAGAACTTGGCTTGTATATTCCAATGATGGGCTTCCTCAAAATGCCCTAGGTATTCATGAGCAAGCAAGTTGGATGCACACCCACTTAGTTTCTTTTGTTGAGCTTTCATACACTTATAGCTCTAGTGCATCCGTTGCATGGAAATCCCTACTCACTCACATTGATATCTATTAATGGGCATCTCCATAGCCCGCTGATACGCCTACTTGATGTGAGACTATCTTCTCCTTTTTGTCTTCTCCACAACCACCATTCTATTCCACGTATAGTGCTATGTCCATGGCTCACGCTCATGTATTGTGTGAAAGTTGAAAAAGTTTGAGAACATCAAAAGTATGAAGCAATTGCTTGGCTTGTCATCGGGGTTGTGCATGATTTAAATATTTTGTGTGATGAAGATAGAACATAGCCAGACTATATGATTTTGTGGGGATAGCTTTTCTTAGCCATGTTATTTTGAGAAGACATGATTGCTTTCTTAGTATGCTTGAAGTATTATTGTTTTCATGTCAATATGAACTTTTATCTTGAATCATTTGGATCTGAACATTCATGCCACAATAGACAAAATTACATTGAGAAATATGCTAGGTAGCATTCCACATCAAAAATTCGGTTTTTATCATTTACCTACTCGAGGATGAGCATGAATTAAGCTTGGGGATGCTTGATACATCTCCAACGTATCTATAATTTTTGATTGTTCCATGCTATTATATTACCCTTTTGGATGTTCATGGGCTTTACTATACACTTGTATATCATTTTTGGGACTAACCTATTAACCGGAGGCCCAGCCCAAATTGTTGTTTTTTTTTGCCTATTTCAGTGTTTCAAAGAAAAGGAATATCAAACGGAGTCCAAACAGAATGAAACCTCCGCGAGAGATCTTTTTGGAACAAATGCAATCCAGGATACTTGGAGTGGACGTCAAGAAGTGGACGAGGCTGCCACGAGGGTCCAGGGCGCGCCCTAGGGGGGTGGGCGTGCCCCCACCCTTGTGGGCCCCTCGTGGCTCCCCTGGCCGACCTCCTTCGCCTATATATATCTATGTACCCTAAAAACATCCAGGAGCACCATGAAAACCTATTTCCACCGCCGCAACCTTCTGTACCCATGAGATCCCATCTTGGAGCCTTTTCCGGCGCTCTGCCTGAGGGGAAATCGATCACAGAGGGCTTCTACATCAACACCAAGGCCTCTCCGATGAGTTGTGAGTAGTTTACCTCAGACCTTCTGATCCATAGTTATTAGCTAGATGGCTTCTTCTCTCTCTTTGAATCTCAATACAATTTTCTCCTCGATCTTCTTGGACATCTATTCAATGTAACTCTTTTTGCGGTGTGTTTGTCGATATCTGATGAATTGTGGGTTTATGATCAAGTTTATCTATAAGAAATCTTTGAATCTCCTCTGAATTCTTTTATGTATGATTGGTTATCTTCGCAAGTCTCTTCGAATTATCGGTTTGGTTTGGCCTACTAGATTGATCTTTCTTGCAATGGGAGAAGTGCTTAGCTTTGGGTTCAATCTTGCGGTGTCCTTTCCCAGTGACAGCAGGGGCAGCAAGGCACATATTGTATGTTTGCCATCGAGGATAAAAAGATGGGGTTTATATCATATTGCTTGAGTTTATTCCTCTACATCATGTCATCTTGCCTAATGCGTTACTCTGTTCTTATGAACTTAATACTCTAGATGCATGCTGGATAGCGGTCGATGTATGGAGTAATAGTAGTAGATACAGAATCGTTTCGATCTACTTGTCGCGGACGTGATGCCTATATACATGATCATGCCTAGATATTCTCATAACTATGCACTTTTCTGTCAATTGCTCGACAGTAATTTGTTCACCCACTGTAATACTTATGCTATCTTGAGAGAAGACACTAGTGAAACCTATGGCCCCCGGGTCTATTTTCCATCATATAAGTTTCTGATCTACTTTATTTTTCAATCTTTACTTTTCAATCTATATCATAAAAATACCAAAAATATTTATCTTATCTTATTATGTCTATCATATCTCACTTTCGCAAGTGGCTGTGAAGGGATTGACAACCCCTTTATCGCGTTGGTTGCGAGGTTCTTGTTTGTTTGTGTAGGTACGAGGGACTTGCGTGCAGCCTCCTACTGGATTGATACCTTAGTTCTCAAAAACCGAGGGAAATACTTACGCTACTTTGCTGCATCACCCTTTCCTCTTCAAGGGAAAACCAACGCAGTGCTCAAGAGGTAGCAATGGGGCCGCAGCCTGACACCAGCCTGCCACCACCTCTTTAGTACTGGTTCGTGCCACGAACCGGTACTAAAGGTTCGCCACGAACTCGTACTACTGATCGCCGCCCGCCTAGCCGTTGGAACCGGCACTTATGGTCACATTAGTGCCAGTTCATTTACAAATCGGGACTAATGAGCTAAACATAAGGTCGTTTTTCTACTCTTGGTATTATCTCAAAAGTTTCATTGGATCTAGAATGAATCACAACATCACTTTTCGCCGGAGATTTCATGGTAGTTTTTGGAAACTGGAATTGATTAATGAGATCAACTCAATCTATAATTCGAATGACGTGTGGAGGGAGACGGGCGTCTTGCCCACGGAAATCCATGCCATGGTTTCACATATAAACGAAGGTTATGATTCATTTCATCCCGTTTTGGTATACAAAGCCTATAAATATGGTACAGATATGAATATGCAAGAGCATTTCAGTCTTGAAAGGCATGATGAGCAATCAAACCTCCTCCTGCTAGTGCTTCATGCATCTATGATGCAATAACAATTTCTTCCTCTGATGGTCCACATCCTAGTAAGGCAACTCCCAACAGTTTGAGTCTTTTTGTAGTTTTTTTTTTACATTTTCGAGAGGTCACCGAACTTGTGTGCCCCCCAAGATCCCAACCTCTCTTTAACTGACAACAAGGCCTCATCGATGCCTTGCAAGACTTTCTAACCAACACCCACATGCCAATGCTCCGTAAAAAATATCATATTCCACGTGGGACTGCCAGACATTTTTGCAATGGAAAGAAGAATTTGGCTTGCGCCTTACATTCATACTAGTTGTTTTTAGGTCTGCCAAAGTAAAGCAATGATTAGATTCTACAGAGCTGATGTGTCTAACACGAGGAATATTCGAAAAATGCTATGAAAGGGAACATCTTCTACAACATGATCGAGTTTAGCCCTTGTATTAGCATCTCCTTATTTCCTATTATCCCATGTGAAGGGAACACCCCTCCAACTAAGGTAGTGAGGGGAGCAATTTTCAACGGCTTATCTAAAGCCTCACATTTTCCCTTCCGGCCTAGAATTTGCGCCGAAGTGCTCCTCGTTGTTAGTGTCTCAATAAAGTCACCCATGCAAAGTCAAGCTTCATGTTCGAGTGCAACTAGAGTGTGCATGAAGCACAGACACGTGATGTCTATTTTCAACCCTTGGTTCACCATAAAACCCTGTGTAGCGCCAAGTTTTGAGTCCATTGACCTCATGCTTGACTACAACATTTATGTGGGAATATGTGAAATTCTAGAGCTCAACTGAAATAACATATCAAAACAATCCAATCTCACCACTAACTCCATCGCTATCAATGACAAAACATCCAGAAAAGCCAATAAATGATTTCAAATTCTCCAAACATCTTGGTCTCCATGACGAAGAGAATGGCGAGGCCTCCCCGCTTCACAATTTTGTGAAGCTCATGAACTCTTGTGGACTTCCCAAGCCCTTGATGGTTCTAGCTTAAGCAACTCATTGTTGATGGCAGGGCTGCCTCGCAACTGCTCCTGAATTTTTTGATGTGGGTGGAGTTTGTTTCTTCTTCTTTGGCTCCCTTTCAACTTCATGCCCATCGAGCTGAGACCCATCATGGTCTGCTACAAAGGTGTCGGCGCCCTCTAAGTTAGCACCACTACCTCCTCTTGATATGTCTGAAGTGGCAATTCGACCCTTCTATACACTTTTAGCTGCCGAGGTCCTCCCTTGCTCTTGTTCATTGATTCTTCTTCTGAGGAGACGTCACCTTCGTATTGACACCATTTTAGGAGTCTACTGACTTAGCCTCTCGCCTACTCTGCCATGAATTCTGCTGGTCATGTGAAGATTTCAACCCAAAACTTGCTTTCCTCCATTCATCCGCGCACTTAAAACTATTTTTGTACGGAAGATTTCCATCATCATCTCTAGCACCGGATGTCGGACATACTAAATCTGAATGTCCCGAACGGCCACATGGAAAACAAAGTGGGGAACTTACTCATATTGTATATCATATGAATCCTTGTCGTTTCTCAACATCAAATAAAAAACAACTCCTGAAGGTTTTTTACACATCAATTGTGACTCTGACCACCCACCAGATCAACAATTACAACTTTTGCTTCCTTATCAATTTGCTCGGCGATCGAAAGATCCCAAGTGTCATTCCTCAGATTATAAGGAAGAATAATCTCTCTTGCCCAAATCTGAAGTTTATCAAATTTGAGTTATGATGGGCGCAGGCATTCTTCAAATTTCTCTAGGATCACCGCGTGCTTGCTCACGTGCCATGGCAATCCTTCCCAAACCGTGCCCATATCACGCTGGGTTTCAAATTCAGCCACAAACATGTTCTCTCCCAGTGGACGAAAAACAAGACCTCTAGGGTTTCCCCAAGCCAGGAGGAGGGCATGGAAGATCATCTATATATGGAATAGATTACGATACAAGATCTTCCCTTCCACCAACCGATTGTATTTTGCTCCGGTCCAGACGTCATCGACCAATAAGGGGGTTGCCTCCTCCTCTGTAATGTCCAGCTTCCCCATTGCCTCCTCCAACTTTGCCATCGCCAAGCTGGACTAGCTAGCGTTCTCCGTGCCAATGCGGGAGGAGGACCGAGCGATCCCTTCCCCGTCGATCCGACGCGCCCCTAGTCAAGATTGCGAGCGCCGATGAGTCCCCTCGAAACCCTATTCGCCCTAGCCACCGCCAGAGGTATCATGGGAAGAAAGGCTTCGTCCATGTTTGAATGTAATTTTGCAATTATATAAAAACAATAATTTTGCAATTAGGTTCTTTTTGTACATTGAACATTGGGCCACACTATATATAGACTTGAATTGCCAAAAAATAATATAGACTTGGACTTTGCCATATTTTCAAGTTAAACACAAAAAAAACTTTATTTTAGAAGTACCACGTTATATTAATAACATCAACAGATTACATCATACATGGCAAATCTAAGGAGAAATCCAAAGAGACAACTCACCAAGTGAAATTACAGGAAGCAAATAACTTTTTACAGAAAAATCTTCCAGGCCCATGCAACCACCAACAAAATAACCACAATCTTCACCCGCCGCCGTCGCCGAACTAGAAGAAACGACCCCCACTAAGCCAAGATCCAAGAGATAGCCATAGCATTAAAACTGCGATGTGAGCCTTCGAACAGGCGCTGCTTGCACTTGTCGATGTGGGTAGTGGGACAAAACAAATCTCCACTCCTGTTGGATCGTGATTCTGAAGTCTTCATGCGGCATCGCCGCCGAGGGGTTCCCGAACCGGCAACCATCTTCCACCTTCGAAGAAACTCTAGGTGCACCATATACCTTGAACGGTACCGCCGCCACAACGCCGGCCACCTCCAACACCAACACTTTTGGCTTCGCGACAACGCTGAAGGAACCGCTGACGCGGCGTGGACAAAGTCGAAGAAACAAGACCCTCGACAAGATCTCCACCGTTGTCTTTAAGGCCTTGCCTGGACAGAAATCTGTAACTCCTCAAAGCCGTCGTAGAACGCTGTCAAGGCCGTGGTTCGGAAAATTTTATTCCAGGTGAAGATGTCGGCACCGACCAAACGACGTTGCGTGAACAAACTAAAACTAAGCCTACACCCGGACATGAACCAAAAGAAATCCCAAACCTGCCGTCGCCAATGGGGCGACGAACGGAGGGAAGGGGAACGAAACTGCTCTCTCCAGGGGGTACCACCTGGTGAGAGGGAAGAAAGAGGAAAGAGGAAAGGGAGCTGCCAGGAGTATTTTCTTCGTTTCCTATAAACACAAAAAAAACTTGAACCACACACACATCACCCACTCCTCTTTGCCCACCCATCTCACCTTCTCCCCGGTTGCTCAAAAAAAATCCCCTTTCCCCACACGCCGCCGCGGCTTGCTCTGCCCGTCCTCTCCGCCGCCGTCTCTCTGCCAGCCCCAGCCCCAGCCCCTGCCTTGCTCCCTCTCCGCGCTCTCCACCCCTGACGACCAGTGCGGCCGCTCGTGTCGACCGTGTTGTCGCTCCCCCCTCACCTAGCACTGCCGCCGCTCCGGTGGGGGAAGGTCCAGGCCGGCGTGGCGGCGCGTCACAGAGCCACCCCCAAACGCCCTGCAGCTTGCAGCTAGCCACCACCTGGTTTGTTCCTCTTCTTGGCTTTTGTAGGCTCCATGATTTGGGGGAAAAGAAATTTGGTGACCGAACTGTGCTGCTTTGTTCATCAATCATAGACTCTAGTGTAGTTTACATTGAGTATTGGCATGCTTTCATGATTTTTCTGATTTAGACATCATGAGTTGCTCGATCTTTGAGAAGATCGATCCTTCTAGAGTTTCTTTTCCCTCTCGTGGTCATATTGGTAGGAGTTTCTGGAGGAAGACATCGAGTCAATGATGGTGATCGAATCAACGTTCATTTGAAGTGCAACCTGGATCGTGAAGATTGTGTTAGTTTGCGCTCCCCTTTCATCTTACCCTACGCTTGAATCTCGGGACGAGATTCTTGTTTAGTGGGGGTGAGTTGTCACGTCCCCATTTAAAGCCTTGCTTGTCTCTGCATAAGCATCCATGCATCATGTTTAAATTTAAAGAAACTTGAAATGGGGATTGTTTAAACCCTAGCACCAAATGAATCCAACTAGGGTCAAAATAAAATCTTTTTCATTGAACTCAAAATGCCCTCTAAAAATGTTCAACATTTCTGGTTTGAGGTGTAAGCATCTACCAAAAATGGTTTATATTTTTGCAGGACATACTGGGCTCTGAATTAAATCATACTCTATTTGCATTTGGGCATTTAAATACTATAAAATATTTTAAATGCTCAAATAATCATAAACTAAAATGTTTACTGTTGAATATATTCTAAATAGTAGCCATAATTAGTTTCATGATTTTTGGATCTGTTTAAGTATTTTATATAAAGCCCTAAAGACTACAGAATAATAGAAAACCGAAACAATAAATAAAAGAGAGAGAGATTTTACCTGGGCCACTTACCTGGCCTGGCACTGTGCCGGCCCAGCCCACCTGGTCGGCCCAGCTGGCGGCCTGGCCAACTGGCCCAGCCCACCACCGCAGCCCTCCGTCGTCTTCCTCCCCTCGCCCCGAAGCAGCTGCGTGCCCGCACGCGAGCAACCGCGGCCACGTCTTCCCGCCACCTCCTGCTTGCCGCTCGCGTCCCTGAACGTCTGGACGACCTCCACGTCGTCGCCCCGACCCCCTGGACCCCTCCATTCGCCCCCAACTCCTCTCGCTCGCCCGTTCTCCGCCATGGCCGAAACCTCCATGGACGCGCCGCCGTAACCCCGCGCCCACAGCCACTCCCTCGCTCCATCTCTGCCTCCTCGAGCTCCGTATCATCTCCAGCTTCATCCTCTACGAGCCAAGCCTCGCCGGACGCCCTGCTGCGCCGCCCCCGACGCCTTCTTCTTCCTCGGGTCGCCGAGATCGCCTCCGCCGCCCCGCTCGCTCCGGCCCCTCCCCGAGCTCACCGACTCGCCCATCGTGATCTACGTGAGCTTCTGATCATCCTACCCCTCTCCGTTCTCTCTCTGGCACGCTGTAGCCGCCACGCCCCTCTCGCCCGACTGCGCCGCCGCCTGCACTCGCCGCCAACACGACTCCGGCGACCATTTGGTCCGGGCGTCGTGTCAAACATGCTCGCTGCCTCGCGTAGCTGCTGTAGGTGCCACGAACGCGATACCACGGCCACTGCAGCCCCGTAGCCAGAAACACCCGAACGCCGGCGCCGCCTCGAGCTCGTTTCTGGCGAGCTCCGGCCGTCCCTGTTGCTGCCGCATGCCTCCCTGGATGCGGGCGAGCCCCAGCTCCCCGCGCGTGCTCTCGGCCGCCCGTTTGGTCACCGGAGACGCAAACCCGAGCACCTCCGCCGTCTCTGGCGTCACCGGCGATGAGCCGTGGACCAAGTCCGGCGAGGTTGACTCGTTTGACTTGGGGTTTGACCCCCCCCCCCCAGGGTCACTGACGCGTGTGCCATGCCCCTATTTAGTTTAGGTGTGAGTTTAATTAGCACTAATTAACTTAGTTAATTAGTTGACTCACTGACAAGTGGGCCCAGGCTCTAATTAACCTAGGTTAGTGCTAACCTAACGCTAACTAACTCTGTTAGTTAGTTGTTACACTGACATGTGGGTCCCAGCCGCCAGGTTTGACCTGGGCTGGCGCCTTTGGCCTGCTGACGTCACCCTGACGCAATGCTGACGCAATAAGTATTTTCTAGATTTATTTTTATACAGGAAATTCCAGAAAATGCTCTAAACTTCTAAAATTCATAGAAATTTAACCGTAACTCAGAATGAAATAATTTATATATGAAAAATGATCAGAAAAATCCAATATATCCATCTGCACTGGTTTCATGCATGTTTAAGCTACTTAACCTTGCTGTTCATATCAAAACATGATAATGCACTTTATGAATTCATAGTTTGAGTTTGAATTTGAATCTTTGGTTCAAGTAAGCTCAAACCTTCCTGTTCTTAGTTGCATTAGCCCAAATCACAGCATATTGCCATGTCATGATCATGCATCATATTGTGCATTGCATTGATTGTATTTCTTCTCGGTTGTCGGTATTTGCCCCCTCTCGATAGACGTGTTCCGACGATGAGTTTGATGACACCGATGAAGAGCTATATTATCTTCAGAAGTGCCAGGCAAGCAAAACCCCCTTGTTCATTCCGATACAATCCCACTCTCTCACTCTGCTCTCTTTTACTGCATTAGGACAACAACGATTCATCTGTTACTTGCTACGGTAGCTGAACCCCTTTATCCTCTGCATGACCTGTCATTGCCACAGTAAATAGATGAAACCCACTAGCATGAGTAGGAGTTGTTTGAGCCCCTGTTGTGCCTACTCATTCATGCTTGTTAGTCATGCCTGCTATTGCTTAGAGTTGAGTCAGGTCTGATTCATCGGGAATGAATCAGAGGTGTGTGAACATGTCCTACTGTGTGTGTGTGAGCAAAGTGTGTGAATACGATTTGGTAAAGGTAGCAGTGAGAGGCCATGTAGGAGTACATGGTGGGTTGTCTCACTGAAACCGTCCTCAGGAACTGAGTTCTGTGTTTGTGATCCATGAAATAGTTACTACCATGCATTGGGCCCGAAAGCAATGGACCCTCTCGGCTTCTTAATCACCCTTGTCCTCTGTCCAGGAGTTGCAAGTAGTTTCTGGTGTTTGTAGTATGCTGGCGGCCGTGGGCAGCGCTGACCAGAGGGGTGGGCTGTGATGCGGTAGGCACGTGGCACGGTGTACCGGGCGCCCGTTTGGTGTCTCGGGAACCCTGCACACATCGTTTGGGGCTGTGAGCGAAACTCCGGCCGGATCTCCTCGCGGATGGAACCCGAATAGGCGATAAACCTGGACTAGAGACTTGAGTGTTTAGGTAGGTCATGGCCGACACCCTCGTTGGGCTTCCGCTTGAAGGTTGCCGAGTACATGTCGTGTAAACGGCGGTAAGTGGTGGGAGCGTGTGTGAAGAAGTACACCCCTGCAGGGTTAATATCATCTATTCGAATAGCCGTGTCCGCGGAAAAGGACTTCTGGGTTGCCTGTACAGTTCATAGACAAGTGAAAGTGGATACTCTAAAATACGCAAGATAAGTGTGAGTGATATGGATGGCGTTCTCGTAGGGAGACGGGAGCGGATCCATAGTGGTGTATTGATATGGTGAATATGTGGACTTGTGTGCGCCACCTCAAAAGAGTTACTTGCGATCGTAGTTTAGGATAGCCACTGAGTCAAAGCTGGCTTGCTGCAGTTAAACCCCACCATCCTCTTTGTTGATAATGATGCATATGTAGATAGTTCTGATGTAAGTCTTGCTGGGTACATTTGTACTCACGTTTGCCTATTTTATGTTTTTGCAGAGAGACTTCAGTTTCACTAGTAGTTCCGCTTGGACTTCGACGTTTAGCTTGTTACCACAGCTACGATCTTGTGCCCTCGGCAGGATCTGGTAGACAGTCAGGCTTCTCAGCCCTTTTCATTTGTAGATGTCTGTACTCAGACATGTTAAACTTCCGTTTGTGCTTTGACTTGTATGCTCTGAATGTTGGGTCGTGAGACCCATGTTTGTAATATCTCGCTCCTCGGAGCCTATTGAATAAAATACTTGAGTCGTAGAGTTATGTTGTGATGCCATGTTGTATTTACACATATCGAGCATATTGTGTGTATGTTATTGAAATGCTTGGTATGTGTGGGATCTGACTATCTAGTTGTTTATCCTTGGTAGCCTCTCTTACCGGGAAATGTCTCCTAGTGCTTCCACTGAGCCATGGTAGCTTGCTACTGCTCCGGAACACTTAGGCTGGCCGGCATGTGTCCTTCTTCGTTCATGTGTCTGTCCCTTCGGGGAAATGTCACACAATGAATACCGGAGTCCTATTAGCCCGGTTCACCGAAGTCCTGCTAGCCCAGTGCTACAGCCTGGATTCATTCGCTGATGACCGACACGTTCGATGTTGGGTCATGGATGCCTGTCCCTGTAAGTTTGTGCCACTTTGGGTTTACGACTAACCATGTCAGCCCGGGCTCCTTATCATATGGATGCTAGCGACACCATCATATACGTGTGCCAAAAGGCGCAAACGGTCCCGGGTAAAGGTAAGGCGACACCCGTGGGAATACCGTGCGTGGGGCCGCAAAGTGATATGAGGTGTTACATGCTAGATCGATGTGGCATTGAGTCGGGGTCCTGACAGTGAGCCTTCGAACAGGCGCTGCTGCGAACGACGTTGCACTTGTCGATGTGGGTAGTGGGACAAAACAAATCTCCACTCCTCTTGGATCGTGATTCTGAAGTCTTCATGCGGCAGCGCCGCCGAGGGGTTCCAGAACCGGCAACCATCTTCCACCTTCGAAGAAACTCTAGGTGCACCATATACCTCGAACGGTACAGCCGCCACAACGCCGGCCACCTCCAACACCAACACTTTTGGCTTCGCGACAACGCTGAAGGAACCGCTGACGCGGCATGGACAAAGTCGAAGAAACAAGACCCTCGGCAAGATCTCCACCGTTGTCTTTAAGGCCTTGCCTGGACAGAAATCTGTGACTCCTCAAAGCCGTCGTAGAACGCTGTCAAGGCCGTGGTTCGGAAAAATTTATCCCAGGTGAAGATGTCGGCACCGACCGAACGATGTTGCGTGAACCAACTAAAACTAAGCCTACACCTAGACATGAACCAAAAAAAAATCCCAAACCTGCCGTCGCCAATGGGGCGACGAACGGAGGGAAGGGGAACGAAACTGCTCTCTCCAGGGGGTACCACCTGGTGAGAAGAAAGAGGAAAGGGAGCTGCCAGGAGTATTTTCTTCGTTTCCTATAAACACAAAAAAAACTTGAACCACACACACATCACCCACTCCTCTTTGCCCACCCATCTCACCTTCTCCCCGGTTGCTCAAAAAAAAAATCCCCTTTCCCCACACGCCGCCGCGGCTTGCTCTGCCCGCCCTCTCCGCCGCCGTCTCTCTGCCAGCCCCAGCCCCAGCCCCAGCCCCCGCCTTGCTCCCTCTCCGCGCTCTCCACCCCTGACGACCAGCGCGGCCGCTCGTGTCGACCGCGTTGTCGCTCCCCCCTCACCTAGCACTGCCGCCGCTCCGGTGGGGGAAGGTCCAGGCCGGCGTGGCGGCGCGTCACGGAGCCACCCCCAAACGCCCTGCAGCTTGCAGCTAGCCACCACCTGGTTTGTTCCTCTTCTTGGCTTTTGTAGGCTCCATGATTTGGGGGAAAAGAAATTTGGTGACCGAACTGTGCTGTTTTGTTCATCAATCATAGACTCTAGTGTAGTTTACATTGAGTATTGGCATGCTTTCATGATTTTTCTGATTTAGACATCATGCTGTTTTTGTGATAAGCTGACGAGTGTATGTTGCTATTTTTTCGGTGTCGGAGCGTTGGATGCCTGAAAGAACAGGACATGGCTGATTTTACGGTGATGTCTATAGTCCGAGATATGTTGAGAGCTTTGTATATAAGAGCAAAGATCTGTATTAATGTTTGATTGCCTGCTGCAGGCATTACCCCAAGGAGCGGCATTGTTCCACTGAATGTGTTAAGATTTGCGAGGCACTGAACTGAAAGGCCTAGTCGGTCGTGGAGCAGAACCTGTTCCTGCCGTGATTGTCGATCTCATAGAGAAGAAGTGTGCGGAGAAATGTTTGAATCTGATCATTTCATCCTCATACTGAACACTTTTAATTTCCGCCATCAATTTGCTATTTCCTACCAGAAAGATAATTTCCTTTTCTTCTTGGCTTTTGCAGGCTCCGTAATTTTGGGAAAAATAAATTTAGTGACCCAAGTGTGCTGCTTTCTATTCTGACCAAGTATGCTCACCAATCACAGACTGTAGACCATTGCGGTGCTTATATTGACATGCTTTCATGATTTTTTTTTCTGTATCGAGATATCATGCTGTTTTTCTTAGCTTTGGCAATCTCCTTTTGTGATAAGCTGACAAGTGTATGTTGCTATTTGTTTAGTTTGGGAGGGGAATGTCACATTGGATGCCTGAAGGAACAGGGATGTACATGTACTGCTACTGCGCCGTATTGACTGTGGGGTAAGCTTTTTTTCTTCCTCACTCCGCCTGGCTTGAGATCGACCATGTATGTAGGTACCATCATATGTTCTAGCATAAATGATCTGGGGTGGCCTCGGCGAGAGACGCCAATAATCCCATCGCTAGGTGCTGGGATCCAGGGGGCACCGTCAAGGAGCAAAGTCCTAAGATCGACCACTCTGAGTTTTGCGCACCCCATGGCCCCCTCCGGCCCAGTCTCCATTGACCATAGGGTTAGATCGGCTGTCTTGCGCCGCCATGAGACACCCCTTGCCCGCGACCAGCTTCTTCAACACTGACAAGCGGAGCGCGCCAAGTTGGCACTCCACGATCCCACCAACGTCGAAGTAGAGTGCATCGCCCACAAGGACGCTAAGGCGCGGCCAAGCTAAAAGGGCACTTGTCATCGTGGTGATGAAGAGAGGCGAGCTCGGTCCACGCGCGAGTCTCCGACAATTACATCCATCCGGAAGTCACTGTTCCCGGCAGAATGGTGGACACGGCGACCAGATGGAAATGGCCCTCCTTGGCAACCGTGGTGGTCACAGCCTGGCACTGCACAGAGCACCGCCGCGTTGAAGCTGACCTGCATGTTGGACAAGTGGTGGAGTCTGAAGGAAATAGAGTTGAGTCTTCAGTTATTCCCCCTGTTCCCCAATTCTCCCTCCGCCTCCAAATTCCCGGCCTGAAGGAAACAGGGGCAACGGCAACGGCAACCAACCACAGCAAGAGCAGCACCGCCTCCAAATTCCGGGCCTTCAAATACCCCTCTCCCTCCCTCTCCGCCGCCCAAACCCAACTCCAAAAATCTCCCAACATCACATCAGAGGGATCGATCAAAAAAGAAAGATCGATCAAGAAGGGAAGAAGATGGCCTCAATCGGCAACGGCAAGCCCGATGCCCAGGGCCAGGAGCGCCAGGCGGCGAGGCTCCTGCCGCCGGCCGAGGTGCCGCCTCCGCACACGGACGCGGGCCTCGTGGTGCTGTTCGACCTCCTACGACGACGGGTCGACGGATTCCCCACCTGGATGCTCCCCGCCTACCTCGTCCACGGAGTCGACGTCTACGGCCACCACCCGCAGGATCTGCTGCGGCGCCATCCGCCGGCGACATCGCCCGACGGCAAGCGTGCCTCCTACTTCGTGAACCTGGTACGCCCCCTCACCGCGACGGATGCAAGAAGAAGCAGGGTCGTGCCGGGGCTTTCTGGAAGTCGGAGCGCGCCCCCGTCCCCGTCGAAGCCGCCCCCGACAAGATGATCGGAACCAAGCAGGCCTTCTCTTTCATCTCCAAGGAGGCGGAGCACAAGGGTGGACCCCGCGGCGGGTTCATCATGCACGAGCTCCTTCTCCCCGGCCAGGCAGGACGCCTCGCCGGCGGGGACGAGCTGGCGCTCTCAAAGGTCTACCCGTCTCCGCGCGTCGCCACCAAGAAGAGGTCCAGGTCCCAGGGACAGGGACCGACCGCCAGCGCAACAAGGACCGCGGCCGCCTCCTCTGCTCCAGCGCCGACGTCTTCGCCGCCTCTGCTCCAGCGCTCCTGCGACGTCTTCAGCAGCGCAAGAAGCAGCAGCGCCGTCTCCTCTCCGCCTCCTTCCCTGGAGCCGCCGGCCTCCTCTGCTCCGCCTTCCCTGGAGGCCTCGTCTCTCGGGCCGGCATCCTCTGCGCCGGGGCCGGCATCCTCTTCTCCGCCCCCCATCCAGGGATCAGCATCGTCTCCACGGCACCGGCAGGGTGCCGCCAAGAGGGTGCTCCTCCTGGAGGTGGGCGACTCCCCCCCGAGGGAAGGCCACAACATTTCGTGCCACCAGGTCTACCGCGCCATGGAGGTTCTTGGACCCGGGAGGCGTGTCCCCATCGACTGCGCTGACCTCTTCCTGCTTGACAGCGGGAAGGGGAAGAGGCAGCGGACGGCTGCAGAGTTTTGAGAAAACTCTGTCGCCCCGCCATGGGCAAATTTAAACTCTGTTGCTGTGTAACATTCAGACAAAAAATTTGATAGGAAACTTTAGCTGTGATTCAGTCGTTTTTTGAGATTCAGTAGTTGCTTTGTTACAACTTAATTGATTGAAATCCGGCTTAATCAGTGGCGATGATGTTAAAACTTTGGTTTTCTTCTCAAAACATTCGCTGTTGCCGACTGAAAATGTGCCTCTGGTGGAAGGTTTTAAAATGTTGCCGACTGAAGATTCAGTAGTTCCCAATGTTTGCATTTTCTCCAAAGTTGCTTTGCTTGGAGAATCATTACCTTTTGTTAGACCATGTTGGTTACTTCTTGATTATGCATGCTTTGTTGTTGGCTCAATTTCGGAAATGCAACTTCCTTGGTTAATTCAGTCTGTACATGTCTGCTGGTTATGTATTTGTTTCTCCCTTTTTTGTTTTGAGAAGGAGAATCTGTTTTGAGGTCCATGTCTTTTTGAAATTTTGAAATAGTAATCGAATTTTTGAAATTGAAACATGGTTGATAGAGCACATTCATATTATCTTCATTAGATATAAATGCCAACTTGCATTTTTGTACAGACCAAAGACTTTTGGAGGGAGGCACAAATTCTTTCAAAGTTGCATCATCCAAATGTTGTTGCTTTCTAGGGTGTGGTTCTTGAATTGATGGATCTGGAGGAAATTAGCAACTGTATAATAGGAACAGAACAGTATCTTACTATTTTCCCCTTCAATTTGAAAAATAAACCAGTCTGTCTTTATCTTTGGCAGCGCTGTACAATTGGTAACAAAACTACCCTCTTTTTTTACTTCAGATATGTTCTTAAATGATTGAGGAACCTAGGCTGAAATTAGTATGCTGGATTAGTGCCTTCGTAAGGAATCTAGGCCCATTGCACTTTAATTCCTCGCAATTTCTTTGTTTGTGTGTCACCTCTTTGGCTATGATCAAGCAACCAAAGTCTTTTGTTGAACAAAATCAAGCAAAAGCTTGGATTGAGTGCCCTTTACCATGTGTTGTCATTTTCATATATACTGTCTCTTGCTGCTATTCTCTGGGCTCTGTGGAAGCACATGAATGGTACTCCCTCTGTAAAGAAATATAAGATCACTCCTTTAGTGATCTAAACGCTCTTATATTTCTTTACGGAGGGAGTAGTATTGTTTTTAATGGTGCCGTTTGGATGTCTGGAAATGGCGCTAGCGCCTGCTCCTCAAGGATCACATGTTGAAGAAGATGGATCTCCTCTGTCTACATCTCCAAAACCTGCTGCCAAGATTGGGTGGACCAAATCCCCCTGTGCTCAAGTCCAGGAGAGAGGCTGACCATGTTTTGATCCTTGTAACATTTGTTCAACTAGTGTGAGGTTATAGAGGTTTTATTCTCTTTTCTATTACTGATGTATTATGTATCGAACCTGATGTTTTTGGGCTTCTTTCTGCTGAAGTAATGGAGCTCCTCCCTGTTGATCTAACAAATATATTCACTGGAGTTCTATTCCAGTAAGGATGCACACGTGTACGGTGGCGCAGACACTCACAATGCCTCCGACACGTGGTCACCGTGTGCCTGGCATGCCAAAATGGCGCTCTAGAGCAGCCCGACAGCCGTCTGGTCGCCTCAGCCCGCGCACTTGTGTCCCTCAGCGCCGTACCCTTCACCATTGACCTCCCACCCCGTCCGCTCCGTCCTCTTGTTCCTGGCGGTGACCCGTGCCTGTGCAGGTGGCCATGTATACCAAAAAATAAAATGTGTATGAAACAATTTGATTATGTATTTACACAAACATTTATCAAGCATTTGAAAGAAACTGTTGAACAAGTGTTTGAAAAATGTTAATCAAGCATTTGGGAAATGTTAAATATGTATAGAAAAAATGTTGACCATGTGTTAAAAAATGATGAATTTTATTGGTCATGTGTATAATTGTTTTTAATTAAGCCATTCAAAAATATTGATGAACAAGTATTTGAAACTTTTTAAATGTGTGTAGAAAAAATGTACACCATGTATGAAAAAAATGAAGTATTTGAAAAATGTTAAATGTATTTAAGAAAGAATGTTGACCATGTGTTAAAAACATGTTAATGTTGCATTCAAACAAAGTTAATAAAGCATTTGAAAATGTTCAATCTGCATAGATTTTTTTTCTGACCAAAATGTAAATTTTCTATTTGAAAAATGTTAATCAAGCATTTGAATTTGTTAAAGTTTGTATAGGAAAAATGTTGACCATGTATTTTATTAATCTTGTATTTGAAAACATGTTAATTTCCTACTGGAAAATGCTAGACGTGTATTGCAAAAATGTTGTTGGCATATAAAAAATGTAGAATAAAAACCAAAATAAACAATGAAAACCAAAAAATAAAACCAAAAGAGAAAGAAAATAAACCAAAGGAAAAATAAACCGAAGAAACAAATGCAAAAATAAAAAAAAAGAAAAAAACAGATAAAAAAAGAAACAAAAGAAAACAAAAAAGCCAGGAGAGAAACGAATAAAAGAAACAGAAAAAGGCTGGAGAAAACTGGCTCTTTTATCTCAAGTAGGTCGGGACCTATAGTTTCATCATGAAATCGCGATAGACCCACTGGCTAGCATCGTAGCAACTATTCGGGAGACCTAGGTTCCTTCAGCGAGAGATCCTTCCAGCTCACTTAATGCGAGATATAGTCACTGCGCTTAGTCTTGGACAGCTTCTACGTTATCGCGCTAACAAGCCAGCCCAAGTAGCCGCGGGCGGACAACGACAGTTGTGCCCCGTTACTTTTAGCTTAGCACGGGTCCGTTATTCTTTTTGATGGATTTTTATCTCAAAAAATATTTTCGTTGGAAAACTGTCGGGGACCGATGTGTAATTACTTTAATTGCAGATTGGTACCTGGGGGTGTAAAACCTTCACAACTTTTCACTCCTAACTCCGATCGAGGTGATTCTTAAGCCCATGTTCTCTATTTGAAGATCCTGTCCCAATGGTGTCATGGTGTTTGCACCTATGAATATGGCACTTTGTCATTCTTCATCACAAAGAAAGAAAAAAAGGACTGAAAAGAGAAGAAGAAAAACGGTTCAACTCGGTCACACGCTCAACTCAGTCACCAGCAACCTGCGCGTTGGTGACGACCATGATGTGACATGCACACTCGGCGTCTCGGTGAGGCACAAAACCATCAACCGCTTGTCCGCTAAATTGGCGTTCGAGCTTAGCAAGCGCCTACCCCCCCCCCTTCCACCTTGCCCTTGTACTTACATCGTTGCCTTCCCAGCCAACTTGTTTCCCACGCCACTTCGGATGGCACCCCGCCTGAAGTTATTCCCGCGGCGAGTTCCCCGTGAACAATGTCATGAGCGCCAACCAGGAATGTGGGCAAGCACACGAAGCTGGGGGCCTGGGCCATGGCTCGAATTTGTCCCTTATGCTGGCCTCGTCGAACGATGCCACAACCCAGTTGAGCAGCCATGCCACCCAGCCCTGTCCCAGGATCTCCCCGGCTGGCATGCACGAGTGTGTTGCACGCACATGGCGTTGGCCTGCTCCGATGTCCGACAAGATGGTGTACATCGTCTCCATGCACCAGCGTGTTCGCCGCCGGACGCAGCAGGGCACCCTGTTTCTCGCTTCAAGCGAGAGAGGGGGAACCCTCGCATCGGGGGCAACCCGAGATGGGTCGTCCCAGTCGTGCGCGAGGCCAAGACCGGTTTTTTTTGTTCTGCTCTCTTTTTTGCTTTATTTTTGTACTTTTCTTTATACTTTAAAATATTACAAAAATAGTCTTCAAAAACAGATTCACAAAATATTGAACAGGTATTTGAAAAATGATTCATACATATTAAAAATTGTTGAACAAGTATTGGAAAATATTGAATAAATATTAAAAATCTTGAACAAGTATTTGAAAATGTTCAATGAGTATTTGAAAATTTTTGAACATCTATTTGAAAAATGTTGAACGTGTATACAAAAAACGTTGATCACTTATTAAATAATGGTTTTGACATATGAAAAAATGTAGAGTGAAAAGGAAAAGAAAAAAACAAAAAATAGAGAATAAAAAATAAAAAAGAACAGAAAAACAGAGAAGTAAAACAAAAAAAATGTAGAAAATAGAGTAGAAAAAAGAAAAGAAAGAAAACCAGAACGGGGAAAAGGAAAAAAACAGTGCGCCAAAATGGGCCGTTCACGCGATAGTTTCGATGGAATCGCTGGAAGCTGTTGGGCCGAAAAAACCACCCGAGAGGCGCTGCTCGTGACTTTTACTCTGTTTAGTACCACATCGCCTGCTAGAGAACTTGTTTTGCAGCTTAAGTAGTGTGTATACGGCACTCTACTTGCCGATGACGCAAAGCTGTTCCAATAAGTCTGTCGAGGCAAAAAGCAGTCACAACATACTTCTGGCCGGGCTAGGCCGTGGGCCTGTCACCTTAAGTTGCTGTTAAGTCGTGCATGAGAGGAGCCAGAAGTGTGAAATGGCGTCAGTCTTTTTTTAAATATGATTTAAAACTGCTTTTGTTAATAACACATTTTATTTTATTTTATCTTTTTGAGGTCCAAAACCTACTTATATTTTGGTCGTAGGCAACATCTCTTCATCTTGTTCAAATATTCAACGAATTATGGTCGAATTCTAATGGCATGCATACTATAGACCTCAAGGGGAGAAATGAAGAGTTCACCAACTAGAGTTTAATACCTTGAGAAATGAGACTGATGGTCGTGAATAACCTACGCTCCACTCTCTCGACCGGCGGCATGAGAACAACCACTATTGGCATGGTGGTTCCCAACTCTTCTTGCCGCTCCGGCGGCCAATGGTGGAGAGGGGAATCTCGGTGCCTTCGCTCCGGCTAGTAGTTTAGTTTGGGGCTTTATTCGTCGCGGGTGCGGTGCTCGGGCTGATGGTGACGCCTGTTGTTCGAGTTTGTCTTCCAGGCTCCGATCCTTCTCAATTTTGTTCATCCTGACATAGTAGACGGAGCTCTGGGATAGATTCGTGTCGTTTCCTTGGGCCAGCAAAATTAGGGTATCTCGTCATGTATGCGCAACGGCGAGATTTGGTGTCAGTTGCTTCAGATCTATTCAAGGGTTCAATGCGACGACTACGGCTCCATGACATTGGTCCTTAGGGGCACGTGCACAAAGACTTTCCGACTGTCATTGCCAAGATCAAGCCGTCTTTGATAGGAGAGCGGCGACAGCAGCGTATCGGCGGCTCGTTATGTTAACGGTGCCAGTCGTTCAGTGGTCTAGAGACTTCAATATAATTTTTATTATGTTTGAGGTGATTTATACTTCTAATAAACTTTTATAATAGATCCAGATCTGTTTGCAAAAATAAAGTCGTTTTTGGGGTGTGGGTTGGGCGGTCTTGCGTGCTAAAGACACGGCAACCGACACAAGCGGCATTAGTTTTTTTTTTGAGCGAAATCTGCATCCTTTATTGAATGTTCAAAGACATGGGAATACAGATGATATCGGGCAACGAAGAAAGCCACACGTGGCGCCCGGAAGAAAGGGATGCAGCAGCCTTAGCTAAGGCATGAGCCTCTCCATTATGAGTCCTACTCTCATGAATAAATTTAACATCACTAAAACCCTTTCGCCGGTACTTGATATCTTGTAAGATTGAATAGAATCTGCATGGGGCGTCATCAGCTATCCTTGTCACAACTTCAAGACAGTCTGAAGCCACACAAAAGCGGCATCAGTTGGGCACCAACTGAGACGTCTACCTCATCAAAATGTGTTCTAGCTCTAACATTACTTGTGGTAGCACAAAATTAGTTCTTTTCTTAATTGAGTGTTACATATTTTACTTTACTTTTTATAATTTCTGAATATTTTCCCAGAAAATTATGAACATTTTAAAATTCATAAACATTTTTTAGAGTCATGAACATATTTGTGTTGTTTTTTTAAAAGTCTTGAGCAATCTTTTCCAATTTTTGAGTACATTTTAGTTTCGAAGCTCTAATATGTTTTCCTAAAATTCTTGTATATTTTCAATTCATGAATATTTTTAGAATAAATTTGCTCAAAATGAAAATAATTGAAAACAAACAAAATCGGACAAGGGCTTGCCAGCTTACGCCCCACGTGGTTGTTTCCTTGGCTATTTAGCGCTTTGTTTTTTATATTTTTTAAATTGTTGAAATTTCCACAAAAATAGAGGATTTTATTAAATTTTGCAAAAAAATTGTAGATTACTGAAGAACAGAAACAAAACCATGAACCTATTTTAAAACTATTTTTCAAAAAAATCTAAAAATATTATCAATTAATAGACATTTTATAATTTATTAAAATTGATATTTTATTTTGTATAAAATTAATGATATTTTATTTTGTATAAAATTAATGATTTTTTATTTCATGAAGTTTTCAAAATTTGATGAGTTTTAGAATTGGATAACAATAAGTAGATTCATGTGCATTGTTTTTTTAATCGCAACTTCTAAAAATGTGGCCCAAGTTGTTTGAACATATGATTTATTTAACAGCATGAAACACTTTTCTTAATAATTTTTCACTTTTCTTAATAATTTTTCAATTGTACTTTTTGGAGAACCTTTCCTTTTGACCGTGCAAAAGTTTGCCATTGCCAAAACTTGATTGCATGGAAATCAATCTTAATAGATAAGCAGGTTTTGTCAAAAAATTTACATGAAACTTCTGAAAAATCGTGCCATTTTGAACATGATCTGATTCAGTTTTCTGCTATATATATAGTTTCCATAAATACTTTTTCCCTACTCAATATGATCATGCATTTATGTTATCCCTTGCTACCTCCGTTTGAGCTTATTAATCACCATCGCATTTGGGGTCAAAGTTTGATTATATATTTGACTAGCACAATGTTAATGCATGTCAACAAAGTTATATTGTTGAATTCGTATTTGAATGTACTTTCCTATTATTTTTGCCAGGTATAATTTAGTTATTAGTTAAAATTGTGTTTAAAATAGGACCGAAAAGACGAGGGGGCTAATAAATCAAGGTAGTACTCACTACTTTCGTTATATGCCATCCAAAGCATATCATTAGATTCATATGCGGATGTAGTTTCTAAAAAAATAATTTGCCCCACATATTAGCTAGCTAAAGCGTCGACCTAAAACTATGAATACTCTATACACCTAGACCGGAAAAAGGTCGAACATGGGCTAATGGAGTACTAAACAAGAATTCAGTGTCATGCATGCACTATATGCTCACATTGTACAAGCATGTGATGACGCACAAGTATAGGACGCGTGTGATTTGTTCTACTACCAAGTCAATCTTGGTCCATGTTGTCGGAGCTTTCTTATTGAGTTTATTTTGTTGCTATTAGTATTTTTTCATTTATGCATAGGCCGGGTGTAATGCTTTAAACAATTCTAAGTAATAAAGCCACCCTTCATCGAAAAAAATAGTATTTTCATTTGAACTGGAAGTTTACGAAGAAGGGGCTTTGTTGAAATGCATGAGTTTGTTTTCCAGTTTTCTTTGGAAGAATGAGATGACCAAGAACATGATCAAGTTTGTAGCTGCTCATCGCCTCATCCTTAAAAAAAGGGTTGTAGCTGCTCACGTAATATTCACACATGGTTGGTGGCATGGCAGTGGCCAGCGGAAGGAAGCTTCTGTTTGACATAGAAATTTCATTTTTCTAGATACTACAAGAAATCAGTGGAGCAATTGGTAGGATTATGGCGGATCCTGCACGTGTGTTACAGGTGTTTCTCTCTACTTTGTGCTCCTTATTTGTTTTCCTTACAATATGGCGGATTAATGTATATTCTTTTGAAGTCATAATACATTCATGGTCTGTATATATGTTTGTATGTTGCAAACCTGAGTCCGGCAGGCAGCAACTGATTTCTTCATTTGCTATCTTTATATTCTTCAACGCAATTAAATTTCTTATATTGCACATGAGATGAACCTTCAATCTAGAGCACAGAGAAACTATAGATCATTTTTTCTATTGCTTCTGCGAACTTAAGTTATGGCTTTTAGAAGTATTTAAACATCATGTCTTTTATATGGTTGTCTACCTTTCCAAAAGAATTGAGGATCAATTGAGCTATCAAACATAATATACGACACGAAAATAGAAGTGTATGAGCATGTAGTGTATAATTGGGGAGATTAGGGGAATGTATTGACAAGTGACAAGCATATTTCCTTGCATCCTCGATGCTGCTTCATTAGCTCACACAGTAGTTCTCTTAATACGTATCATACTCGATTCGATCGTGGCCATCATGGTGTTTTCGAGGGAGAGCGAGGCATCTGCCATCGCGCAACTGAAGAAGTCGATGCTCGGGGCGAGGTTGGCCACCGTGGCCGGCATGAAAGCTGATGGACTTAAAGGCCGGTGACAGGTTCGCCACCGTCGCACCGTCTCTCAATTTGGCGGAGATGTGAAAGGAGAGCCGTGGCGCCATGAAGACATCGACGCATGCTGCCGTGACCATGACCAGGCCATTGTGCTGGTAATAAAGGTAATTTTTTGCGGGGCGCTGGTAATAAAGATACTAATTGTATACAAATCCCCCAGCTTCTGAAACATTAGATAAATACCCAACTTATTATTGAAAAATCTTGATTCAAGATAAATGAAACCTTTCCTATATACTATGAGCTTCGGAAACATTACATAAATATCCAACTTATTATTGAAAAATCTTGATTCAAGATAAATGAAACCTTTCCTATATACAATGAGCTTATTACTGAAGGTTGCTTCGATTGTGCTATTATTGCTGAAATAACAGGCTTATGTGAATTTGTCAATCTTTTTGTACCTTGTAATAGTGATTGTCAGTCTTTGTGTACCTTGTAATAGTGACCGTCAATTTTTGTGTACCTTGTAATAGTGACACGTGGATGCGTGAAGTTGAGTGATACTCCCTCCGTAAAAAATATAAGAGCATTTAGAGCGGAAAGTCAATTTGGCTCCCGGGAGCATATGCTTCCGGGGCCAAAAAAATTTAGAAAAAAAATCAAGGCAAAATTTGTTTGTATACTTAGTCACATCCAAGTGCCACCTAGAAATTTGGAGGCAAAAAGCTTAAACAGTTTGGCTTGTGCCAAATAAACAAATTGAACACCAAAATGTCAGCCCAAATTTGTTTTTTTGGCCAATGAAACACCCCCGCTCTGCTTCGCATGAAATTGTCATGCATGCTTGCTGACACTAACACAAACATCTACAAAAAATTTCAGAATTTTTTGAAAACATTTAATATAATCATTTGCGTTACTGTTCGCTACTTTATTGATCGATACACTCTTATATTTCTAATTTACAGAGGGAGTACTAATGCTATTTAAAAATGGATGATATATATCCAGTTATCAGTTCTTGGGTGGCGATCAATTTGGCTGGTTAAGGAGATACGAAGATTTCCCAGAAGGAAAAAAGTGAAGATAATTTATATTCATCGTTGCATGATGAAAACTGGATGTAACCATGTTTAACTCGTCTTTATAAATTAGAAGAATAATTTGATCAACGTGTCTGTATTTTTATTATTCTGTGGCAACATACGGGTATTCGGCTTTTACCGTAGCAACGCACGGGCATTCTATTAGTGTGTGTGTCTGGCAAGTTCGATGCCAAATAGTAGTGTCGGCACGTGCATGGCGGACCTTTTTGGGACGGCCATGAGCCGGGGTCGTGGGGTGCTCCTGCTTTGGCCACACGCTCAACTTGGTCACCAGCAACCTGCACGTTGGTGACGACCATGATGTGGCATGCGCATGCAGCGTCTCGGTGAGGCACACAACCATCAACTGCTCATTGGCTAAATTGGCGTTCGAGCTTAGAAAGCGCCTATCATCCCCCCTTCCGCCGCGCCCTTGAACATGGTTGCCTTCCCAGCCAACTTGTTTCCAGCACCACTCCGGATGGTGCCCCTCCTTGAACAACGCAGTGAGCGGCAACCAGGAATGCGGGTAGGCACATGAAGCTGGTGTCTTGGGCCATGGTGCGAACTTATCCCATCACGCTGGCCTCGTCGAATGATGTCACGACCCAGTTGAACAGCCATGCATGCGACCCAGCCTTGCCCAAGATCTCCCCGGCTGGCACGCACTAGCGTGTTGCACGCACAAGACGTTGGCCTGCTCTGGCGTCCGACAAGACGTTGTGCGTCGTCTCCATGCACCAGCATGTTAGCCGCCTGTTGAAGGCAATGAAACTCTTGATGTATTGATCGGGTGCACGGTGCACGTATATATAAGTACAAGGGCAGCCCTCAGCCTCATCTATACAAGGAAACTAGAGGCGGGGCCGGTAGGAGATTATCCTAACAGATACATGCACATAGTATGTTCAACCCCCCTCACCCTCCGCAGTCAATACATCACCAGTGACGCATAGACTGGACCGGAACCCCTCAAATGTAGGCGTCCGTAACCCCTTGGTCATAACATCGGCAAACTGCTGAGCCGTAGGAACGTGAAGAACACGGATGCACCCAATAGCCACCTGTTCTCGCACGAAGTGAATGTAGAGCTCAATATGCTTCGTGCGACGATGATGAACGGGGTTAGCAGAGAGGTAGACTGCAGAGACATTGTCACTGTAGACAATGGTGGCCTTCGAGACGTCAAGGAGCAACTCCTGGAGAAGCTGCCGAAGCCACGAGCACTCGGTGACGGCATTGGCCACAGCAAGATACTCAGCCTCAACACTGGAGCGGGATACCGTGGGTTGTCGTTTAGACGACCATGATATAAGTGAGGGACCCAAGTAGACGCAGTAGCCGGAAGTGGAGAGACGGGTGTTGATATGTCTCCAACGTATCTACTTTTCCAAACATGTTTGCCCTTGTTTTGGACTCTAACTTGTATGATTTGAATGAAACTAACCTGGACTGACGTTGTTTTCAGTAGAACTGCCATGATGTTGTTTTATTTGTAGAAAACAAAAGTTCTCGGAATGTCCTGAAAATCCACGGAGGCAAATTTTGGAAAATATAAAAAATACTGGCGAAAGAATCAAGACCAGGGGGCCCACACCCTGTCCATGAGGGTGGAGGGCGCGCCCCCCTGTCTCGTGGGCCCCCTGAGGCTCCGCCGACCTCAGCTCCAACTCCATATATTCCGTCTCTCGGAGAAAAAAACCAGAGATGAAGTTTCATCGCGTTTTATGATACGGAGCCGCGCCAAGCCATAATCTCTCTCGGGAGGGCTGATTTGGAGTCCGTTCGGGGCTCCAGAGAGGGGGATTCGTCGCCGTCGTCATCATCAACCATCCTCCATCACCAATTTCATGATGCTCACCATCGTGCGTGAGTAATTCCATCGTAGGCTTGCTGGACGTTGATTGGTTGGATGAGATTTACCATGTAATCACGTTAGTTTTGTCAGGGTTTGATCCCTAGTATCCACTATGTTCTGAGATTGATGTTGCTATGACTTTGCTATGCTTAATGCTTGTCACTAGGGACCGAGTGCCATGATTTCAGATCTGAACCTATTATGTTTTCATGAATATATGTGTGTTCTTGATCCTATCTTGCAAGTCTATAGTCACCTATTATATGTTATGATCCGACAACCCCGAAGTGACAATAGTCGGGATACTTCTCGGTGATGACCATAGTTTGAGGATTTCATGTATTCACTATGTGCTAATGCTTTGTTACGGTTCTCTATTAAAAGGAGGCCTTAATATCCCTTAGTTTCCACTAGGACCCCGCTGCCATGGGAGGGTAGGACAAAAGATGTCATGCAAGTTCTTTTCCATAAGCACGTATGCCTATATTCGGAATACATGCCTACATTACATTGATGAATTGGAGCTAGTTCTGTGTCACCCTATGTTATATCTATTACATGAGGAATCGCATCCGACATAATTATCCATCAATGATCCAATGCCTACGAGCTTTTCACATATTGTGCTTCGCTTATTTACTTTTCCGTTGCTACTATTACAATTCCTACAAAACTATTATCTTTACTTTTGCCACTGTTACCTTTATTATCATACTACTTTGGTACTAAATACTTTGCTGCAGTTACTAAGTTATCTAGGTGTGGTTGAATTGACAACTCAACTGTTAATACTCAATAATATTCTTTGGCTCCCCTTGTGTAGAATCAATAAATTTGGGTTGAATACTTTACCCTCGAAAGCTGTTGCGATCCCCTACACTTGTGGGTTATCAAGACTAATTTCTGGCGCCGTTGCCGGGGAGCATAGCTCTATTCTCTGAGTCACTTGGGATTTATATCTGTTGATCACTATGAAGAACTTGAAAGACGCAAAAATCAAGATTTTGCCCTCAACTACGAGGGGAGGTAAGGAACTGCCATCTAGCTCTGCACTAGATTCTCCTTCTGTTATTAGTAAGCTTGCGACACCTAAACCTGCTACTGCTATGAATTCTGATATGTTGCATGTTATTGATGATGCCACTTCTGCTATGCATGATACTTACGATGAAATTACTTCTGTGCGTGATACTACTTTGCCATTAGGTGAATTTCTTGATGAACAACTTGCTAGGGTTAGAGAGAATGAAATTATTGAAGATGCTATTATTGATGATAGTGATGATGAAAGTTCTCCCCCTGATTATGAATTACCTGTTGTTCCTAAGGGTTATGTTATGGAAGAGGAAGCTGCTGGAGCTATCTTTGCTTGTAAAGATAGATATGATCTTAAAAAGTTATTAGCTAAATGGAAGCAGCAGTCTCTTAATGCTAGAATGAAACCTAACCCTGCTTTTGCTACTTCACCTATCTATGTTACTGATAAGGATTATGAATTCTCTGTTGATCCTGAAATAATTACTTTGGTTGAATCTGATCCTTTTTATGGCCTTGAATCTGAAACTGTTGTGGCACATCTTACCAAGTTAAATGATATAGCCACCCTGTTTACTAATGATGAGAAGTCTCGCTATTATTATATCCTTAAGATATTTCCTTTCTCATTAAAGGGTGATGCTAAGACTTGGTTTAATTCTCTTGATCTTGGTTGTGTGCGTAGTCCCCAGGATATGATTTATTACTTTTCTGCTAAATATTTCCCTGCTCATAAGAAACAAGCTACCCTGTGGGAAATATATAATTTTGTGCAAATCAAAGAAGTGAGTCTCCCACAAGCTTGGGGGAGGCTTATCCGATTACTTAATGCTTTGCCTGATCATCCTCTTAAGAAAAATGAAATACTTGATATCTTTTATAATGTACTAACCGATGCTTCCAAGGACTACCTGGATAGTTGTGCTGGTTGTGTTTTCAGGGAAAGAACAGTCGACGAAGCTGAATTACTATTGAATAATATGTTGACTAATGAAAATAATTAGACTCTTCCTGAGCCAATTCCTGAGGTAATTCCTGAACCAATTGAGCCAACTCCTGAGCCTGTTCCTAAACCCACTCCGAAGAAGAGAGGTGTTCTATTTCTCAGTCCTAAAGATATGCAAGAGGCAAAGAAATCAATGAAATAAAAAGGTATATAAAAGCTGAAGATGTTAAGAATTTAGCACCTATTGAAGAAATACATGGTCTTAATATACCACCTGTCGAAGAACCACATTGTCTTGATAACTTGACACGGGTAGTAAAGGTAAATTCTCTCTATAGATATGATAAAGTTGAAATTCCCTCTACTAAATTTCATAGCCCATGCTTAGATGAATTTGATGACTTTATGGCTAGACAAGAAAGTTTTAATGCTTATGTTGGTAGAGAATTAAAGAATAATGCTTTCGAGATAGGACGCGTGAGTGATTATATGGCTAGAGTTAAAGGTGAACTTAAACTCATTAGCAAATATGCTTCTATGGTTGCTACTCAAGCTGAGCAAGTACTTAAAGCTCAAAATGATTTGCTCAATGAATTAAATAATAAACATGACTTTGCTGTTAGAGTGGCTACTAGAACTGGTAGAATGACATAGGAACATTTGTATCCTGAAGGCCACCCTAAGAGGATCGAGCAAGATTCTCAGAGAAATAATTTAGAGGCACCTAGGTCTTCTAAAAAGAAGAAAAAGAAAAACGATAGGACTTTGCATGCTTCTAGTGAACCTGTTGTAGACACACCTGAGAATCCCAATGATATTTCTATTTCTGATGCTGAAACACAATCAGGTGATGAACATGAACCTAGTGATAATGTTAATGATAATGTTCATGTTGATGCTCAACCTAGCAAAAATAATGAAGTAGAAGTTGAACCTGCTGTTGATCTTGAAAACCCACAATCAAAGAATCAACGTTATGATAAGAGAGATTTCGTTGCTAGGAAGCACGGTAGGGAAAGAGAACCATGGGTTCAGAAACCCATGCCCTTTCCTCCTAAACCATCCAAGACAAAGGATGATGAGGATTTTGAGCGCTTTGCTGAAATGATTAGACCTATCTTATTACGTATGCGCTTAACTGATATGCTTAAAGTAAACCCTTATGCTAAATATATGAAGGATATCATTACAAACAAAAGAAAGATACAGGAAGCTTAAATTTCCATCATACTAGCTAATTACACTTTTAAGGGTGGAATACCAAAGAAACTTGGAGATCCGGGGGGTAACAACTATACCATGGTCCATTAAAAGAAATTATGGAACTGCTTTATGTGATCTTGGAGCCGGTGTTAGTGTTATGCCTCTCTCTTTACATCGTAGACTTGAATTGAGCAAGTTGACACCTACTGAAATATCTTTGCAAATGGATGATAAATCAACTGTCATACCTGTCGGTATTTGTGAGGATGTGCCTGTTGTGGTTGCAAATGTCACTATCTTAACGGACTTTGTTATTCTTGATATTCCCGAGGACGATAGTATGTCGATTATCCTTGGTAGACCATTTTTGAATACTGCAGGGGCTGTTATTGATTGCAACAAAGGCAATGTCACTTTTCATGTTAATGGTAATGAGCATACAGTACACTTTCCAAGGAAACAATCTCAAGTTCATAGCATCAATTCTATTGGAAAAGTTCCAACTATCATTATTGGAGGTTTTGAATTTCCTCTCCCTACTGTCAAGAAAAAGTATGATATTCTTATTGTTGGGGATATTCAAATCCCCGTTGAGGTAAGTTAGTGTTATTCGAAATTTCTCCGGTTCCGTGTTATTCAGAATGAGTTTGTTAACAAGACTTGATCAACCTTGTTAGTGGATTCATTTTGATGATCATGAGATGGATGAAACTAGAAGGCACAACCTTCTGTACCCTCTTTTTACTTTCTGTTATTTAAAATAAATAAGGCAAAAATAGTATTATCTGTATGTTTTCTGAATTATCCGTGCAATAAAAAAATATACTGAAAATAAAAGTGCTCCAAATGCCATGCAAATTTAGTATGATTTTTTATGGAATATTTGAGGATTTTAGGCACTGAAATCACTGCAGGAGGGGCAAGCACCAGGCCACGAGAGTGGAGGGCGCGCCCACACCCCCTGGGCGCGCCCCCGTGTCTCGTGGGCCCCTGGTGGCCCCACTCCACTTATGCCAGCACCCACACACTCCATCTTCTTCCAAAAAAAATCCCCATACAGCTCAAGCACGAGGTCTAGCTCATTTTGCTGCGATTTTTGACCTCCTTGCTCAAAGCTCCATTCACAAAACTACTTTGGGAGATTGTTGCTTGGTATGTGACTCCTCCATTGGTCCAATTAGTTTTTGTTCTAGTGCTTTATTCATTGCAAATTTTTACTGCATAGGTGACCCTATTCTTGAGCTTGCATGTAAAATTTATGAGGTCCCAAGTAATTCTAATGCATGATATAGGCTCTAGGCACTTGTAGGAGTAGTTTCTACCAATCTTGTTTAGTTTATTCACTTTTATTTTGAAGTTACTAAAATTTCAGAAATTTTTCAGAAAAAAATATGTCTAGGAGAATGTATCAAGGTGGTTCCTCAATAAAGAAAGGACCCAGGCTTGCTATGTGTGAGCAAGACGATGAACTACCGAGGGACGCAGAAGTACGAGCTTGTGAGTGGCCATCCGACGATTTTATGTTAGAAGCAGGCTTTAAGGAGGAATTTGACGGGTATGCGCGTAATGCCGATCTGGAGGACTTCTTACAAGATAAGTGTCCTCAGTACTATCAATTGACCGATTCATTTGTGCGAAGGTTTAAATACAAATGTACATGTAATTCTCCGAGTGTCCTATTTGATATCTATGATACATCTTATACCATGGACTTAAAGGATTTTACAACTGCTTGCAAACTTCCACAATGGGGCAATATTAATCATCCCCACAAATCTGAATTTAGAGATTCCCTTGCTAGTATTACTATGGCAGAATCTAGGGATATTGCACAAGCTACCATAGGGAGCATTCACTTTTCTTCTATACATTATTTTGCTCTCTTCATTGGTAGATGCATTTACGGTAAAGATGAAGAATGTCATATGTGTGTGCCTGATCTTTGTGTCCTCAAGAGTGTTGTCTTAGGTTATAAAGATTATAACTTGGGGGCAATAGTTGCACGTAGGTTGCATAATAACTGTAGAGCTGGAGATTTATTTGGAGGAATTTATGCGACCCGTGTGGCAAAATATCTTGGTATAGCCCCACGAGAGGGGGATATGATGTTGCCTCCTGCTTATTTAGATTATGACGCTATGGTCCAACATCATTTTCTTAAGAGGAATGAACAATTCCTCTAGTATCGACTAATCTTTGACAGACGTAGCGTTGTCCATGTTACTCTTCCTGCTCCATTCCTTTTTGATTAACAAGCAAAAGGAAGATATGTTGTTACCAGGGAGGAAGCAGCTGGACACGAGGGGAGAGCGGAGGCGGCTCGCAACCATGCCGCAGCTCAGGAGGCATTTGCTGCTGCATCTCAGTACGACCCGAGTTACAACTACGGATATCAACCAGGCTATCCTTGGCATTAGACCAACTTAGGCCAAAAGCCTAAGCTTGGGGGAGTACGCATTTCTCACCGACTTTACATTCATGTTCACACACTATTCTAGTCATCGGTGCTCATACTCTTTCATTGTATTATCCATGCTATTTTAATTTTCTTTTTCTAGTTTTCTTCTTGTGTGTCTGATAAACCTTAAGAAAAACCAAAAAAATTAGTTAGTTTAATTTCCATGCTTGTAGCAGAATTAAAATGAGAACCCAAAAAGATTTCTCCCTCTTCTTCTTACTTGTTGGGAGCTTTCCCGTGTAAATAGTTTTGTTTTCTTTTCTTTCCTTTGGGGGTCGAGAGTAGAAGACCATATTGAAAATGTTTAGTGGCTCTCATATGCATGATTGTTTATTTAACTTAGAGCCCATATTACTTTTTCTTCTCTCTTGAGTTGAATGCTTGCAGATTCCAGCTTAGTCCAATGCACGTGCACTATTATTATTATACACATCGTTCGGTCTTGCAAGTGAAAGGCAATAATGACGATATATGATGGACTGATCGAGATGAGAGAAGCTGGTATGAACTCGACCTCTCTTGTTTTTGTAAATATGATGAGTTCATCGTTCCTGATTCAGCTTATTATGAATTAAACATATTTGCAATGACATTTAGAGATTGTAGTTGCTTGTGCCATGCTTGATTAGCTATGAGTTATAATGGTTTACCTTACGTGCCAACATGCTATTAGAATGATTATGATGTGGTATGATGGGATGGTATCCTCCTTTGAATAAATTGAGTGACTCGACTTGGCACATGTTCACGCATGTAGTTGAAACAAATCAACATAGCCTTCACGATATTTATGTTCATGGTGGATTATATCCTACTGATGTTTGTACTCGGTGTGAATTAATTTTAATGCATGTTTATGACTGTTGTCGCTCTCTCAGTTGGTCGCTTCCCAGTCTCTTGCTAGCCTTCACCTGTACTAAGCGGGAATACTGCTTGTGCATCCAAACTCCTTAAACCCCAAAGTTATTCCAATATGAGTCCACTATACCTTCCTATATGCGGTATTTACCTACCGTTCCAAGTAAATTTGTATGTGCCAAACTCCAAATCTTCAAATGAAATTCTGTTTTGTATGCTCGAGCAGCTCATGTTTCAACTAGGGCTGCCTATATCTTCCATGCTAGGTGGGTTATTCTCAAGAGGAGTGGACTCTGCTCCTCATTCACGAGAAAGGGCCGGTAACCGGGATGCCCAGTCCCATGATCCAAAAAGATCAAAGCAAATCAATATAATTAAACAAAACTCCCCCAGGGCTGTTGTTAGTTGGAGGCACTCGTTGGTTCGAGCAAGCCATGGATCGATGCTTGTTGGTGGTGGGGAGTATAAACTTTTACCATTCTGTTTGGGAACTGCCTATAATGCATGTAGTATGCAAGATACAACCATCTCATAGTTGTTGCGTTGACAGCGAAAGTATGCCGCTCAAAATGTTATTCAATCTCTATTTTAGAGTCGAGCTCTGGCACCTCTACAAATCCCTGCTTCCCTCTACGAAGGGCCTATCTATTTACTTTTATGTTGAGTCATCACCTTCTTATTAAAAAGCACCCGCTGGAGAGCACACTGTCATTTGCATTCATTACTATTGGTTTATATTGGGTATGACTTGACTGGATGTCTTTACCATGAATTACAATGTTTAGTCAGTCCTTGATCTTTAAAGGTGCTCTGCATTTATATTTTGCCGTCTCAGAAAGGGCTAGCGAGATACCATTTTGTTATATCATGTTATGATTGTTTTGAGAAAGTGTTGTCATCCGAGTTTTATTATTATGGCTCGCTAGCTGATTATGCCATTGCTATGAGTAATTGTGAGACCTAAGTGTTATTGTGAGTATGGTTAGTTCATAATTTTTGCTGAAACCTGAATGCTGGCTTTACATATTTACAACAACAAGAGCAAATAGAGTTTGTAAAAGTTTTTCTTTATCACTTCCAGTTTATCAACTGAATTGCTTGAGGACAAGCAAAGGTTTAAGCTTGGGGGAGTTGATACGTCTCCAACGTATCTACTTTTCCAAACACTTTACCCTTGTTTTGGACTCTAACTTGTATGATTTGAATGAAACTAACCCGGACTGACGTTGTTTTCAGCAGAACTGCAATTATGTTGTTTTATGTGTAGAAAACAAAAGTTCTCGGAATGTCTTGAAATTCCACGGAGGCAAGTTTTGGAAAATATAAAAAATACTGGCGAAAGAATCAAGACCAGGGGGCCCACACCCTGTACACGAGGGTGGGGGCGCGCCCCCCTGTCTCGTGGGCCCCCTGAGGCTCCGTCGACCTTAGCTCCAACTCCATATATTCCGTCTCGCGGAGAAAAACCCCAGAGAAAAAGTTTCATCGTGTTTTACGATACGGAGCCGCCGCCAAGCCCTAATCTCTCTAGGGAGGGCTGATCTGGAGTCCGTTCGGGGCTCCGGAGAGGGGGATTCGTCGCCGTCGTCATCATCAACCATCCTCCATCACCAATTTCATGATGCTCACCGCCGTGCGTGAGTAATTCCATCTGTTGGGGAACGTAGCAGAAATTCAAAATTTTCCTACGAGTCACGAAGATCTATCTATGGAGAGACTAGCAACGAGGGAAAGGAGAGTGCATCTACATACCCTTGTAGATCGCTAAGCGGAAGCGTTCAAGAGAACGGGGTTGGAGGAGTCGTACTCGTTGTGATCCAAATCACCGGAGATCCTAGTGCCGAACGGACGGCACCTCCGCGTTCAACACACGTGGAGCCCGGTGACGTCTCCCATGCCTTGATCCAGCAAGGTGAGAGGGAGAGGTTGGGGAAGACTCCGTCCAGCAGCAGCACGACAGCGTGGTGGTGGTGGAGGAGCGTGACAATCCTGCAGGGCTTCGCCAAGCACCGCGGGAGAGGAGGAGTACTTGGGAGAGGGGGAGGGCTGCGCCAGAACTTGGGGTGCGGCTGCCCTCCCACCCCTCCACTATTTATAGGTGGGGAGAGAAGGGGGCCGGCCCCCCTACATCCCATCTAGGGTTGGGGCGGCGGCAAAGGGGGGAGGAGTGCCTCCCAAGTCAAGTGGAGGCCCTCCCCCTTAGGGTTTCCCCTCTCCCATGCGCATGGGCCTTGGGGGGGCTGGTGCCCCTGGCCCATTAAGGCTAGGACGCCCCTTTACAGACCATGCTGCTGTATTGGACGTGGTGGAACAATTTCCGGACCTCCGGACCCCTCCGGAATCCTCCGGAACCTTCTGGAAGCTTCCCGGTACAATACCAGAAAAACCCGAACTTTTCCCGCAACTCGAACAACAACTTTCCATATATAAATCTTTACCTCCGGACAATTCCGGAACTCCTCGTGACGTCCAGGATCTCATCCGGGACTCCAAACAACATTCGGTAACCACGTATATCTATTCCCTATAACCCTAGCGTCATCGAACCTTAAGTGTGTAGACCCTACGGGTTCGGGAACCATACAGACATGACCGAGACGTTCTCCGGTCAATAACCAACAGCGGGATCTGGATACCCATGTTGGCTCCCACATGTTCCACGATGATCTCATCAGATGAACCACGATGTCAAGGACTCAATCGATCCCGTATACAATTCCCTTTGTCCAGCGGTATTGTACTTGCCCGAGATTTGATCGTCGGTATGCCGATACCTTGTTCAATCTCGTTATCGGCAAGTCTCTTTACTCGTTCCGTAACACATCATCCCGTGATCAACCCCTTGGTCACATTGTGCACATTATGATGATGTCCTACCGAGTGGGCCCAGAGATACCTCTCCGTTACACGGAGTGACAAATCCCAGTCTCGATTCATGCCAACCCAACAGACACTTTCGGAGATACCCGTAGTGCACCTTTATAGCCACCCAGTTACGTTGTGACGTTTGGTACACCCAAAGCATTCCTATGGTATCCAGGAGTTGCACAATCTCATGGTCTAAGGAAATGATACTTCACATTAGAAAAGCTTTAGCATACGAACTACACGATGTTTGTGCTAGGCTTAGGATTGGGTCTTTTCCATCACATCATTCTCCTAATGATGTGATCCCGTTATCAACGACATCCAATGTCCATGGTTAGGAAACCGTAACCATCTATTGATCAACGAGCTAGTCAATTAGAGGCTTACTAGGGACATGGTGTTGTCTATGTACCCACACATGTATCTGAGTTTCCTATCAATACAATTATAGCATGGATAATAAACGATTATCATGAACAAGGAAATATAATAATAATAACTAATTTATTATTGCCTCTAGGGCATATTTCCAACAGTCTCCCACTTGCACTAGAGTCAATAATCTAGTTCACATCGCCATGTGATTAACACTGACAGGTCACATCGCCATGTGACCAACATCCAAAGAGTTTACTAGTGTCACTAAATTAGTTCACATCACCATGTGATTAAGACTCAATGAGTTCTGGGGTTTGATCATGTTTTGCTTGTGAGAGAGGTTTTAGTCAACGGGTCTGCAACATTCAGATCCGTATGTATTTCACAAATCTCTAGTTCATATTGTAAATGCGGCTTCCACGCTTCACTTGGAGCTATTCCAAATGGTTGCTCCACTATACGTATCCGGTTTGCTACTCAGAGTCACTCGGATAGGTGTTAAAGCTTGCATCGACGTAACCCTTTATGCCGAACTCTTTATCACCTCCATAATCGAGAAACATGTCCTTATTTACTCCAAGGACAATTTTGACTGCTGTCCAATGATCCTTCCTGGATCATTCTTGTACCCCTTGACTGACTCATGGCAAGGCACACTTCCGGTGCGGTACACAGCATAGCATACTATAGAGCCTACGTATGAAGCATAGGGGACGACCTTCGTCCTTTCTCACTCTTCTGCCGTGGTCGAGCTTTAACTCTTAACTTCATACCTTACAACTCAGGCAATAACTCCTTCTTTGACTGATCCATCTTGAACACCTTCAAGATCATGTCAAGGTATGTGCTCATTTGAAAGTACCATTTAGCATTTTTGATCTATCCTCATAGATCTTGATGATCAATGTTTAAGTAGCTTAATCCAGGTTTTCCATTGAAAAACACTTTTCAAATAACCCTATATGCTTTCCAGAAATTCTACATCATTTCTGATCAACAATATGTCAACAACATATACTCATCGGAAATTCTATAGCGCTCCCACTCACTTCTTTGGAAATACAAGTTTCTCATAAACTTTGTATAAACCCAAAATCTTTGATCATCTCATCAAAGCGTACATTCCAACTCCGAGATGCTTACTCCAGTCCTTAGAAGGATTGCCGAAGTTTTGCATATTTGTTAGCGTTCTTCAGGATTGTCAAAACCTTCTGTTTGTATCACATACAACCTTTCCTCACGAAAAACTGGTAAGGAAACTTGTTTTGACATCCATCTGCCAGATTTCATAAATGCAGCTTATGCTAACATGATTCCAACGGACTTAAGCATCGCTACAGATGAGAAAGTCTCATCGTAGTCAACTCCTTGAACTTGTGAAAAACGCTTCGCCACAAGTCGAGCTTCATAGACGGTGACATTAATGTCCACGTCCATTTTCTTCTTAAAGAGACCCATTTATCTCAATGGCTTGCCGATCATCGGGCAAGACCACCAAAGTCCATGCTTTGTTTTCATACATGGATCCTCTCTCGGATTTTATGGCTTCTAACCATTTGTTGGAATATGGGCCCACCATTGCTTCTCCATAGCTCGTAGGTTCATTGTTGTCTAGCAACATGACCTTCAAGACAGGATTACTGTACTACTCTGAATTAGTACGCATCCTTGTCACCTACGAGGTACGGTAGTGACTTGATCCGAAGTTTCATGATCACTGTCATAAGATTCTACTTCAATTGGTGTAGGTGCCACAGGAACAACTTCCTGTGCCCTGCTACACACTAATTGTAGTGACGGTTCAATAACCATATCAAGTCTCCACCATCCTCCCACTCAATTTTCGAGACAAACTTTTCCTCGAGAAAGGACCCGATTCAAGAAAAAATCCCTATTGCTTTCGGATCTGAGATAGGAGGTATACCCTACCATTTTGGGTATCCTATGAAGATGTATTTATCCGCTTTGGGTTCGAGCTTATCACGATGAAACTTTTCATATAAGCGTCGCAGTCCCAAACTTTCAAGAAACGACAACTTAGGTTTCTCCAAACCATAGTTCAAACGGTGTCGTCTCAACGGAATTACGTGGTGCCCTATTAAAGTGAGTGCGGTTGTCTCTAATGCCTAACGCACGAACGATAGTGGTAATTCGATAAGAGAAATCATGGTATGCACCAAATCCAATAGGGTGCAACTATGATGTTCGGACACACCATCACACTATGGTGTTTCAGGCGGTATTAATTGTGAAACAATTTCCACAATGTCTTAATTGCGTGCCAAAGCTCGTAACTCAGATACTCATCTCTATGATCATATCATAGACATTTTATCCTCTTGTCACGATGATCTTCAACTTCACTCTGAAATTACTTGATCCATTCAATAATTCAGACTGTGTTTCATCAAGTAAATATACAGTATCTACTTAAATCATCCGTGAAGTAAGAACATAACGATATTTACTGTGTGCCTCAGCACTCATTGGACTGCACACATCAAAATGTGTTACTTCCAACAAGTTGCTATCTTGTTCCATCTTACTGAAAACGAGGCTTTTCAGTCATCTTGCCCATGTGGTATGATTTGCATATCTCAAGTGATTCAAAATCAAGTGAGTCCAAACGATCCATCTGCATGGAGTTTCTTCATGCGTATACACCAATAGACATGGTTCGCATGTCTCAAACTTTTCAAAAACGAGTGAGTCCAAAGATCCATCAACATGGAGCTTCTTCATGCGTTTTATACCAATATGACTTACATGGCAGTGCCACAAGTAAGTGGTACTATCATTACTATCTTATATCTTTTGGCATGAAAATGTGTATCACTACGTTCGAGATTCAGTAAACCATTCTTTTAGGTGTAAGACCATTGAAGGTATTATTCAAATAAATAGAGTAACCATTATTCTCCTTAAATGAATAACCGCATTGCGATAGACATAATCCAATCATGTCTATGGTCAACGCAAACACCAAATCTCGATGGTAGAGGGAGCGTGCGATGCTTGATCACATCATCCTTGGAAACACTTCCAACACATATCGTCAGCTCACCTTTATCTAGTCTCCGTTTATTTCGTAGCTTTTATTTCGAGTTACTAACACTTAGCAACCGAACCGGTATCTAATACCCTGGTGCTACTAGGAGTACTAGTGAAGTACACATTAACATAATGTATATCCAATATACTTCTATCGACCTTGCCAGCCTTCTTATCTGTCAAGTATCTAGGGTAATCCTGCTCCAGTGGATGTTCCCCTTATCACATAAGCACTTAGTCTCGGGTTTAGGTTCAACCTTGGGTTTCTTCACTGGAGCAGCAGCTGATTTGCCGTTTCATGAAGTATCCCTTCTTGCCCTTGCCCTTCTTGAAACTAGTGGTTTCACCAACCATCAACAATTGATTCTCCTTCTTGATTTCTACTTTCGCGGTGTCAAACATCGTGAATACCTCAAGGATCATCATATCTATCCCTGATATGCTATAGTTCATCATGAAGCTCTAGCAGCTTGGTGGCAATGACTTTGGAGAAACATCACTATCTCATCTGGAAGATCAACTCCCACTCGATTCAAGTGATTGTTGCACTCAGACAATCTGAGCACAAGCTCAACGATTGAGCTTTTCTCCCATAGTTTGCAGGCAAAGAAAATCGTCGGAGGTCTTATACCTCTTGACGTGGGCACGAGCCTGAAATCCCAATTTCAGCCCTCGAAACATCTCATATGTCCCGGTACGTTTTGAAAATGTCTTTTGGTGCCTCAACTCTAAACCGTTTAAGTGAACTATCACGTAGTTATCAAAACGTGTATGTCCGATGTTCGCAACATCCACAGACGACGTTTGGGGTTCTGCACACTGAGCGGTGCATTAAGGACATAAGCTTTCTACTGATCGCATAATCGCTACTGTCAACTTTCAACTATATTTTCTCTAGGAACATATCTAAAACAGTAGAACTATAGCGCGAGCTATGACATAATTTGCAAAGGGCTTTTGACTATGTTCAGGATAATTAAGTTCATCTAATGAACTCCCACTCAGATAGACATCCCTCTAGTCATCTAAGTGATTACATGATCCGAGTCAACTAGGCTGTGTCCGATCATCACGTGAGACAGACTAGTCATCATCGGTGAACATCTTCATGTTGATCGTATCTACTATACGACTCATGCTCGACCTTTCGGTCTCTTGTGTTACGAGGCCATGTCTGTACATGCTTTATGTGGCTGCTATGGGTTTCTAGCAAGAACGTTTCTTACCTACGCAAAACCACAACATGATATGCCAATTGCTATTTACCCTTCATAAGGACCCTTTTCATCGAATCCGTTCTGACTAAAGTGGGAGAGACTGGCACCCGCTAGCCACCTTATGAACCAAGTGCATGTTAGTCGGTGGAACCTGTCTCACGTAAGTGTACATGTAAGGTCGGTCCGGGCCGCTTCATCCCACAATACCGTCGAAACAAGATTGGACTAGTAACGGTAAGCATATTGAACAAAATCAACGCCCACAACTACTTTGTGTTCTACTCGTGCAAAGAATATACGCAATAGACCTAGCTCATGATGCCACTGTTGGGGAACGTAGCAGAAATTCAAAATTTTCCTATGAGTCACCAAGATCTATCTATGGAGAGACTAGCAACGAGGGAAAGGAGAGTGCATCTACATACCCATGTAGATCACTAAGCGGAAGCGTTCAAGAGAACGGGGTTGAAGGAGTCGTACTCGTCGTGATCCAAATCACCAGAGATCCTAGTGCCGAACGGACGGCACCTCCGCATTCAACACACGTGCAGCCCGGTGACGTCTCCCATGCCTTGATCCAGCAAGGAGAGAGGGAGAGGTTGGGGAAGACTCCGTCCAGCAGTAGCACGACGGCGTGGTGGTGGTGGAGGAGCGTGGCAATCCTGCAGGGCTTTGCCAAGCACCACAGAAGAGGAGGAGTACTTGGGAGAGGGGGAGGGCTGCGCCAGAACTTGGGGTGCGGCTGCCCTCCCACCCCTCCACTATTTATAGGTGGGGAGAGAAGGGGGCCGGACCCCCTAGATCCCATCTAGGGTTGGGGCGGCGGCCAAGGGGGGGAGGAGTGCCTCCCAAGTCAAGTGGAGGCCCTCCCCCTTAGGGTTTCCCCTCTCCCATGCGCATGGGCCTTGGGGGGGGCTGGTGCCCCTGGCCCATTAAGGCTAGGACGCCCCTTTACAGCCCATGCTGCTGTATTGGACGTGGTGGAACAATTTCCGGACCTCCGGACCCCTCCGGAATCCTCCGGAACCTTCTGGAAGCTTCCCGATACAATGCCAGAAAAACCCGAACTTTTCCCGGAACCCGAACAACAACTTTCCATATATAAATCTTTACCTCCGGACCATTCCGGAAATCCTCGTGACGTTCGGGATCTCATCCGGGACTCCGAACAACATTCGGTAACCACGTATATCTATTCCCTATAACCCTAGCGTCATCGAACCTTAAGTGTGTAGACCCTGCGGGTTCGGGAACCATGCAGACAAGACCAACAGCGGGATCTGGATACCCATGTTGGCTCCCACATGTTCCACGATGATCTCATCGGATGAACCACAATGTCAAGGACTCAATTGATCCCGTAGACAATTCCCTTTGTCTAGCGGTATTGTACTTTCCCGAGATTCGATCGTCGGTATGCTGATACCTTGTTCAATCTCGTTACTGGCAAGTCTCTTTACTCGTTCCATAACACATCGTCCCGTGATCAACCCCTTGGTCACATTGTGCACATTATGATGATGTCCTACCGAGTGGGCCCAGAGATACCTCTCCGTTACACGGAGTGACAAATCCCAGTCTCGATTCGTGCCAACCCAACAGACACTTTCGGAGATACCCGTAGTGCACCTTTATAGCCACCCAGTTACGTTGTGACGTTTGGTACACCCAAAGCATTCCTACGGTATCCGGGAGTTGCACAATCTCATGGTCTAAGGAAATGATACTTGACATTAGAAAAGCTTTAGCATACGAACTACACGATCTTTGTGCTAGGCTTAGGATTGGGTCTTGTCCATCACATCATTCTCCTAATGATGTGATCCCGTTATCAACGACATCCAATGTCCATGGTCAGGAAACCGTAACCATCTATTGATCAACGAGCTAGTCAATTAGAGGCTTACTAGGGATATGGTGTTGTCTATGTACCCACACATGTATCTGAGTTTCCTATCAATACAATTATAGCATGGATAATAAACGATTATCATGAACAAGGAAATATAATAATAATAACTAATTTATTATTGCCTCTAGGGCATATTTCCAACACCATCGTAGGCTTGCTGGACGGTGATGGGTTGGATGAGAGTGACCATGTAATCAAGTTAGTTTTGTTAGGGTTTGATCTCTAGTATCCACTATGTTCTGAGATTGATGTTGCTATGACTTTGCTATGCTTAATGCTTGTCATTAGGGCCCGAGTGCTATGATTTCAGATCTGAACCTATTATGTTTTCATGAATATATGTGTGTTCTTGATCCAATCTTGCAAGTCTATAGTCACCTATTATGTGTTATGATCCGACAAACCCGAAGTGACAATAATCGGTATACTTCTCGGTGATGACCATAGTTTGAGGAGTTCATGTATTCACTACTCCCTCCGTCCTTGAAAGAGTGTACTTCCAACTTTGTTAGAGGGTCAAAATATCTCAAAGTTTGACCGAGTTTGTGCAAATATATGTCAACGCTTGTGAAACCAAATAGGTATATGACAAAAATATATTTTATCATGAATCTAATGCTACTAATTTGATGGCATAAATGTTGGTCTATTATTGTATAAATACGGTCAAACATAAAAAACTTTGACTTTCCAACAAAGTTGGAAGTACACTCTTTCAAGGACGGAGGGAGTATGTGCTAATGCTTTGTTCCGGTTCTCTATTAAAAGGAGGCCTTAATATCCCTTAGTTTCCACTAGGACCCCGCTGCCACGGGAGGGTAGGACAAAAGATGTCATGCAAGTTCTTTTCCATAAGCACATATGACTATATTCGGAATACGTGCCTACATTACATTGATGAATTGGAGCCCCCCGGCTGGCATGCACTAGCGTTTTGCACGCACAAGACGTTGGCCTGCTCTGGCGTCTGACAAGACGTTGTACGTCGTCTCCATGCACCAGCATGTTAGACGCCTGTTGAAGGCAATGCAACTCTCGATGTATTGATCGGGTGCACGGTGCACGTATATATAAGTGCAAGGGCAGCACTCAGCCTCATCTATACAAGGAAACTAGAGGCGGGGCCGGTAGGAGATTATCCTAACAGATACATGCACATAGTATGTTCAACCCCCCCCCCCCCCCCCACTTCGCAGTCAATACATCACCAATGACGCATAGACTGGACCGGAACCCCTCAAATGTAGGCGCCGGTAACCCCTTGGTCATAACATCGGCAAACTGCTGAGCCGTAGGAACGTGAAGAACGCGGATGCGCCCAAGAGCCACCTGCTCTCGCACGAAGTGAATGTAGAGCTCAATATGCTTCGTGCGACGATGATGAACGGGGTTGGCAGAGAGGTAGACTGCAGAGACATTGTCACAGTAGACAATGGTGGCCTTCGGGACGTCAAGGAGCAACTCCTGGAGAAGCTGCCGAAGCCACAAGCACTCGGCGACGGCATTGGCCACAGCACGATACTCAGCCTTAGCACTGGAGCGGGATACCGTGGGTTGTCGTTTAGACGACCACGATATAAGCGAGGGACCCAAGTAGACGCAGTAGCCGGAAGTGGAGCGACGGGTGTCCGGACAGCCAGCCCAATCGGCGTCACTGTAGGCAAGAAGGTCGGTCAATATATATATACTGTTCTCGTTTTTTGCTTTATAATTGTACTTTCATTTATACTTTAAAATATACTTTTCAAAAACATATTTGCAAAAATGTTGAACAGGTATTTGAAAAATGTTTCATAACTATTAAAAAAATGCTGAAAAGTATTTAAAAATATTAGTTAAGTATTAAAAATTTTGAGTAAGTAGTAAAAAATGTTGAACGATTATTTGTAAAAGGTTGAACAAGTATTTGAAAATGTTGAATGAGTATTTGAAAAAATTTGAATATCTATTTTAAAAATGTTGAACAAGTATTTGAAAAAAAATTGAATAAACGTTCGGACAATGTTGAACGTGTATACAAAAATGTTGATCACTTATTAAAATATTTTTTGACATATAAAAATATGTAGAGTGAAAAGGAAAACAAAAGAAAACCAAAAAATGTAGAAGAAAACAGAAAAAGCAAACAGAAAAACGGAGAAGAAAAAAATAAAAAATAAAAAATGGAGAATACAAAAGAAAAGAAATAAAACCAGGACGGGAAAAAGGAAAGAACCGCTCGACGCGGTTCAATTAGACGTTCTCTTTCTTCTATGGGGACCAGGGTTCGAGCCCTTTTCCTTCTCTTTTTATCCCACAGGGTGCAAAAATGGACCGGTCCAGTAACGACCAGGACCGCGAAAGCTGCTGGGCCGAAAAAATCCACCCGAGAGGCTGGCTTTATTTATTATCGCCCCGTTCGTTTCTATTCCGTCTCTATTTAGTACCACATCGCCTGCTAGAGAACTTGTTTTGCAGCTTAAGTAGTGTGTATACGGCACTCTACTTGCCGATGACGCAAAGCTGTTCCAATAAGTCTGTCGAGGCAAAAAGCAGTCACAACATACTTCTCGCCGGGCTAGGCCGTGGGCCTGTCACCTTAACTTGCTGTTAAGTCGTGCATGAGAGGGGCCAGAAGTGTGAAATGGCGTCAGTCTTTTTTTAAATATGATTTAAAACTGCTTTTGTTAATAACACATTTTATTTTATTTTATCTTTTTGAGGTCCAAACCCTAATTATATTTTGGTTTACAAACCATGAGGTATCTCTTCCATACTTCTACCGCCGTAGGCAACATCTCTTCATCTTGTTCAAATATCCAACGGATTATGGTCGAATTCTAATGGCTTATACTATAGACCTCAAGGGGAGAAATGAAGAGTTTTTTTAGAACAAAGACGCACGATGCGTCCGGCTTTAAATTAATAAAGCCCACCAACAGGCAGCATCCAACGGAGTACATTACAGGAGTAACAAGCTAAAGGATAAACTGGCCGAAGCCAAAAGTACTAAACATGCAACTGGCCTCAGCCTGGGAAGAAGGGACAGAAACTAGTGGCTCAATAGGCAGCCAGCCAAATAAAACGCCAAAATAGCTCCAAGAGCAGCAATTTAGGTACGGGCTTCCACCTGGATCATGCGGATCCGCTCCATCGCCTCCAGCATCCGATCTACATCACGCCGTTTCCCAAACGGAATCCATGTCTGTAGGAAGACATGGCATTTGAAAATAATGTCAGCAGGATGGTTAGGGAACTTGTGTTCGATAGTCATCTTATTGCGGGTGGTCCAAAGAGACCAGCACAGCGCCCCTACGCAGCGCCACAACACACGTCCGAAACTACCCCGCTGCGCAAGAAGGATCCTACGGAGGTCCGAAGCCGAATTGGGATTCCAGGTCTGCTCAAAAGCCTTACGGACGGCACTCCAGGCAAAACGGGCAAGATGGCACTTGAAAAAGATGTGGTTGGCATCTTCATGCAGTCCACAAAGCGCGCAAGAGCCATCCGAAGGGCCATGCCTAATGGCAATGTTGTTAGAAGAAGGGAGGCGATCACGGAATAATTGCCATAGAAACACTTTGATCTTCAGAGGGATGGACGCTTTCCATAGCCCCCTAGCTATGTCGAGCGTCGGTCCCTCGGTCAACTTATTATATAGAGATTGGACCGAGAACTTCCCTGAGCTCGTGAGGGACCATGAGACCGTGTCTTCCTCAGGGACGAGAGCAAAGCCCTGCAGCTTAGCTAGGAGCCCGTCCCAGCTAGCTCGTTCGTGGGTGAGGAGTGGCCTTTTGAAAGATATGGCGGGGGGGGGGGGGGGTTGGATCTAAGCGCATCGGCCACCAAAATGTCGACGTTAGTGGCCAGTTGGTAGACGGCAAAGTGACTCTGCCAAAGAGGTTCTGTCCCTAGCCAGAGGTCGAGCCAGAACCGCGTGGACTTCCCGTTCTTAACACAGAACTTGGCCCCTAACGTGAAGGCAGGCTTAACAGCCTAGATTCCATTCCAGAAAGGCGATCCCTTCGCCTTTGAGGTAAGGAAATTTCCATCGGGAAAATATTTGGCTTGAAGGATATCAGCCCAAAGCCCTTGTTCGTTCTGGGAGAGTTTCCAGATCCACTTGACGAGAAGCGCCACATTCATAAGTTTGGAGTTGAGGATCCCAAGGCCACCGAATTTCTTGGGACGGCAAAGCGCCGCCCACTTGATTAAGTGGTATTTCTTCTTGTTCCCAGTTCCTTCCCAAAAGAACTTAGACCTGGGGGTGTCGAACTTGGCGTGGACGTCGTCGGCCAGCAGGAACATGCCCATAGTAAACAAGGGCAGGGAAGACATGCTGGAGTTAGTCAGAATCAACCTTGCCGCAGAGGATAAGAACCTGCCGCGCCAGGGGCTAACCCGGTTCGCCACCTTGCCGTATAAGGGTTCCCATTCGAGGATCGAGATGTGTTTGTCCGAAATGGGAAGACCTAGGTACTTAAATGGGAAACTCCCTAGTTTGCAATTAAGTAAGTTGGCAATGCGGATGGCCAGGTGATTGTCCATCCCTATGGCAATCACCTCACTCTTAGCGAAGTTAATCTTCAGGCCTGATATGATCTCAAAAGCGAGAAGGATGAGCTTGATCGAGGCTACACTATGGTCGTCGGGCTCGAAGAGAAGCAAGGTGTCGTCCGCGTATTGGAGGTGAGTGATCCCTCCGGGGCATAAATGTGGTACCACACCTCGAATGTATCCAGCGGTCTTGGCCTTGTTCACCATGGCCGAGAGGGCATCGGCAACAAAGTTGAAGATCAAAGGCGAGGAGGGATCTCCTTGTCTGAGTGCACGTTTGTTGCGAAAGAAGTTCCCCACTTCTCCGTTAATCGACACCGCTGTCTGGCCCCCCGAAACCAGATGCATTATGCGATGAATGAAACCCAACTCGAATCCCTTCCGAGTGAGTACCTCACGAATGAACTCCCAGTTCACTCAACCGTAGGCTTTCTCAAAATAGAGCTTAAAAAGCACGGCCGGATGACGTGTGCACTTAAGCTCGTGAACGATCTCTTGCAAAACCACCGGGCCTTCCAGGATGTTACGGCCTTTGAGGAAACCGGACTGGCTATGGTCGATCACACGCTGAGCTACCGGGGCAAGACGCGTGGTGTATGCCTTGGAGCATAACTTGAAAGGGACGTTAACAAGAGTAATAGGGCGGTATTGCTTAATCGAATTGGCCCCCTTCACTTTAGGAATGAGACTGATGACACCATAGTTGAGGCGCGAGATGTCGACCGTGCCCAGCGCAAAACCGTTGATAATGTCGTAAAAAATGTCCTTGAGCGTCGGCCAAAACCGCCGAAAGAAAATCACCGGCCAGCCATCTGGCCCAGGCGCGGTATCGATCTTCATTGAGCCTAGCGCATCGTCGATCTCCTGATTGGAGAAGGACAAGGCAAGGCCATCGTTTTCGGCTTGTGACACCCGTGATTCTTCCCCCCAGAAGTCATCACGCAGACGCAAAGCCTTCCCTTCCATCGTTCCCAGGAGGGTAAGGAAGAAATCATAAATATGCCTCGAGATATCGGCCTGGCTAACCAAAAACCCCTGGTCCGATTGCAGTCTCAGGATCATACATTTCCTTTTACGGCCATTGGCGAAGGCGTGGAAGTAACCTGTGTTAGCATCCCCCTTGGTGACCCACTTGACGCCGCCCCTACGACGCCAGTATTCCTCCTCTTCCCTGAGGATGGCCAGGACTTGGTTTTCGAGGGCGTAACGGCAAGCCCACTCTGCCTCCGAAAAGGATCTAGAGTCTGCCTGAACATCGAGAGCTTTGATTTCCTCGATAAGAGCTTCCCTAGCTCGGTTGGCATCGCTACCATGGTTTGCGCCCCACCCACGAAGGAAGCCACGCAGAGCCCCGGCTGCCGAAATCCAAGTGTCGAGGGGGCCCCTGGAATGGCCACCCGCAGTCCTGACAAGCTCCCAGCGAGCGAGGAGCAAAGGGATGAACCCCTCTACCTCAAACCACCCTGGTTCGAAGTAGAAACGCTTGTTATGCTTGATCCTATCCTCCCCAGAGGCCAGGATCAGCGGAACGTGATCAGAGCCAATGCGAGTTTCAGCGACCAAGGTACACATGGGAAAGATCATCTCCCAGTCGGCCGAAACGAACACACGGTCGAGGACACTACGGACCGGGTTGAGTTGTTTATTGGTCCAAGTATATCTGGCCCCAGTCCTAGCGAGTTCCCGTAAGGCGCAGGCCGCAATGGCATTGTTGAAAAGGGAGATCCTAGACCAGTCGATGTTGCAATTATTTTTGTCTGCGCTCGAACGAATAAGGTTAAAATCACCCCTAGAACAATGGGGATGTTAGCAGCTTGCTTGGCCCCAACCAAGACTTGGATTTCGCTCAGGAAATCATCCGAGCGAGAGTGGTCGGCCGGGCCGTAGACACACACAATCGCCCAGGAGGCGAGCGAGATTCTATGCTTAATCGTAACAGAGATGAAAAACGAACCCACGTCCCAGGTTACAATATCACAAACATCAGAATTACAGCCCAAGAGAAGACCGCCCGAATGGCCAGCGGAAGGGACCCAACCCCACACGAAACGATGAAGAGGATCATAGGCCGCAACATCACGGTAAGTAAAGTCCGCCTTGATAGTTTCTTGAAGAGCCACGACATCGATACTTTCGCGAGCAATATACTCCCTAAGTTGCGTGCGACGACCCGAGTGCCCGCAACCCCGGATGTTCCAAAAGATGTAACGCATCAGATAATGCGGTTGCGAAGGCGAACCCCTCTGGAGGTCACCGATTTAGCCACGCGTTTCTTAGCCTGGGCACGGCTAGTCGTTGGCGCTGCGGCAACCTCCCTGGTTGTAGCAGCACCCTCCGACAGGACAAGCAAGGTGGGGGTACCCGAAGACACATGATCGGCAGGGATCGCCCGCGTCGTGTCCTCGGCATCCCTGGCCTTGGCCGTAGCAGCGGCTTCTGCCAAAGCCGCTTGGGCCTCCTCGCGAGCACGGATAAGAGTCACTAGCTCACCACGATCCGCGCCTAAATAGAAACCACTATCGTCTAAGATAGTAGCTAGCCAAGGATCGGTGAAAGCGTTCACAATCTTAAAGGAGGGGGGAGGACTACCTAAGATATCCATGTTCTTATCCGCCAGACGAAGTTGTGCACTCTCTAGGGAAGAAAGGTCGCCCAACGCCACCTTGGCCCGAGCACTGGGAGCACGCTGGGGGACCGGGGAAGCCCGAGAGCGCCGCGCCTTGGCCATCATGCCCGTAGAGCCCAGCGCCGCCTGGAGATCCACCACGGCCGGCGCCACAGGAGACGGGAGCGCCAGCGTGGCGAGCTTAGCAGAAGGCTTCCGCCCGGCCGACTTCTTAGGGGCACGCCCGGATCCCCCCGAGCTGCGACGGCTAGACAGAGGGGTGCCAACAGCTGGCTCGTTGAGCACCACACCCGAGTCCGAACCAAGCAAGCGGGGGGAGGCTTGACCGCCAGCCACATCGAGGCGGCCAGCAACAAACAGTGGCGCCGAGCCCACCAGGTTGAAAGCCCCCACTAAGGCGGGGGACAGGGGCGGGCTGCTCCCAGCCGTGTCCGCAATCGCCAGAGTCCCAGGAATCGCGTGCTCCTTCCCTTCGTCGAGCGCCAGTTCTTGAATGCCCAGCTGGTTCCAAGTTTCTGTGTCGATAGACGTGTCTGGCAGACTGTCCTCAGGCTCTTCATCCTGGCCGGCCATGTCAACGTCCATAGCGTGGCCCAAGCCACCGATGGGTTGCCCACCCTTGGCCCCATGGTCTTGCCCCTGCGGACCAGCAGTCCCACCGGTCCCTGGACCAGGCGGGCCACCACTCTTGTCACCCGGGTGAGAGGGGTTGTTGTTGGGACCGGGCGCCGCTGGCCCGTCACCAGGACGGACAGGAAGCTTCTCCACCTCCACCCGGATGTCGTATCCCTCATGGTTGAACCAGACTTGAACAAAACCGTTCATCTTGTCAGGAGATCGAACACCAAACTTCATCCTCACCGGTCCCACCCGGATAAGGGAAAGATCATCCATCACGATCGGCCTACCCAGCATCTTGAGCCCCTCCATTAGACGGTCAGCGCGGCGGTGCTTCTTGGGAATGCCATGGAGGAGGAGCCACACCTCAGGCATGGAGAGGGGGATAATCGTCTCCTGGATCGAGTCGCACACCACAACCGTAATGTCGTGGATGGAGAGGAAAAGCTTGCCACTTGACTTGGCCATGTGCAGCAGATCAGCAGAAGGAAACACCACCGCAAAGTCGTTGTCACCCACCTGCTCAATCTACCAGTCCCAATCACCAGCCACCATGTGTTTTAGTTCCTGTTTGAGCAAGCACAGCGAAAGCCTCCCCGGCTTCGCTGAAAGGATGGCACCATTGGCAACCTTAGTGGCCTCGCCCACAGCCAACAAGTCGTCTTCAAACTCCATGCAAAAGAAACCCTCACCCGGAATGGCACTGCCCATGATCTGGAGGAGCGGCTGTTTGCCCCGAGAAGGACAATAGGCCGAGGCGTGGCCCCCCTGCTTGTAGATCACACGGAGAGGGGGGAAAGTGCACTTGGCCTGGAAGTGCCCGGTCCGGCCACACTTGAAACATTCCCCGCCCTCCTCCTCGACCGGGATGGGGGCAGCCGCCGAGCCCCGCGGCGCATCGGCCGCGACCACCGCGAGCGGAGCGGCCACAGCCCGAGGCTTCTTTGCCAGCGGGTCCCCATGACCGTCGCTGCAAGGGGGGAGGTCCAGCAACTTGCGTTCCAGCTCGCGACGCCACGCACCATGCTTGCGCTTCTTCTTCTGCTCTTGTTGACCCCACCAGGGCGGAGGAGGACCCCAATCCCCCTCACGCCCTTGGAAGCCAGATCCGGAATCTTGCCCCTGGAAGCCACCGTGGCCGCGCCCAGATCCACCGCCCCGACCGTGGGAAGAACCACCGCCGCCATCCGCACGCCCCGCCGCCTTGGCCCACTGACCGCGCTTCGCCTGCTCCTGGAAGGCCTTTTCGCGCCGCCATTCCTCCTCAGAGCGTGGGGGCTCCATCAGACGCTTGTCAGCACGGCGGTCGCCCATGGCCGTCGCCTCGTCAAAGGACAGAGAGAGAGGGGAAGGGGAGGGATGGGGATTAGAGATCTGGCGGAGAAACGATGGCGCCGCACCTCACTGAGACAGGCCGGAAACCCTAGCGAGGGGTCGCGGCACCCCCTGCGTAGCCATAAATAGCGATGGCCAGCAGGCTCCCGGGCCCCCCCAAGTCGGGCCGACCCAGCGGGCCGATCGGTCCAGGCCCAGCACAAGGGCCCACACAGAGGGGCCCGGCAGCCAACAGGCCCAGCGGGGCCGTCCCAGGCCCAGAGACCCTCGGCAGGCCCAGGGGAATGGCAGGCGACGCCAACCCTAGCGCTGCACCCCCCTCCGTCGCTCGCGCCGCCTCCGGCACCAATGGCACCGTCGAGGGCAAGGCAAGGAGAGCAGGCCACTCCTCCGGCGACGCCGGGGCCACCGCGGGCCTCGAACACCTAGGGGATCGCGGGTGAGCCGAACGAGCCCACGGAGCGCACGAAACTTGCGCCGCCGGCCTCCAGCACCGGACCACTGTCGCCCATGAGCCCCCACCGCCTGGTGCAAAGCGGCGGCGCCGGTCACCCCGACCAGCCTCGCCACGAGCCGCCACTAGCATGAAATCGCCCAGCGACGCCCCCGCCGGGGGAGGAGCAAACCGCGGAGAGGAATCCCCATCCTCATCGTCGGACTCGTCCCCCGACAAAGCCCAGAACCGACCGCCGCAATCCGCACGGCCTTCCCCAGGAGAGCACGCCGGGGCGGCAAGCGCCGGGGCGCCACAGGGACCCCGCCGCACCAGAACCCAGGCCGGCACCGCACTGGAGGCGCTCGGGGGGACGAAGTCGCCGCCTGAGTCGCCACGGGGCGCCTCCAACGGAACACTCGATTCAAAATCCATCCTTAAGTGGTGGTAGAAATGAAGAGTTCACCAACTAGAGTTTAATACCTTGAGAAATGAGACTGATGGTCGTGAATAACCCACGCCCCACTCTCTCGACCGGCGGCATGAGAACAATCACTATTGGCATGGTGGTTCCCAATGGGAGACCGAGGTATGTGAAGGGTATCTCTCCAACCAAACGACAAAAGGGTAAATTCACCCCTTCAAGCATCATTTACAAGCCTGTGAATTCTCCACCCCTCTTCTTGCCGCTCTGGCGGCCAATGGTGGAGAGGGGAATCTCGGTGCCTTCGCTCCGACTAGTAGTTCAGTTTGGGGTTTTATTCGCCGCGGGTGCGGTGCTCGGGCTGATGGTGACGCCTGTTGTTCGAGTTTGTCTTCCAGGCTTCGATCCTTCTCAATTTTGTTCATCTTGACATAGTAGACGGAGCTCTGGCGTAGATTCGTGTCGTTCCCTTGGGCCAGCAAAATTAGGGTATCTCGACATGTATGCGCGACGGCGAGATTTGGTGTTAGTTGCTTCAGATCTATTCAAGGGTTCAATGCGACGACTACGGCTCCATGACATTGGTCCTTAGGGGCACGTGCACAAATACTTTCCGACTGTCATTGACAAGATCAAGCCGTCTCTGATAGGAGAGCGGTGACAACAGCGTATCGGCGGCTCGTTCTGTTAACGGTACCAGTCGTTCAGTGGTCTAGAGACTTCAATGTAATTTTTATTATGTTTGAGGTGTGTTATACATCTAATAAACTTTTATAATATCTGTTTGCAAAAGTAAAGTTGTTTTGGGGGTGTGGGTTGGGCGGTCTTGTGTGCTAAAGACACGGCAACCGACACAAGCGGCATCATTGGGCACCAACTGAGACGTCTACCTCATCAAAATGTGTTTTAGCTCTAACATTACTTGTGGTAGCACAAAATTAGTTCTTTTCTTAATTGAGCGTTACATATTTTACTTTACTTTTTATAATATCTGAATATTTTCCAAGAAAATTATGAACATTTTAAAGTTCATAAACATTTTTTTAGAGTCATGAACGTATTTGCGTTGTTTATTTTTTAAGTCTTGAGCAATCTTTTCCAATTTTAGAGTACATTTTAGTTTCGAAACTCTAATATGTTTTCCTAAAATTCTTGTATATTTTCAATTCATGAATATTTTTAGAATAAATTTGCTCAAAATGAAAAATAATGAAAACAAACAAAATCGGACAAGGGCTCGCCAACTTACGCCCCACGTGGTTGTTTCCTCGGCTATTTAGCGCTTTGTTTTATATATTTTTTAAATTGTCGAAATTTCCACAAAAATAGAGGATTTTCTTAAATTTTGGAAAAAAATTGTAGATTACTGAAGAACAGAAACAAATCCATGAACCTATTTTAAAACTATTTTTCAAAAAAATCTAAAAATATTATCAATTAATAGACATTTTATAATTCATAAAAATTGATATTTTATTTTGTATAAAATTAATGATTTTTTATTTCATGAAGTTTTTCAAAATTTTATGAGTTTTAGAATTGGATAACAATAAGTAGATTCATGTGCATTGTTTTTTTAATCGCAACTTCTAAAAATGTGGCCCAAGTTGTTTGAACATATGATTTATTTAACAGCGCGAAACACTTTTCTTAATAATTTTTCAATTGTACTTTTTGGAGAACCTTTCCTTTTGACCGTGCAAAAGTTTGCATTGGCAAAACTTGATTGCATGGAAAGCAAACTTAATAGATAAGCAGGTTTTGTCAAGAAAAATACATGAAACTTCTGAAAAATCGTGCCATTTTGAACATTATCTGATTCAGTTTTCTGCTATATATATAGTTTCCATAAATACTTTTTCCCTACTCAATATGATCATGCATTTATGTTATCCCTTGCTACCTCCGTTTGAGCTTATTAATCACCATCGCATTTGGGGTCAAAGTTTGATTATATATTTGACTAGCACAATGTTAATGCATGTCAACAAAAATTATATTGTTGAATTCGTATTTGAATGTACTTTCCTATTATTTTTGCCAGGTGTAATTTAGTTATTAGTTAATGTATCCAAAGCATATCATTAGATTCATATGCGGATGTAGTTTCTAAAAAAATAATTTGCCCCACATATTAGCTAGCTAAAGCGTCGACCTAAAACTATGAATACTCTATACACCTAAAGGTCGAACATAGGCTAATGGAGTAGTAAACAAGAATTCAGTGTCATGCATGCACTATATGCTCACATTGTACAAGCATGTGATGACCCACAAGTATAGGACATGTGTGATTTGTTATACTACCAAGTCAATCTTGGTCCATGTTGTCGGAGCTTTCTTATTGAGTTTATTTTGTTTCTATTAGTATTTTTCATTTATGCATAGGCCGGGTGTAATGCTTTAAACCATTCTAAGTAATAAAGCCACCCTTCATCGAAAAAAATAGTATTTTCATTTGAACTGGAAGTTTACGAAGAAGGGGTTTTGTTGAAATGCATGAGTTTGTTTTCCTATTTTCTTTGGAAGAATGAGATGACCAAGAACATGATCAAGTTTGTAGCTGCTCATCGCCTCATCCTTAAAAAAAGGGTTGTAGCTGCTCACGTAATATTCACACATGGTTGGTGGCATGGCAGTGGCCGGCGGAAGGAAGCTTCTGTTTGACATAGAAATTTCATTTTTCTAGATACTACAAGAAATCAGTGGAGCAATTGGTAGGATTATGGCGGATGCTGCACGTGTGTTACAAGTGTTTCTCTCTATTTTGTGCTCCTGATTTGTTTTCCTTACAATATGGCGGATTAATGTATATTCTTTTGATGTCATAGTACATTCATGGTATGTATATATGTTTGTATGCTGCAAACCTAAGTCCGGCATGCAGCAGCTGATTTCTTCATTTGCTATCTTTATATTCTTCAAAGCAATTAAATTTCTTATCTTGCACCTGAGATGAACCTACAATCTAGAGCACAAGGAAACTATAGATCATGTTTTATATTGCTTCTGCGAACTTAAGTTATGGCTTTTAGAAGTATTTGAACATCATGTCTTTTATATGGTTGTCTACCTTCCCAAAAGAATTGAGGATCAATTGAGCTGTCAAACATAATATAGGACACAAAAATAGAAGTGTATGAGCATGTAGTGTATAATTGAGGAGATTAGGGGAATGTATTGACAAGTGACAAGCATATTTCCTTGCATCCTCGATGCTGCTTCCTTAGCTCAAACAATAGTTCTCTTAATACGTATCATACTCGATTCGATCATGCCCATCATGGTGTTTTTGAGGGAGAGCGAGGCATCTGCCATCGCGGAGCTGAAGAAGTCGATGCTCGCGGCAAGGTTGGCCACCGTGTCCGGCATGAAAGATGATCGACTTAAAGGCCGGTGACAGGTTCGCCACCGTCGCACCGTCTCTCAACTTGGCGGAGACGCGAAAGGAGAGCCGTGGTGCCATGAATACATCGACGCATGCTGCCGTGACCATGACCAGGCCATTGTGCTGGTAATAAAGGTACTTTTTTGCGGGGCTGGTAATAAAGATACTAATTGTATACAAATCCCCCAGCTTCGGAAACATTAGATAAATATCCAACTTATTATTGAAAAATCTTGATTCAAGATAAATGAAACCTTTCCTATAAACTATGAGCTTCGGAAACATTAGATAAATATCCAACTTATTATTGAAAAATCTTGATTCAAGATAAATGAAACCTTTCCTATATACAATGAGCTTATTACTGAAGGTTGCATCGATTGTGCTATTATTGCTGAAATAACAGGCTTATGTGAATTTGTCAATCTTTTAGTACCTTGTAATAGTGATTGTCAGTCTTTGTGTACCTTGTAATAGTGACTGTCAATTTTTGTGTACCTTGTAATAGTGACACGTGGATGCATGAAGTTGAGTGATACTCCCTCCGTAAAAAATATAAGAGCGTTTAGAGCGGAAAGTCAATTTGGCTCCCGGGAGCATATGCTTCCGGGGCCAAAAAAATTTAGAAAAGAAATCAAGGCAAAATTTGTTTGTATACTTAGTCACATGCAAGTGCCACCTACAAATTTGGAGGCAAAAAGCTTAAACAATTTGGCTTGTGCCAAATAAACAAATTGAACACCAAAATGCAAGCCCAAATTTGTTTTTTTGGCCGATGAAACACCGCCGCTCCGCTTCGCATGAAATTGTCATGCATACTTGCAACACTAACACAAACATCTACAAAAAAATTCAGAATTTTTTGAAAACATTTAATATAATCTTTTGCGTTACTGTTTGCTACTTTATTGATCGATACACTCTTATATTTCTAATTTACAGAGGGAGTACTAATGCTATTTGAAAATGGATGATATATATCCAGTTATCAGTTCTTGGGTGGCGATCAATTTGGCTGGTTAAGGAGATACGAAGATTGCCCAGAAGGAAAAAAAGTGAAGATAATTTATATTCATCGTTGCATGATGAAAACTGGATGTAACCATGTTTAACTCATATTTATAAATTAGAAGAATAATTTGATCAACGTGTCCATATTTTTATTATTCTGTGGCAACGTATGGGTATTCGACTTTTACCGTAGCAACGCACGGGCATTCTATTTGTGTGTGTCTCTGGCAAGTTCGATGCCAAATAGTAGTGTCGGCACGTGCATGGCGGACCGTTTCGGGACGACCATGAGCCGGGGTCGTGGGGTGCGCCTGCTTTGGCCACACGCTCAACTCGGTCACCAACAACCTGCGCGTTGATGACGACCATGATGTGGCATGCGCACGCAGCATCTCGGCGAGGCACACAACCATCAACCGCTCGTTGGCTAAATTGGAGTTCGAGCTTAGCAATCGCCTATCATCCCCCCCTTCCGCCGTGCCCTTGTACATTGTTGCCTTCCTAGCCGACTTGTTTCCAGCGCCACTCCGGATCGTGCCCCTCCTTGGACAACGCAATGAGTGGCAACCAGGAATGCGGGCAGGCACACGAAGCTGGTGTCTTGGGCCATGGTGCGAACTTATCCCATCACGCTGGCCTCGTCGAATGATTTCACGACCCAGTTGAACAGCCATGCATGCGACCCAGCCTTGCCCAAGATCTCCCCGGCTGGCATGCACTAGCGTGTTGCACGCACAAGACGTTGGCCTGCTCTGGCGTCCGACAAGACATTGTACGTCGTCTCCATGCACCAGCATGTTAGCCGCCTGTTGAAGGCAATGCAACTCTCTATGTATTGATCGGGTGCACGGTGCACGTATATATAAGTACAAGGGCAGCCCTCAGCCTCATCTATACAAGGAAACTAGAGGCGGGGCCGGTAGGAGATTATCCTAACAGATACATGCACATAGTATGTTCAACCCCCCTCCCCCTCCGCAGTCAATACATCACCAATGACGCATAGACTGGACCGGAACCCCTCAAATATAGGCGTCGGTAACCCCTTGGTTATAACATCGGCAAACTGCTGAGCCGTAGGAACGTGAAGAACGCGGATGCACCCAATAGCCACCTGTTCTCGCACGAAGTGAATGTAGAGCTCAATATGCTTCGTGTGACAATGATGAACGGGGTTAGCAGAGAGGTAGACTGCAGAGACATTGTCACTGTAGACAATGGTGGCCTTCGAGACGTCAAGGAGCAACTCCTGGAGAAGCTGCCGAAGCCACGAGCACTCGGTGACGGCATTGGCCACAGCAAGATACTCAGCCTCAACACTGGAGCGGGATATCGTGGGTTGTCGTTTAGACGACCATGATATAAGCGAGGGACCCAAGTAGACGCAGTAGCCGGAAGTGGAGCGACGGGTGTTGATACGTCTCCAACGTATCTACTTTTCCAAACATGTTTGCCCTTGTTTTGGACTCTAACTTGTATGATTTGAATGAAACTAACCCGGACTGACGTTGTTTTCAGCAGAACTGCCATGATGTTGTTTTATTTGTAGAAAACAAAATTTCTCGGAATGTCCTGAAAATCCACGGAGGCAAGTTTTGGAAAATATAAAAAATACTAGCGAAAGAATCAAGACCAGGGGGCCCACACCCTGTCCATGAGGGTGGAGGGCGCGCCCCCCTGTCTCGTGGGCCCCCTGAGGCTCCGCCGACCTCAGCTCCAACTCCATATATTCCGTCTCTCGGAGAAAAAAACCAGAGATGAAGTTTCATCGCGTTTTATGATACGGAGCCGCGCCAAGCCATAATCTCTCTCGGGAGGGCTGATTTGGAGTCCGTTTGGGGCTCCGGAGAGGGGTATTCGTCGCCGTCGTCATCATCAACCATCCTCCATCACCAATTTCATGATGCTCACCATCGTGCGTGAGTAATTCCATCGTAGGCTTGCTGGACATTGATTGGTTGGATGAGATTTACCATGTAATCACGTTAGTTTTGTTAGGGTTTGATCCCTAGTATCCACTATGTTCTGAGATTGATGTTGCTATGACTTTGCTATGCTTAATGCTTGTCACTAGGGACCGAGTGCCATGATTTCAGATCTGAACCTATTATGTTTTCATGAATATATGTGTGTTCTTGATCCTATCTTGCAAGTCTATAGTCACCTATTATGTGTTATGATCCGACAACCCCGAAGTGACAATAGTCGGGATACTTCTCGGTGATGACCATAGTTTGAGGAGTTCATGTATTCACTATGTGCTAATGCTTTGTTACGGTTCTCTATTAAAAGGAGGCCTTAATATCCTTTAGTTTCCACTAGGACCCCGCTGCCATGGGAGGGTAGGACAAAAGATGTCATGCAAGTTCTTTTCCATAAGCACGTATGACTATATTCGGAATACATGCCTACATTACATTGATGAATTGGATCAGATCTGAGTGGGCCCAGAGATCAATGCCGATACCTTGTGCACATTATGATGATGTCCTACCGAGTGGGCCCAGAGATACCTCTCCGTTACACGGAGTGACAAATCCCAGTCTCGATTCGTGCCAACCCAACAGACACTTTCGGAGATACCCGTAGTGCACCTTTATAGCCACACAGTTACGTTGTGACGTTTGGTACACCCAAAGCATTCCTATGGTATCCGGGAGTTGCACAATCTCATGGTCTAAGGAAATGATACTTGACATTAGAAAAGCTTTAGCATACGAACTACACAATCTTTGTGCTAGGCTTAGGATTGGGTCTTGTCCATCACATCATTCTCCTAATGATGTGATCCCGTTATCAACGACATCCAATGTCCATGGTCAGGAAACCGTAACCATCTATTGATCAACGAGCTCGTCAATTAGAGGCTTACTAGGGACATGGTGTTGTCTATGTACCCACACATGTATCTGAGTTTCCTATCAATACAATTATAGCATGGATAATAAACGATTATCATGAACAAGGAAATATAATAATAATAACTAATTTATTATTGCCTCTAGGGCATATTTCCAACAGTCTCCCACTTGCACTAGAGTCAATAATCTAGTTCACGTCGCCATGTGATTAACACTGACAGGTCACATCGCCATGTGACCAACATCCAAAGAGTTTACTAGTGTCACTAAACTAGTTCACATCACCATGTGATTAAGAATCAATGAGTTCTAGGGTTTGATCATGTTTTGCTTGTGAGAGAGGTTTTAGTCAACGGGTCTGCAACATTCAGATCCGTATGTATTTCACAAATCTCTAGGTCATATTGTAAATGCGGCTTCCACGCTCCACTTGGAGCTATTCCAAATGGTTGCTCCACTATACGTATCCGGATTGCTACTCAGAGTCACTCGGATAGGTGTTAAAGCTTGCATAGACGTAACCCTTTACGCCAAACTCTTTATCACCTCCATAATCGAGAAACATGTCCTTATTTACTCCAAGGACAATTTTGACCGCTGTCCAATGATCCATTCCTGGATCATTCTTGTACCCCTTGACTGACTCATGTCAAGGCACACTTTCGGTGCGATACACAGCATAGCATACTATAGAGCCTACGTCTGAAGCATAGGGGATGACCTTCGTCCTTTCTCTCTCTTCTGTCGTGGTCGAGCTTTAACTCTTAACTTCATACCTTACAACTCAGGCAATAACTCCTTCTTTGACTGATCCATCTTGAACACCTTCAAGATCATGTCAAGGTATGTGCTCATTTGAAAGTACCATTTAGCGTTTTTGATCTATCCTCATAGATCTTGATGCTCAATGTTTAAGTAGCTTAATCTAGGTTTTCCATTGAAAAACACTTTTCAAATAACCCTATATGCTTTCCAAAAATTCTACATCATTTCTGATCAACAATATGTCAACAACATATACTCATCAGAAATTCTATAGCGCTCCCACTCACTTCTTTGGAGATACAAGTTTCTCATAAACTTTGTATAAACCCAAAATCTTTGATCATCTCATCAAAGCGTACATTCCAACTCCGAGATGCTTACTCCAGTCCTTAGAAGGATTGCCGGAGTTTTGCATATTTGTTAGCGTTCTTCAGGATTGTCAAAACCTTCTGGTTGTATCACATACAACCTTTCCTCACGAAAAACTGGTAAGGAAACTTGTTTTGACATCCATCCGCCAGATTTCATAAATGCAGCTTATGCTAACATGATTCCAATGGAATTAAGCATCGCTACAGATGAGAAAATCTCATCGTAGTCAACTCCTTGAACTTGTGAAAAACACTTCGCCACAAGTCGAGCTTCATAGACGGTGACATTAATGTCCACGTCCGCTTTCTTCTTAAAGACCCATTTATCTCAATGGCTTGCCGATCATCGGGCAAGACCACCAAAGTCCATGCTTTGTTTTCATACATGGATCCTCTCTCGGATTTTATGGCTTCTAACCATTTGTTGGAATATGGGCCCACCATTGCTTCTCCATAGCTCGTAGGTTCATTGTTGTCTAGCAACATGACCTTCAAGACAGGATTATTGTACTACTCTGAAGTAGTACGCATCCTTGTCACCCTACGAGGTACGGTAGTGACTTGATCCGAAGTTTCATGGTCACTATCATAAGATTCTACTTCAATTGGTGTAGGTGCCACAGGAACAACTTCCTGTGCCCTGCTACACACAAATTGTAGTGACGGTTCAATAACCATATCAAGTCTCCACCATCCTCCCACTCAATTTTCGAGACAAACTTTTCCTCGAGAAAGGACCCGAATCAAGAAACAATCCCTATTGCTTTCGGACCTGAGATAGGAGGTATACCCTACCATTTTGGGTATCCTATGAAGATGTATTTATCCGCTTTGGGTTCGAGCTTATCACGATGAAACTTTTCATATAAGCGTCGCAGTCCCAAACTTTCAAGAAACAACAACTTAGGTTTCTCCAAACCATAGTTCAAACGGTGTCGTCTCAACGGAATTACGTGGTGCCCTATTAAAGTGAGTGCGGTTGTCTCTAATGCCTAACCCACGAACGGTAGTGGTAATTCGATAAGAGAAATCATGGTACGCACCAAATCCAATAGGGTGCAACTATGATGTTCGGACACACCATCACACTATGGTGTTTCAGGCGGTATTAATTGTGAAACAATTTCCACTATGTCTTAATTGCGTGCCAAAGCTCGTAACTCAGATACTCATCTCTATGATCATATCATAGACATTTTATCCTCTTGTCACGATGATCTTCAACTTCACTCTGAAATTACTTGATCCATTCAATAATTCAGACTGTGTTTCATCAAGTAAATATACAGTATCTACTTAAATCATCCATGAAGTAAGAACATAATGATATTTACTGCGTGCCTCAGCACTCATTGGACTGCACACATCAAAATGTGTTACTTCCAACAAGTTGCTATCTTGTTCCATCTTACTAAAAACGAGGCTTTTCAGTCATCTTGCCCATGTGGTATGATTTGCATATCTCAAGTGATTCAAAATCAAGTGAGTCCAAATGATCCATCTGCATGGAGTTTCTTCATGCGTATACACCAATAGACATGGTTCGCATGTCTCAAACTTTTCAAAAATGAGTGAGTCCAAAGATCCATCAACATGGAGCTTCTTCATGCGTTTTATACCAATATGACTTACATGGCAGTGCCACAAGTGGTACTATCATTACTATATTATATCTTTTGGCATGAAAATGTGTATCACTACGATCGAGATTCAATAAACCATTCTTTTAGGTGTAGGACCATTGAAGGTATTATTCAAATAAATAGAGTAACCATTATTCTCCTTAAATGAATAACCGCATTGCGATAGACATAATCCAATCATGTCTATGGTCAACGCAAACACCAAATCTCGATGGTAGAGGGAGCGTGCGATGCTTGATCACATCATCCTTGGAAACACTTCCAACACATATCGTCAGCTCACCTTTATCTAGTCTCCGTTTATTTCGTAGCTTTTATTTCGAGTTACTAACACTTAGCAACCGAACCGGTATCTAATACCCTGGTGCTACTAGGAGTACTAGTGAAGTACACATTAACATAATGTATATCCAATATACTTCTATGGACCTTGCTAGCCTTCTTATCTATCAAGTATCTAGGGTAATCCTGCTCCAGTGGCTGTTCCCCTTATCACAGAAGCACTTAGTCTCGGGTTTAGGTTCAACCTTGGGTTTCTTCACTGGAGCAGCAGCTGATTTTCCGTTTCATGAAGTATCCCTTCTTGCCCTTGCCCTTCTTGAAACTAGTGGTTTCACCAACCATCAACAATTGATGCTCCTTCTTGATTTCTACTTTCGTGGTGTCAAACATCGTGAATACCTCAAGGATCATCATATCTATCCTTGATATGTTATAGTTCATCAAGAAGCTCTAGCAGCTTGGTGGCAATGACTTTGGAGAAACATCACTATCTCATCTGGAAGATCAACTCCCACTCGATTCAAGTGATTGTTGCACTCAGACAATCTGAGCACAAGCTCAACGATTGAGCTTTTGTCCCTTAGTTTGCAGGCTAAGAAAATCGTCGGAGGTCTTATACCTCTTGACGTGGGCACGAGCCTGAAATCCCAATTTCAGCCCTCGAAACATCTCATATGTTCCGGGACGTTTTGAAAATGTCTTTTGGTGCCTCAACTCTAAACCGTTTAAGTGAACTATCGCATAGTTATCAAAACGTGTATGTCCGATGTTCGCAACATCCACAGACGACGTTTGGGGTTCTGCACACCGAGCGGTGCATTAAGGACATAAGCTTTCTACTGATCGCATAATCGCTACTGTCAACTTTCAACTATATTTTCTCTAGGAACATATCTAAAACAGTAGAACTATACCGCGAGCTATGACATAATTTGCAAAGGGCTTTTGACTATGTTCAGGATAATTAAGTTCATCTAATGAACTCCCACTCAGATAGACATCCCTCTAGTCATCTAAGTGATTACATGATCCGAGTCAACTAGGCTGTGTCCGATCATCACGTGAGACGGACTAGTCATCATCGATGAACATCTTCATGTTGATCGTATCTACCATACGACTCATGCTCGACCTTTCGGTCTCTTGTGTTCCGAGGCCATGTCTGTACATGCTAGGCTCGTCAAGTCAACCTAAGTGTTTCGCGTGTGTAAATCTGGCTTACACCCGTTGTATGTGAACGTTAGAATCTATCACACCCGATCATCACGTGGTGCTTCGAAACGACAAACTTTCGCAATGGTGCACAGTTAGGGGGAACACTTTCTTGAAATTTTAATGAGGGATCATCTTATTTACTACCGTCGTTCTAAGCAAATAAGATGCATAAACATGATAAACATCACATGCAATCAAATAGTGACATGATATGGCCAATATCATTTTGCTCCTTTTGATCTCCATCTTCGGGGCTCCATGATCATCATCGTCACCGGCATGACACCATGATCTCCATCATCATGATCTCCATCATCGTGTCTTCATGAAGTTGTCTCGCCAACTATTACTTCTACTACTATGGCTACCGGTTAGCAATAAAGTAAAGTAATTACATGGCGTTGTTCAATGACACGCAGGTCATACAATAAATTAAGACAACTCCTATGGCTCCTGCCGGTTGTCATACTCATCGACATGCAAGTCGTGATTCCTATTACAAGAACATGATCAATCTCATACATCACATATCATTCATCACATTCTTCTTGGCCATATCACATCACATAGCATACCCTGCAAAAACAAGTTAGACGTCCTCTAATTGTTGTTTGCATGTTTTACGTGGCTGCTATGGGTTTCTAGCAAGAACGTTTCTTACCTACGCAAAACCACAACGTGATATGCCAATTGCTATTTACCCTTCATAAGGACCCTTTTCATCGAATCCGTTCCGACTAAAGTGGGAGAGACTGGCACCCGCTAGCCACCTTATGCAACCAAGTGCATGTTAGTCGGTGGAACCTGTCTCACGTAAGTGTACGTGTAAGGTCGGTCCGGGCCGCTTCATCCCACAATACCGTCGAAACAAGATTGGACTAGTAACGGTAAGCATATTGAACAAAATCAACGCCCACAACTACTTTGTGTTCTACTCGTGCAAAGAATATACGCAATAGACCTAGCTCATGATGCCACTGTTGGGGAACGTAGCAGAAATTCAAAATTTTCCTATGAGTCACCAAGATCTATCTATGGAGAGACTAGCAACGAGGGAAAGGAGAGTGCATCTACATACCCATGTAGATCGCTAAGCGGAAGCGTTCAAGAGAACGGGGTTGAAGGAGTCGTACTCGTCGTGATCCAAATCACCGGAGATCCTAGTGCCGAACGGACGACACCTCCGCGTTCAACACACGTGCAGCCCGGTGACGTCTCCCATGCCTTGATCCAGCAAGGAGAGAGGGAGAGGTTGGGGAAGACTCCGTCCAGCAGTAGCACGATGGCGTGGTGGTGGTGGAGGAGCGTGGCAATCCTGCAGGGCTTCGCCAAGCACCACGGGAGAGGAGGAGTACTTGGGAGAGGGGGAGGGCTGCGCCAGAACTTGGGGTGCGGCTGCCCTCCCACCCCTCCACTATTTATAGGTGGGGAGAGAAGGGGGCTGGCCCCCCTAGATCCCATCTAGGGTTGGGGCGGCGGCCAAGGGGGGGAGGAGTGCCTCCCAAGTCAAGTGGAGGCCCTCCCCCTTAGGGTTTCCCCTCTCCCATGCGCATGGGCCTTGGGGGGGCTGGTGCCCCTGGCCCATTAAGGCTAGGACGCCCCTTTACAGCCCATGCTGCTGTATTGGACGTGGTGGAACAATTTCCGGACCTCCGGACCCCTCCGGAATCCTCCGGAACCTTCTGGAAGCTTCCCGATACAATGCCAGAAAAACCCGAACTTTTCCCGGAACCCGAACAACAACTTTCCATATATAAATCTTTAGCTCCGGACCATTCCGGAAATCCTCGTGACGTCCGGGATCTCATCCGGGACTCCGAACAACATTCGGTAACCAGTATATCTATTCCCTATAACCCTAGCGTCATCGAACCTTAAGTGTGTAGACCCTACGGGTTCGGGAACCATGCAGACAAGACCAACAGCGGGATCTGGATACCCATGTTGGCTCCCACATGTTCCACGATGATCTCATCGGATGAACCACGATGTCAAGGACTCAATCGATCCCGTATACAATTCCCTTTGTCCAGCGGTATTGTACTTTCCCGAGATTCGATCGTTGGTATGCCGATACCTTGTTCAATGTCGTTACCGGCAAGTCTCTTTACTCGTTCCGTAACACATCATCCCCTGATCAACCCCTTGGTCACATTGTGCACATTATGATGATGTCCTACCGAGTGGGCCCAGAGATATCTCTCCGTTACACGAAGTGACAAATCCCAGTCTCGATTCGTGCCAACCCAATAGACACTTTCGGAGATACCCGTAGTGCACCTTTATAGCCACCCATTTACGTTGTGACGTTTGGTACACCCAAAGCATTCCTACGGTATCTGGGAGTTGCACAATCTCATGGTCTAAGGAAATGATACTTGACATTAGAAAAGCTTTAGCATAGGAACTACACGATCTTTGTGCTAGGCTTAGGATTGGGTCTTTTCCATCACATCATTCTCCTAATGATGTGATCCTGTTATCAACGACATCCAATGTCCATGGTCAGGAAACCGTAACCATCTATTGATCAACGAGCTAGTCAATTAGAGGCTTACTAGGGACATGGTGTTGTCTATGTACCCACACATGTATCTGAGTTTCCTATCAATATAATTATAGCATGGATAATAAATGATTATCATGAACAAGGAAATATAATAATAATAACTAATTTATTATTGCCTCTAGGGCATATTTCCTACACCATCGTAGGCTTGCTGGACGGTGATGGGTTGGATGAGAGTGACCATGTAATCAAGTTAGTTTTGTTAGGGTTTGATCTCTAGTATCCACTATGTTCTGAGATTGATGTTGCTATGACTTTGCTATGCTTAATGCTTGTCACTAGGGCCCGAGTGCTATGATTTCAGATCTGAACCTATTATGTTTTCATGAATATATGTGTGTTCTTGATCCAATCTTGCAAGTCTATAGTCACCTATTATGTGTTATGATCCGACAAACCTGAAGTGACAATAAACGGTATACTTCTCGGTGATGACCATAGTTTGAGGAGTTCATGTATTCACTACTCCCTCCGTCCTTGAAAGAGTGTACTTCCAACTTTATTGGAGGGTCAAAATATCTCAAAGTTTGACCGAGTTTGTGCAAATATATGTCAATGCTTGTGAAACCAAATAGGTATATGACAAAAATATATTTTATCATGAATCTAATGCTACTAATTTGATGACATAAATGTTGGTCTATTATTGTATAAATACGGTCAAACATAAAAAACTTGGACTTTCCAACAAAGTTGGAAGTACACTCTTTCAAGGACGGAGGGAGTATGTGCTAATGCTTTGTTCTGGTTCTCTATTAAAAGGAGGCCTTAATATCCCTTAGTTTCCACTAGGACCCCGCTGCCATGGGAGGGTAGGACAAAAGATGTCATGCAAGTTCTTTTCCATAAGCACATATGACTATATTCGGAATACGTGCCTACATTACATTGATGAATTGGAGTTCCCCGGCTGGCATGCACTAGCGTTTTGCACGCACAAGACGTTGGCCTGCTCTGGCGTCTGACAAGACGTTGTACGTCGTCTCCATGCACCAGCATGTTAGACGCCTGTTGAAGGCAATGCAACTCTCGATGTATTGATCGGGTGCACGGTGCACGTATATATAAGTGCAAGGGCAGCACTCAGCCTCATCTATACAAGGAAACTAGAGGCGGGGCCGGTAGGAGATTATCCTAACAGATACATGCACATAGTATGTTCAACCCCCCCCCCCCCGCACTTCGCAGTCAATACATCACCAGTGACGCATAGACTGGACCGGAACCCCTCAAATGTAGGCGTCGGTAACCCCTTGGTCATAACATCGGCAAACTGCTGAGCCGTAGGAACGTGAAGAACGCGGATGCGCCCAAGAGCCACCTGCTCTCGCACGAAGTGAATGTAGAGCTCAATATGCTTCGTGCGACGATGATGAACGGGGTTGGCAGAGAGGTAGACTGCAGAGACATTGTCACAGTAGACAATGGTGGCCTTCGGGACGTCAAGGAGCAACTCCTGGAGAAGCTGCCGAAGCCACAAGCACTCGGCGACGGCATTGGCCACAGCACGATACTCAGCCTTAGCACTGGAGCGGGATACCGTGGGTTGTCGTTTAGACGACCACGATATAAGCGAGGGACCCAAGTAGACGCAGTAGCCGGAAGTGGAGTGACGGGTATCCGGACAGCCAGCCCAATCGGCGTCACTGTAGGCAAAAAGGTCGGTCAATATATATATACTGTTCTCGTTTTTTGCTTTATATTTGTACTTTCATTTATACTTTAAAATATACTTTTCAAAAACATATTTGCAAAAACGTTGAACAGGTATTTGAAAAATGTTTCATAACTATTAAAAAAATGCTGAAAAGTATTTAAAAATATTAGTTAAGTATTAAAAATGTTAAGTAGTAAAAAATGTTGAACGATTATTTGTAAAAGGTTGAACAAGTATTTGAAAATGTTGAATGAGTATTTGAAAGAATTTAAATATCTATTTTAAAAATGTTGAGCAAGTATTTGAAAAAAAATTGAATAAACGTTCGGACAATGTTGAACGTGTATACAAAAATGTTGATCACTTATTAAAATATTTTTTTGACATATAAAAATATGTAGTGTGAAAAGGAAAACAAAAGAAAAACAAAAAATGTAGAAGAAAACAGAAAAAGCAAACAGAAAAACGGAGAAGAAAAAAATAAAAATTAAAAAATGGAGAATACAAAAGAAAAGAAAGAAAACCAGGACGGGAAAAAGGAAAAAACGGCTCGACGCGGTTCAAGTAGACGTTCTCTTTCTTCTATGGGGACCAGGGTTCGAGCCCTTTTCCTTCTCTTTTTATCCCACAGGGTGCAAAAATGGACCGGTCCAGTAACGACCAGGACCGCGAAAGCTGCTGGGCCGAAAAAATCCACCCGAGAGGCTGGCTTTATTTATTATCGCCCCGTTCGTTTCTATTCCGTCTCTATTTAGTACCACATCGCCTGCTAGAGAACTTGTTTTGCAGCTTAAGTAGTGTGTATACGGCACTCTACTTGCCGATGACGCAAAGCTGTTCCAATAAGTCTGTCGAGGCAAAAAGCAGTCACAACATACTTCTCGCCGGGCTAGGCTGTGGGCCTATCACCTTAAGTTGCTGTTAAGTCGTGCATGAGAGGGGCCAGAAGTGTGAAATGTCGTCAGTCTTTTTTTAAATATGATTTAAAACTGCTTTTGTTAATAACACATTTTATTTTATTTTATCTTTTTGAGGTCCAAACCCTAATTATATTTTGGTTTACAAACCATGAGGTATCTCTTCCATACTTCTACCGCCGTAGGCAACATCTCTTCATCTTGTTCAAATATCCAACGGATTATGGTCGAATTCTAATGGCTTATACTATAGACCTCAAGGGGAGAAATGAAGAGTTTTTTTTAGAACGAAGACGCACGATGCGTCCGGCTTTAAATTAATAAAGCCCACCGACAGACAGCATCCAACGGAGTACATTACAGGAGTAACAAGCTAAAGGATAAACTGGCCGAAGCCAAAAGTACTAAACATGCAACTGGCCTCAGCCTGGGAAGAAGGGACAGAAACTAGTGGCTCAACAGGCAGCCAGCCAAATAAAACGCCAAAATAGCTCCAAGAGCAGCAATTTAGGTACGGGCTTCCACCTGGATCATGCGGATCCGCTCCATCGCCTCCAGCATCCGATCTGCATCACGCCGTTTCCCAAACGGAGTCCATGTCTGTAGGAACACATGGCATTTGAAAATAATGTCAGCAGGATAGTTAGGGAACTTGTGTTCGATAGTCATCTTATTGCGGGTGGTCCAAAGAGACCAGCACAGCGCCCCTACGCAGCGCCACAACACACGTCCGAAACTACCCCGCTGCGCAAGAAGGATCCTACGGAGGTCTGAAGCCGAATTGGGATTCCAGGTCTGCTCAAAAGCCTTACGGACGGCACTCCAGGCAAAACGGGCAAGATGGCACTTGAAAAAGATGTGGTTGGCATCTTCATGCAGTCCACAAAGCGCGCAAGAGCCATCCGAAGGGCCATGCCTAATGGCAATGTTGTTAGAAGAAGGGAGGCGATCACGGAATAATTGCCATAGAAACACTTTGATCTTCAGAGGGATGGACGCTTTCCATAGCCCCCTAGCTATGTCGAGCATCGGTCCCTCGGTCAACTTATTATATAGAGATTGGACCGAGAACTTCCCTGAGCTCGTGAGGGACCATGAGACCGTGTCTTCCTCAGGGAGGAGAGCAAAGCCCTGCAGCTTAGCTAGGAGCCCGTCCCAGCTAGCTCGTTCATGGGTGAGGAGTGGCCTTTTGAAAGATATGGCGGGGGGGGGGGGGGGTTGGACCTAAGCGCATCGGCCACCAAAATGTCGACGTTAGTGGCCAGTTGGTAGATGGCAAAGTGACTCTGCCAAAGAGGTTCTGTCCCTAGCCAGAGGTCGAGCCAGAACCGCGTGGACTTCCCGTTCTTAACACAGAACTTGGCCCCTAACGTGAAGGCAGGCTTAACAGCCTGGATTCCATTCCAGAAAGGCGATCCCTTCGCCTTTGAGGTAAGGAAATTTCCATCGGGAAAATATTTGGCTTGAAGGATATCAGCCCAAAGCCCTTGTTCGTTCTGGGAGAGTTTCCAGATCCACTTGACGAGAAGCGCCACATTCATAAGTTTGGAGTTGAGGATCCCAAGGCCACCGAATTTCTTGGGACGGCAAAGCGCCGCCCACTTGATTAAGTGGTATTTCTTCTTGTTCCTAGTTCCTTCCCAAAAGAACTTAGACCTGGGGGTGTCGAACTTGGCGTGGACGTCGTCGGCCAGCAGGAACATGCCCATAGTAAACAAGGGCAGGGAAGACAGGCTGGAGTTAGTCAGAATCAACCTTGCCACAGAGGATAAGAACCTGCCGCGCCAGGGGCTAACCCGGTTCGCCACCTTGCCGTATAAGGGTTCCCATTCGAGGATCGAGATGTGTTTGTCCGAAATGGGAAGACCTAGGTACTTAAATGGGAAACTCCCTAGTTTGCAATTAAGTAAGTTGGCAATGCGGATGGCCAGGTGATTGTCCATCCCTATGGCAATCACCTCACTCTTAGCGAAGTTAATCTTCAGGCCTGATATGATCTCGAAAGCGAGAAGGATGAGCTTGATCGAGGCTACACTATGGTCGTCGGGCTCGAAGAGAAGCAAGGTGCCGTCCGCGTATTGGAGGTGAGTGATCCCTCCGGGGCATAAATGTGGGACCACACCTCGAATGTATCCAGCGGTCTTGGCCTTGTTCACCATGGCGGAGAGGGCATCGGCAACAAAGTTGAAGATCAAAGGCGAGGAGGGATCTCCTTGTCTGAGTGCACGTTTTTTGCGAAAGAAGTTCCCCACTTCTCCGTTAATCGACACCGCTGTCTGGCCCCCCGAAACCAGATGCATTATGCGATGAATGAAACCCAACTCGAATCCCTTCCGAGTGAGTACCTCACGAATGAACTCCCAGTTCACTCAATCGTAGGCTTTCTCAAAATCGAGCTTAAAAATCACGGCCGGATGATGTGTGCGCTTAAGCTCATGAACGATCTCTTGCAAAACCACCGGGCCTTCCAGGATGTTACGGCCTTTGAGGAAACCGGACTGGCTATGGTCGATCACACGCTGAGCTACCGGGGCAAGACGCGTGGTGTATGCCTTGGAGCATAACTTGAAAGGGACGTTAATAAGAGTAATAGGGCGGTATTGCTTAATCGAATTGGCCCCCTTCACTTTAGGAATGAGACTGATGACACCATAGTTGAGGCGCGAGATGTCGACCGTGCCCAGCGCAAAACCGTTGATAATGTCGTAAAAAATGTCCTTGAGCGCTGGCCAAAACCGTCGAAAGAAAATAACCGGCCAGCCATCTGGCCCAGGCGCGGTATCGATCTTCATTGAGCCTAGCGCATCGTCGATCTCCTGATTGGAGAAGGACAAGGCAAGGCCATCGTTTTCGGCTTGTGACACCCGTGATTCTTCCCCCCAGAAGTCATCACGCAGACGCAAAGCCTTCCCTTCCACCGTTCCCAGGAGGGTAAGGAAGAAATCGTAAATATGCCTCGAGATATCGGCCTGGCTAACCAAAACCCCCTGGTCCGATTGCAGTCTCAGGATCATACATTTCCTTTTACGACCATTGGCGAAGGCGTGGAAGTAACCTATGTTAGCATCCCCCTTGGTGACCCACTTGACGCCGCCCCTACGGCGCCAGTATTCCTCCTCTTCCCTGAGGATGGCCAGGACTTGGTTTTCGAGGGCGTAACGGCAAGCCCACTCTGCCTCCGAAAAGGATCTAGAGTCTGCCTGAACATCGAGAGCTTTGATTTCCTCGATAAGAGCTTCCCTAGCTCGGTTGGCATTGCTACCATGGTTTGCGCCCCACCCACAAAGGAAGCCGCGCAGAGCCCCGGCTGCCGAAATCCAAGTGTCGAGGGGGCCCCTGGAATGGCCACCCGCAGTCCTGGCAAGCTCCCAGCGAGCGAGGAGCAAAGGGATGAACCCCTCTACCTCAAACCACCCTGGATCGAAGTAGAAACGCTTGCTACGCTTGATCCTATCCTCCCCAGAGGCCAGGATCAGCGGAACGTGATCAGAGCCAATGCGAGTTTCAGCGACCAAGGTACACATGGGAAAGATCATCTCCCAGTCGGCCGAAACGAACACACGGTCGAGGACACTACGGACCGGGTTGAGTTGTTTATTGGTCCAAGTATATCTGGCCCCAGTCCTAGCGAGTTCCCGTAAGGCGCAGGCCGCAATGGCATTGTTGAAAAGGGAGATCCTAGACTAGTCGATGTTGCAATTATTTTTGTCTGCGCTCGAACGAATAAGGTTAAAATCACCCCTAGAACAATGGGGATGTTAGCATCTTGCTTGGCCCCAACCAAGACTTGGATTTCGCTCAGGAAATCAGCCGAGCGAGAGTGGTCGGCCGGGTCGTAGACACACACAATCGCCCAGGAGGCGAGTGAGATTCTATGCTTAATCGTAACAGAGATGAAAAACGAACCCACGTCCCAGGTTACAATATCACAAACATCAGAATTACAGCCCAAGAGAAGACCGCCCGAATGGCCAGCGGAAGGGACCCAACCCCACACGAAACGATGAAGAGGATCATAGGTCGCAAGATCACGGTAAGTAAAGTCCGCCTTGATAGTTTCTTGAAGAGCCACGACATCGATACTTTCGCGAGCAATATACTCCCTAAGTCGCGTGCGATGACCCGAGTGCCCGCAACCCCGGATGTTCCAAAAGATGTAACGCATCAGATAATGCGATTGCAAAGGCGAACCCCTCTGGAGGTCACCGATTTAGCCACGCGTTTCTTAGCCTGGGCACGGCTAGTCGTTGGCGCTGCGGCAACCTCCCTGGTTGCAGAAGCACCCTCCGACAGGACAAGCAAGGTGGGGGTACCCGAAGACACATGATCGGCAGGGATCGCCCGCGTCGTGTCCTCGGCATCCCTGGCCTTGGCCGTAGCAGCGGCTTCTGCCAAAGCCACTTGGGCCTCCTCGCGAGCACGGATAAGAGTCACTAGCTCACCACGATCCGCGCCTAAATAGAAACCACTGTCGTCTAAGATAGTAGCTAGCCAAGGATCGGTGAAAGCGTTCAGAATCTTAAAGGAGGGGGGAGGATTACCTAAGATCTCCATGTTCTTATCCGCCAGACGAAGTTGCGCACTCTCTAGGTAAGAAAGGTCGCCCAACGCCGCCTTGGCCCGAGCACTGGGAGCACGCTGGGGGACTGGGGAAGCCCGAGAGCGCCGCGCCTTGGCCACCGTGCCCGCAGAGCCCAGCGCCGCCTGGAGATCCACCACGGCCGGCGCCACAGGAGACGGGAGCGCCAGCGTGGCGAGCTTAGCAGAAGGCTTCCGCCCGGCCGACTTCTTAGGGGCACGCCCGGATCCTCCCGAGCTGCGACGGCTAGACAGAGGGGTGCCAACAGCTGGCTCATTGAGCACCACACCCGAGTCCGAACCAAGCAAGCGGGGGGAGGCTTAACCGCCAGCCACATCGAGGCGGCCAGCAACAAACAGTGGCGTCGAGCCCACCAGGTTGAAAGCCCCCACTAAGGCGCGGGACGGGGGCGGGCTGCTCCCAGCCGTATCCGCAATCGCCAGAGTCCCAGGCATCGCGTGCTCCTTCCCTTCGTCGAGCGCCAGTTCTTGAATGCCCAGCTGGTTCCAAGTTTCTGTGTCGATAGACGTGTCTGGCAGACTGTCCTCAGGCTCTTCATCCTGGCCGGCCATGTCAACGTCCATAGCATGGCCCGAGCCACCGATGGGTTGTCCACCCTTGGCCCCATGGTCTTGCCCCTGCGGACCAGCAGTCCCACCGGTCCCCGGACCAGGCGGGCCACCACTCTTGTCACCCGGGTGAGAGGGGTTGTTGTTGGGACCGGGCGCCGCTGGCCCGTCACCAGGACGCACAGGAAGCTTCTCCACCTCCACCCGGATGTCGTATCCCTCATGGTTGAACCAGACTTGAACAAAACCGTTCGTCTTGTCAGGAGATCGAACACCGAACTTCATCCTCACCAGTCCCACCCGGATAAGGGAAAGATCATCCATCACGATCGGCCTACCCAACATCTTGAGCCCCTCCATCAGACGGTCAGCGCGGCGGTGCTTCTTGGGAATGCCATGGAGGAGGAGCCACACCTCAGGCATGGAGAGGGGGATAATCGTCTCCTGGATCGAGTCGCACACCAGAACCGTAATGTCGTGGATGGAGAGGAAAAGCTTGCCACTTGACTTGGCCATGTGCAGCAGATCAGCAGAAGGAAACACCACCGCAAAGTCGTTGTCACCCACCTGCTCAATCTGCCAGTCCCAATCACCAGCCACCATGTGTTTTAGTTCCTGTTTGAGCAAGCACAACGAAAGCCTCCCCGGCTCCGCTGAAAGGATGGCACCATTGGCAACCTTAGTGGCCTCGCCCACAGCCAACAAGTCATCTTCAAACTCCATGCAAAAGAAACCCTTGCCCGGAATGGCACTGCCCATGATCTGGAGGAGCGGCTGTTTGCCCCGAGAAGGACAATAGGCCGAGGCGTGGCCCTCCTGCTTGCAGATCACACAGAGAGGGGGGAAAGTGCACTTGGCCTGGAAGTGCCCGGTCCGGCCACACTTGAAACATTCCCCGCCCTCCTCCTCGACCGGGATGGGGGCAGCCGCCGAGCCCCGCAGCGCATCGGCCGCGACCACCGCGAGCGGAGCGGCCACAGCCCGAGGCTTCTTTGCCAGCGGGTCCCCATGACCGTCGCTGCAAGGGGGGAGGTCCTGCAACTTGCGTTCCAGCTCGCGACGCCACGCACCATGCTTGCGCTTCTTCTTCTGCTCTTGTTGACCCCACCAGGGCGGAGGAGGACCCCAATCCCCCTCACGCCCTTGGAAGCCAGATCCGGAAGCTTGCCCTTGGAAGCCACCGTGGCCGCGCCCAGATCCACCGCCCCGACCGTGGGAAGAACCACCGCCGCCATCCGCACGCCCCGCCGCCTTGGCCCGCTGACCGCGCTTCGCCTGCTCCTGGAAGGCCTTTTCGCGCCGCCATTCCTCCTCAGAGCGCGGGGGCTCCATCAGACGCTTGTCAGCACGGCGGTCGCCCATGGCCGTCGCCTCGTCAAAGGACAGAGAGAGAGGGGAAGGGGAGGGATGGGGATTAGAGATCTGGCAGAGAAACGATGGCGCCGCACCTCACTGAGACGGGCCGGAAACCCTAGCGAGGGGTCGCGGCACCCCCTGTGCAGCCATAAATAGCGATGGCCAGCAGGCTCCCGGGCCCCCCCCAAGTCGGGCCGACCCAGCGGGCCGATCGGTCCAGGCCCAGCACAAGGGCCCACACAGAGGGGCCCGGCAGCCAACAGGCCCAGCGGGGCCATCCCAGGCCCAGAGACCCTCGGCAGGCCCAGGGGAATGGCAGGCGACGCCAACCCTAGCGCTGCACCCCCCTCCGTCGCTCGCGCCGCCTCCGGCACCAATGGCGCCGTCGAGGGCAAGGCAGGGAGAGCAGGCCACTCCTCCGGCGACGCCGGGGCCACCGCGGGCCTCGAACACCTAGGGGATCGCGGGTGAGCCGAACGAGCCCACGGAGCGCGCGAAACTTGCGCCGCCGGCCTCCAGCACCGGACCACCGTCGCCCACGAGCCCCCACCGCCCGGCGCAAAGCGGCGGCGCCGGTCACCCCGACCAGCCTCGCCACGAGCCGCCGCTAGCACGAAATCGCCCAGCGACGCCCCTGCCGGAGGAGGAGCAAACCGCGGAGAGGAATCCCCATCCTCATCGTCGGACTCGTCCCCCGACAAAGCCCATAACCGACCGCCGCAACCCGCACGGCCTTCCCCAGGAGAGCACGCCGGGGCGGCAAGTGCCGGGGCGCCACAGGGACCCCGCCGCACCAGAACCCAGGCCAGCGCCGCGCTGGAGGCGCTCGGGGGGACGAAGTCGCCGCCTGAGTCGCCACGGGGCGCCTCCAACGGAACACTCGATTCAAAATCCATCCTTAAGTGGTGGTAGAAATGAAGAGTTCACCAACTAGAGTTTAATACCTTGAGAAATGAGACTGATGGTCGTGAATAACCCACGCCCCACTCTCTCGACCGGCGGCATGAGAACAATCACTATTGGCATGGTGGTTCCCAATGGGAGACCGGGGTATGTGAAGGGTATCTCTCCAACCAAATGACAAAAGGGTAAATTCGCCCCTTCAAGCATCATTGACAAGCCTGTGAATTCTCCACCCCTCTTCTTGCCGCTCCGGCGGCCAATGGTGGAGAGGGGAATCTCGGTGCCTTCGCTCCGGCTAGTAGTTCAGTTTGGGGTTTTATTCGCCGCGGGTGCGGTGCTCGGGCTGATGGTGACGCATGTTGTTCGAGTTTGTCTTCCAGGCTTCGATCCTTCTCAATTTTGTTCATCTTGACATAGTAGACGGAGCTCTGGCGTAGATTCGTGTCGTTCCCTTGGGCCAGCAAAATTAGGGTATCTCGTCATGTATGCGCGACGGCGAGATTTGGTGTTAGTTGCTTCAGATCTATTCAAGGATTCAATGCGACGACTATGGCTCCATGACATTGGTCCTTAGGGGCACGTGCACAAATACTTTCCGACTGTCATTGACAAGATCAAGCCGTCTCTGATAGGAGAGCGGTGACAACAGCGTATCGACGGCTCGTTCTGTTAACGGTACCAGTCGTTCAGTGGTCTAGAGACTTCAATGTAATTTTTATTATGTTTGGGGTGCGTTATACATCTAATAAACTTTTATAATATATGTTTGCAAAAGTAAAGTTGTTTTGGGGGTGTGGGTTGGGCGGTCTTGCGTGCTAAAGACACGGCAACCAACACAAGCGGCATCATTGGGCACCAACTGAGACGTCTACCTCATCAAAATGTGTTTTAGCTCTAACATTACTTGTGGTAGCACAAAATTAGTTCTTTTCTTAATTGAGCGTTACATATTTTACCTTACTTTTTATAATTTCTGAATATTTTCCAAGAAAATTATGAACATTTTAAAGTTCATAAACATTTTTTTAGAGTCATGAACGTATTTGCGTTGTTTTTTTTAAGTCTTGAGCAATCTTTTCCAATTTTAGAGTACATTTTAGTTTCGAAACTCTAATATGTTTTCCTAAAATTCTTGTATATTTTCAATTCATGAATATTTTTAGAATAAATTTGCTCAAAATGAAAAATAATGAAAACAAACAAAATCGGACAAGGGCTCGCCAACTTACGCCCCACGTGGTTGTTTCCTCGGCTATTTAGCACTTTGTTTTATATATTTTTTAAATTGTCAAAATTTCCACAAAACTAGAGGATTTTCTTAAATTTTGGAAAAAAATTGTAGATTACTGAAGAACAGAAACAAATCCATGAACCAATTTAAAAACTATTTTCAAAAAATTCTAAAAATATTATCAATTAATAGACATTTTATAATTCATAAAAATTGATATTTTATTTTGTATAAAATTAATGATTTTTTATTTCATGAAGTTTTTCAAAATTTGATGAGTTTTAGAATTGGATAACAATAAGTAGATTCATGTGCATTGTTTTTTTAATCGCAACTTCTAAAAATCTGGCCCAAGTTGTTTGAACATATGATTTATTTAACAGCGCGAAACACTTTTCTTAATAATTTTTCAATTGTACTTTTTGGAGAACCTTTCCTTTTGACCGTGCAAAAGTTTGCATTGGCAAAACTTGATTGCATGGAAAGCAAACTTAATAGATAAGCAGGTTTTGTCAAAAAAATACATGAAACTTCTGAAAAATCGTGCCATTTTGAACATTATCTGATTCAGTTTTCTGCTATATATATAGTTTCCATAAATACTTTTTCCCTACTCAATATGATCATGCATTTATGTTATCCCTTGCTACCTCCGTTTGAGCTTATTAATCACCATCGCATTTGGGGTCAAAGTTTGATAATATATTTGACTAGCACAATGTTAATGCATGTCAACAAAAATTATATTGTTGAATTCGTATTTGAATGTACTTTCCTATTATTTTTGCCAGGTGTAATTTAGTTATTAGTTAAAATTGTGTTTAAAATAGGACCAAAAGGACGAGGGGGCTAATAAATCAAGGTAGTACTCACTACTTTCGTTATATGCCATCCAAAGCATATGCGGATGTAGTTTCTAAATAAATAATTTGCCCCACATATTAGCTAGCTAAAGCGTCGACCTAAAACTATGAATACTCTATACACCTAAAGGTCGAACATAGGCTAATGGAGTACTAAACAAGAATTCAGTGTCATGCATGCACTATATGCTCACATTGTACAAGCATGTGATGACCCACAAGTATAGGACACGTGTGATTTGTTCTACTACCAAGTCAATCTTGGTCCATGTTGTCGGAGCTTTCTTATTGAGTTTATTTTGTTTCTATTAGTATTTTTCATTTATGCATAGGCCGGGTGTAATGCTTTAAACCATTCTAAGCAATAAAGCCACCCTTCATTGAAAAAAACAGTATTTTCATTTGAACTGGAAGTTTACGAAGAAGGGGTTTTGTTGAAATGCATGAGTTTGTTTTCCTATTTTCTTTGGAAGAATGAGATGACCAAGAACATGATCAAGTTTGTAGCTGCTCATCGCCTCATCCTTAAAAAAAGGGTTGTAGCTGCTCACGTAATATTCACACATGGTTGGTGGCATGGCAGTGGCCGGCGGAAGGAAGCTTCTGTTTGACATAGAAATTTCATTTTTCTAGATACTACAAGAAATCAGTGGAGCAATTGGTAGGATTATGGCGGATGCTGCACGTGTGTTACAAGTGTTTCTCTCTATTTTGTGCTCCTGATTTGTTTTCCTTACAATATGGCGGATTAATGTATATTCTTTTGATGTCATAGTACATTCATGGTATGTATATATGTTTGTATGCTGCAAACCTAAGTCCGGCAGGCAGCAGCTGATTTCTTCATTTGCTATCTTTATATTCTTCAAAGCAATTAAATTTCTTATCTCGCACCTGAGATGAACCTACAATCTATAGCACAAGGAAACTATAGATCATTTTTTATATTGCTTCTGCGAACTTAAGTTATGGCTTTTAGAAGTATTTGAACATCATGTCTTTTATATGGTTGTCTACCTTCCCAAAAGAATTGAGGATCAATTGAGCTGTCAAACATAATATAGGACACAAAAATAGAAGTGTATGAGCATGTAGTGTATAATTGGGGAGATTAGGGGAATGTATTGACAAGTGACAAGCATATTTCCTTGCATCCTCGATGCGGCTTCCTTAGCTCAAACAATAGTTATCTTAATATGTATCATACTCGATTCGATCATGCCCATCATGGTGTTTTTGAGGGAGAGCGAGGCATCTGCCATCGCGGAGCTGAAGAAGTCGATGCTCGTGGCAAGGTTGGCCACCGTGGCCGGCATGAAAGATGATCGGCTTAACGGCCGGTGACAGGTTCGCCACCGTCGCACCGTCTCTCAACTTGGCGGAGACGCGAAAGGAGAGCCGTGGTGCCATGAATACATCGACGCATGCTGCCTTGACCATGACCAGGCCATTGTGCTGGTAATAAAGGTACTTTTTTGCGGGGCTGGTAATAAAGATACTAATTGTATACAAATCCCCCATCTTCGAAAACATTAGGTAAATATCCAACTTATTATTGAAAAATCTTGATTCAAGATAAATGAAACCTTTCCTATAAACTATGAGCTTCAGAAACATTAGATAAATATCCAACTTATTATTGAAAAATCTTGATTCAAGATAAATGAAACATTTCCTATATACAATGAGCTTATTACTGAAGGTTGCATCGATTGTGCTATTATTGCTGAAATAACAGGCTTATGTGAATTTGTCAATCTTTTAGTACCTTGTAATAGTGATTGTCAGTCTTTGTGTACCTTGTAATAGTGACTGTCAATTTTTGTGTACCTTGTAATAGTCACACGTGGATGCATGAAGTTGAGCGATACTCCCTCCGTAAAAAATATAAGAGCGTTTAGAGCGGAAAGTCAATTTGGCTCCCGGGAGCATATGCTTCCGGGGCCAAAAAAATTTAGAAAAAAAATCAAGGCAAAATTTGTTTGTATACTTAGTCACATCCAAGTGCCACCTACAAATTTGGAGGCAAAAAGCTTAAACAATTTGGCTTGTGCCAAATAAACAAATTGAACACCAAAATGTCAGCCCAAATTTGTTTTTTTGGCCGATGAAACACCGCCGGTCCGCTTCGCATGAAACTGTCATGCATGCTTGCGACACTAACACAAACATCTACAAAAAAATTCAGAATTTTTTGAAAACATTTAATATAATCTTTTGCGTTACTGTTTGCTACTTTATTGATCGATACACTCTTATATTTCTAATTTACAGAGGGAGTACTAATGCTATTTGAAAATGGATGATATATATCCAGTTATCAGTTCTTGGGTGGCGATCAATTTGGCTGGTTAAGGAGATACGAAAATTGCCCAGAAGGAAAAAAAGTGAAGATAATTTATATTCATCGTTGCATGATGAAAACTGGATGTAACCATGTTTAGCTCATATTTATAAATTAGAAGAATAATTTGATCAACGTGTCCATATTTTTATTATTCTGTGGCAACGTATGGGTATTCGGATTTTACCGTAGCAACGCACGGGTATTCTATTAGTGTGTGTGTCTGGCAAATTCGATGCCAAATAGTAGTGTCGGCACGTGCATGCCAGACCATTTCGGGATGGCCATGAGCCGGGGTCATGGGGTGCGTCTGCTTTGGCCACACGCTCAACTCGGTCACCAGCAACCTGCGCGTTGGTGACGACCATGATGTGGCATGCGCACGCAGCGTCTCGGCGAGGCACACAACCATCAACCGCTCGTTGGCTAAATTCGCATTCGAGCTTAGCAAGCGCCTATCATCCCCCCTTCCGCCGTACCCTTGTACATTGTTGTCTTCCCAGCCAACTTGTTTCAAGCGCCACTCCTGATGGTGCCCCTCCTTGGACAACGCAATGAGCGGCAACCAGGAATGCGGGCAGGCACACGAAGCAGGGGTCTTGGGCCATGGTGCGAACTTATCCCATCACGCTGGCCTCGTCGAATGATGTCACGACCCAGTTGAGCAGCCATGCGACCCAGCCTTGCCAAGGATCTCCCGGCTGGCATGCACTAGCGTGTTACACGCACCAGACGTTGGCCTGCTCTGACGTCCGACAAGACATTGTACGTCGTCTCCATGCACCAGCATGTTAGCCGCCTGTTGAAGGCAATGCAACTCTCGATGTATTGATCGGGTGCACGTGCACGTATATATAAGTACAAGGGCAGCCCTCAGCCTCATCTATACAAGGAAACTAGAGGCGGGACCGATAGGAGATTATCCTAACAGATACATGCACATAATATGTTCAACCCCCCTCCCCCTTCGTAGCCAATACATCACAAGTGACGCATAAACTGGACCGGAACCCCTAAAATGTAGGCGTCGGTAACGCCTTGGTCATAACATCGGCAAACTGCTGAGCCGTAGGAACATGAAGAACGTGGATGCGCCCAAGAGCCAGCTGCTCTCGCACGAAGTGAATGTAGAGCTCAATATGCTTCGTGCGATGATGATGAACGGAGTTGGCAGAGAGATAGACTGCAGAGATATGGTCATTGTAGACAATGGTGGCCTTCGGGACGTCAAGGAGCAACTCCTGGAGAAGCTGCCGAAGCCACGAGCACTCGGCGACGGTATTGGCCACAACATAATACTCATCCTCAACACTGGAGCGGGATACCGTGGGTTGTCATTTAGACGACCACGATATAAGCGAGGGACCCAAGTAGACGCAGTAGCTGGAAGTGGAGCGACGGGTGTTGATATGTCTCCAATGTATCTACTTTTCCAAACACTTTTACCCTTGTTTTGGACTCTAACTTGTATGATTTGAATGAAACTAACCCGGACTGACGTTGTTTTCATCAGAACTGCCATGATGTTGTTTTATGTGTAGAAAACAAAAGTTCTTGAAATGTCCTAAAAATCCACGGAGGCAAGTTTTGGAAAATATAAGAAGTACTGGCAAAAGAATCAAGACCAGGGGGCCCACACCCTGTCCATGAGGGCGGGGGCGCGCCCCCTATCTCGTGGGCCCCCTAAGGCTCCGCTGACCTCGGCTCCAACTCCATATATTCCGTCTCGCGGAGAAAAAAATAGAGAGGAAGTTTCATTGCGTTTTACGATACGAAGCCGCCGCCAAGCCCCAATCTCTCTCGGGAGGGCTGATTTGGAGTCCGTTCGGGGCTCCGGAGAGGGGGATTCGTCACCGTCGTCATCATCAACCATCCTCCATCACCAATTTCATGATGCTCACCGCCGTGCGTGAGTAATTCGATCATAGGCTTGCTGGACGGTGATGGGTTGGATGAGATTTAACATGTAATCAAGTTAGTTTTATTAGGGTTTGATCCCTAGTATCCACTATGTTCTGAGATTGATGTTGCTATGACTTTGCTATGCTTAATGCTTGTCACTAGGGCCTGAGTGCCATGATTTCAGATCTGAACCTATTATGTTTTCATGAATATATGTGTGTTCTTGATCCTATCTTGCAAGTCTATAGTCACCTATTATGTGTTATGATTCGACAACCCCGAAGTGACAATAATCGGGATACTTCTCGGTGATGACCATAGTTTGAGGAGTTCATGTATTAACTATGTGCTAATGCTTTGTTACGGTTCTCTGTTAAAAGGAGGCCTTAATATCCCTTAGTTTCCACTAGGACCCCGCTGCCACGGGAGTGTAGGACAAAAGATGTCATGCAAGTTCTTTTCCATAAGCACGTATGGCTATATTCGGAATACATGCCTACATTACATTGATGAATTGGAGCTAGTTCTGTGTCACCCTATGTTATAGCTATTACATGAGGAATCACACCCGACATAATTATCCATCACTGATCCAATACCTACGAGCTTTTCACATATTGTGCTTCGCTTATTTACTTTTCCGTTGCTACTATTACAATTCCTACAAAACTATTATCTTTACTTTTGCCACTGTTACCTTTATTATCATACTACTTTGCTACTAAATACTTTGCTGCAGATACTAAGTTATCCAGGTGCGGTTGAATTGACAACTCAACTGCTAATACTCAATAATATTCTTTGGCTCCCCTTGTGTCGAATCAATAAATTTGGGTTGAATACTTTACCTTCGAAAGTTGTTGTGATCCCCTACACTTGTGGGTTATCAAGACTAATTTCTGGCGCCGTTGCCAGGGAGCATAGCTCTATCCTCTGAGTCACTTGGGGTTTATATCCGTTGATCACAATGAAGAACTTGAAAGACACAAAAACCCAAGATTTTGACCTCAACTACGATGGAAGTTAAGGAACTGCCATCTAGCTCTGCACTAGATTCTCCTTCTGTTATTAGTAAGCTTGCGACACCTAAACCTGCTACTGCTATGAATTCTGATATGTCGCATGTTATTGATGATGCCACTTCTGCTATGTATGATACTTATGATGAAACTACTTCTGTGCGTGATACTACTTTGCCATTAGGTGAATTTCTTGATGAACAACTTGCTAGGGTTAGAGAGAATGAAATTATTGAAGATGCTATTATTGATGATAGTGATGATGAAAGTTCTCCCCCTGATAATGAATTACCTGTTGTTCCTGAGGGTAATGTTATGGAAGAGGAAGCTGCTAGAGCTATCTTTGCTTGTAAAGATAGATGTGATCTTAAAAAGTTATTAGCTAAATGGAAGCAGCAGTCTCTTAATGCTAGAATGAAACCTGACCCTGCTTTTGCTACTTCACCTATCCGTGTTACTGATAAGGATTATGAATTTTCTGTTGATCCTGAAATAATTACTTTGGTTGAGTCTGATCCTTTTTATGGCCTTGAATCTGAAACTGTTGTGACACATCTTACCAAGTTAAATGATATAGCCACCCTGTTTACTAATGATGAGAAGTCTCGCTATTATTATATCCTTAAGATATTTCCTTTCTCATTAAAGGTTGATGCTAAGACTTGGTTTAATTCTCTTGATCTTGGTTGTGTGCGTAGTCCCCAGGATATGATTTATTACTTTTCTACTAAATATTTCCCTGCTCATAAGAAACAAGCTGCCTTGCGGGAAATATATAATTTTGTGCAAATCAAAGAAGAGAGTCTCCCACAAGCTTGGGGAGGCTTCTCTGATTACTTAATGCTTTCCTGATCATCCTCTTAATAAAAATGAAATACTTGATATCTTTTATAGTGGACTAACCTATGCTTCCAAGGACTACTTGGATAGTTGTGCTGGTTGTTTTTTCAGGGAAAGAACAGTCGACGAAGCTGAATTACTATTGAATAATATGTTGACTCATTAAAATAATTGGACTCTTCCTGAGCCAATTCCCGAGGCAATTGTTGAACCAATTGAGCCAACTCCTGAGCCTATTCCTAAACCCACTCCGAAGAAGAGAGGTGTTCTATTTCTCAGTCCTGAAGATATGCAAGAGGCAAAGAAATCAATGAAAGAAAAAGATATAAAAGCTGGAGATGTTAAGAATTTACCACCTATTGAAGAAATACATGGTCTTAATATACCACCTGTCGAAGAACCACATTGTCTTGATAACTCAACACATGTAGTAAAGGTAAATTCTCTCTACAGACATGATAAAGTTGAAATTCCCTCTACTAAATTTCATAGCCCATGCTTAGATGAATTTGATGACTTTATGGCTAGACAAGAAAGTTTTAGTGCTTATGTTGGTAGAGAATTAAAGAATAATGCTTTCGAGATAGGACGTGTGAGTGATTATATGGCTAGAGTTAAAGGTGAACTTAAAATCATTAGCAAATATGCTTCTATGGTTGCTACTCAAGCTGAGCAAGTACTTAAAGCTCAAAATGATTTGCTCGATGGATTAAATAATAAACATGACTTTGCTGTTAGAGTGCCTACTAGAACTGGTAGAATGACCCAGGAACCTTTGTATCCTGAAGGCCACCCTAAGAGGATCGAGCAAGATTCTCAGAGAAATAATTTAGAGGCACCTAGCTCTTCTAAAAATAAGAAAAAGAAAAACCATAGGACTTTGCATGCTTCTAGTGAACCTGTTGTAGACACACCTGAGAATCCCAATGATATTTCTATTTCTGATGCTGAAACACAATCAGGTGATGAACATGAACCTAGTGATAATGTTAATGATAATGTTCATGTTGATGCTCAACCTAGCAAAAATAATGAAGTAGAAGTTGAACCTGTTGTTGATCTTGATAACCCACAATAAAAGAATCAATGTTATGATAAGAGAGATTTCGTTGCTAGGAAGCACGGTAGGGAAAGAGAACCATGGGTTCAGAAACCCATGCCCTTTCCTCCTAAACCATCCAAGACAAAGGATGATGAGGATTTTGAGCGCTTTGCTGAAATGATTAGACCTATCTTCTTACATATGCGCTTAACTGATATGCTTAAAGTAAACCCTTATGCTAAATATATGAAGGATATCATTACAAACAAAAGAAAGATACCGGAAGCTGAAATTTCCACCATGCTAGCTAATTACACTTTTAAGGGTGGAATACCAAAGAAACTTGGAGATCCGGGGGTACCAACTATACCATGGTCCATTAAAAGAAATTATGTTAGAACTGCTTTATGTGATCTTGGAGCCGGTGTTAGTGTTATGCCTCTCTCTTTATATCATGGACTTGAATTGAGCAAGTTGACACCTACTGAAATATCTTTGCAAATGGATGATAAATCAACTGCCATACCTGTCGGTATTTGTGAGGATGTGCCTGTTGTGGTTGCAAATGTCACTATCTTAACGGACTTTGTTATTCTTGATATTCCCGAGGACGATAGTATGTCAATTATCCTTGGTAGACCCTTTTTGAATACTGCAGGTGCTGTTATTGATTGCAACAAAGGCAATGTCACTTTTTATGTTAATGGTAATGAGCATACATTACACTTTCCGAGGAAACAATCTCAAGTTCATAGCATCAATTCTATTGGAAAAGTTCCAACTATCATTATTGGAGGTTTTGAATTTCCTCTCCCTACTGTCAAGAAAAAGTATGATATTCTTATTGTTGGGGATGTTCATATCCCTGTTGAGGTAAGTTAGTGTTATTCGAAATTTCTCCGGTTCCGTGTTATTCGGAATGAGTTTGTTAACAAGACTTGATCAACCTTGTTAGTGGATTCATTTTGATGATCATGAGATGGATGAAACTAGAAGGCACAACCTTCTGTACCCTCTTTTTACTTTCTGTTATTTAAAATAAATAAAGCAAAAATAGTATTATCTGTCTTTTTTCTGAATTATCCGTGCAATAAAAAAATATCCCAAAAATAAAAGTGCTCCAAATGCCCTGCAAATTTAGTATGATTTTTTATGGAATATTTGAGGATTTTAGGCACTGAAATCACTGCAGGAGGGGCAAGCACCAGGCCACGAGAGTGGAGGGCGCGCCCACACCCCCTGGGCGCGCCCCCCTGTCTCGTGGGCCCCTGGTGGCCCCACTCCACTTATGCCAGCACCCACACACTCCATCTTCTTCCAAAAAAAATCCCCATACAGCTCAAGCACGAGGTCTAGCTCATTTTGCTGCGATTTTTGACCTCCTTGCTCAAAGCTCCATTCACAAAACTACTTTGGGAGATTGTTGCTTGGTATGTGACTCCTCCATTGGTCCAATTAGTTTTTGTTCTAGTGCTTTATTCATTGCAAATTTTTACTGCATAGGTGACCCTGTTCTTGAGCTTGCATGTTAAATTTATGAGGTCCCAAGTAATTCTAATGCATGATATAGGCTCTAGGCACTTGTAGGAGTAGTTTCTACCAATCTTGTTTAGTTTATTCACTTTTATTTTGAAGTTACTAAAATTTCAGAAATTTTTCAGAAAAAAAATATGTCTAGGAGAATGTATCAAGGTGGTTCCTCAATAAAGAAAGGACCCAGGCTTGCTATGTGTGAGCAAGACGATGAACTACCGAGGGACGCAGAAGTACGAGCTTGTGAGTGGCCATCCGACGATTTTATGTTAGAAGCAGGCTTTAAGGAGGAATTTGACGGGTATGCGCGTAATGCCGATCTGGAGGACTTCTTACAAGATAAGTGTCCTCAGTACTATCAATTGACCGATTCATTTGTGCGAAGGTTTAAATACAAATGTACATGTAATTCTCCGAGTGTCCTATTTGATATCTATGATACATCTTATACCATGGACTTAAAGGATTTTACAACTGCTTGCAAACTTCCACAATGGGGCAATATTAATCATCCCCACAAATCTGAATTTAGAGATTCCCTTGCTAGTATTACTATGGCAGAATCTAGGGATATTGCACAAGCTACCATAGGGAGCATTCACTTTTCTTCTATACATTATTTTGCTCTCTTCATTGGTAGATGCATTAACGGTAAAGATGAAGAATGTCATATGTGTGTGCCTGATCTTTGTGTCCTCAAGAGTGTTGTCTTAGGTTATAAAGATTATAACTTGGGGGCAATAGTTGCACGTAGGTTGCATAATAACTGTAGAGCTGGAGATTTATTTGGAGGAATTTATGCGACCCGTGTGGCAAATTATCTTGGTATAGCCCCACGAGAGGGGGATATGATGTTGCCTCCTGCTTATTTAGATTATGACGCTATGGTCCAACATCATTTTCTTAAGAGGAATGAACAATTCCTCCAGTATCGACTAATCTTTGACAGACATAGCGCTGCCCATGTTACTCTCCCTGCTCCTTTCCTTTTTGATTACCGGGCAAAAGAAAGATATGTTGTTACCAGGGAGGAAGCAGCTGAACACGAGGGGAGAGCGGAGGCGGCTCGCCAACATGCTGCAGCTCAGGAGGCATTTGCTGATGCATCTCAGTACGACCCCAGTTACAACTACGGATATCAGCCAGGCTACCCTTGGCATTAGACCAACTTAGGCCAAAATCCTAAGCTTGGGGGAGTCCGCATTTCTCACCGACTTTACATTCATGTTCACACACTATTCTAGTCGTCGGTTCTCATACTCTTTCATTGTATTATCCATGTTAGTTTAATTTTCTTTTCTAGTTTTCTTCTTGTGTGTCTGATAAACCTTAAGAAAAACCAAAAAAATTAGTTAGTTTAATTTCCATGCTTGTAGTAGAATTAAAATGAAAACCCAAAAAGATTTCTCCTTCTTCTTCTTACTTGTTGGGAGCTTTCCAGTGTAAATAGTTTTGTTTTCTTTTCTTTCCTTTGCGGGTCGAGAGTAGAAGACCATATTGAAAATGTTTAGTGGCTCTCATATGCATGATTGTTTATTTAACTTAGAGCCCATATAACTTTGTCTTCTCTCTTGAGTTGAATGCTTGTAGATTCCAGCTTAGTCCAATGCACGTGCACTATTATTATTATACACATCATTCGGTCGTGCAAGTGAAAGGCAATAAAGACGATATATGATGGATGATCGAGATGAGAGAAGCTGGTATGAACTCGACCTCTCTTGTTTTTGTAAATATGATGAGTTCATCGTTCCTGATTCAGCTTACTATGAATTAAACATATTTACAATAATATTTAGAGATTGTAGTTGCTTGTGCCATGCTTGATTGGCTATGAATTATAATGGTTTACCTTACGTGCCAACATGCTATTAGAATGATTCTGATGTGCTATGATGGGATGGTATCCTCCTTTGAATAAATTGAGTGACTCGACTTGGCACATGTTCATGCATGTAGTTGAAACAAATCAACATAGCCTTCACGATATTTATGTTCATGATGGATTATATCCTACTGATGTTTGTACTCAGTGTGAATTAATTTTAATGCATGTTTATGACTGTTGTCGCTCTCTCAGTTGGTCGCTTCCCAGTCTCATGCTAGCCTTCACCTGTACTAAGCGGGAATACTGTTTGTGCATCCGAACTCCTTAAACCCCAAAGTTATTCCATATGAGTCCACTATACCTTCCTATATGCGGTATTTACCTGCCGTTTCAAGTAAATTTGTATGTGCCAAACTCCAAATCTTCAAATGAAATTCTGTTTTGTATGCTCGAGCAGCTCATGTCTCAACTAGGGCTGTCTATATATTCCATGCTAGGTGGGTTATTCTCAAGAGGAGTGGACTCCGCTCCTCATTCATGAGAAAGGGCCGGTAACCGGGATGCCCAGTCCCATGATCCAAAAAGATCAAAGCAAATCAATATAATTAAACAAAACTCCCCCAGGGTTGTTGTTAGTTGGAGGCACTCGTTGTTTTGAGCAAGCCATGGATTGATGCTTGTTGGTGGTGGGGAGTATAAACTTTTACCATTCTGTTTGGGAACTGCCTATAATGCATGTAGTATGGAAGATACAACCATCTCACAGTTGTTGCGTTGATAGTGAAAGTATGCCGCTCAAAATGTTATTCAATCTCTATTTTAGAATCAAGCTCTCGCACCTCTACAAATCCCTGCTTCCCTCTACGAAGGGTCTATCTATTTACTTTTATGTTGAGTCATCACCTTCTTATTAAAAAGCACCCGCTGGAGAGCACACTGTCATTTGCATTCATTACTATTGGTTTATATTGGGTATGACTTGACTGGATGTCTTTTACCATGAATTACAATGTTTAGTCAGCCCTTGATCTTTAAAGGTGCTCTGCATTTATGTTTTGCGGTCTCAGAAAGGCCTAGCGAGATACCATTTTGTTATATCATGTTATGATTGTTTTGAGAAAGTGTTGTCATCCGAGTTTTATTATTATGGCTCGTGAGCTGATTATGCCATTGCTATGAGTAAGTTTCATTGCATTTTACGATACGAAGCCGCCGCCAAGCCCAATCTCTCTCGGGAGGGCTGATCTGGAGTCCGTTCGGGGCTCCCGAGAGGGGGGTTCATCACCGTCGTCATCATCAACCATCCTCCATCACCAATTTCATGATCTTCACCGCCGTGCGTGAGTAATTTCATCGTAGGCTTGCTGGACGGTGATGGGTTGGATGAGATTGACCATGTAATCAAGTTAGTTTTGTTAGGGTTTGATCCCTAGTATCCACTATGTTCTGAGATTGATATTGCTATGACTTTGCTATGCTTAATGCTTGTCACTAGGGCCCGAGTGCCATTATTTCAGATCTGAACCTATTATGTTTTCAAGAATATATGTGTGTTCTTGATCCAATCTTGCAAGTCTATAGTCACTTATTATGTGTTATGATCCGACAAACCCGAAGTGACAATAATCGGTATACTTCTCGGTGATGACCATAGTTTGAGGAGTTCATGTATTCGCTATGTGCTAATGCTTTGTTCCGGTTCTCTATTAAAAGGAGGCCTTAATATTCCTTAGTTTCCACTAGGACCCCGCTGCCACGGGAGGGTAGGATAAAAGATGTCATGCAAGTTCTTTTCCATAAGCACATATGAATATATTCGGAATACGTGCCTACATTACATTGATGAATTGGAGCTCCCTGGCTGGCATGCACTAGCGTGTTGCACGCACAAGACGCTGGCGTCCGACAAGACGTTGTACGTCGTCTCCATGCACCAGCATGTTAGACGCCTGTTGAAGGCAATGCAACTCTCGATGTATTGATCGGGTGCACGGTGCACGTATATATAAGTACAAGGGCAGCACTCAGCCTCATCTATATAAGGAAACTAGAGGCGGGGCCGGTAGGAGATTATCCTAACAGATACATGCACATAGTATGTTCACCCCCCCCCCCCCCACTCCGCAGACAATACATCACCAGTGACGCATAGACTAGACCGGAACCCCTCAAATGTAGGCGTCGATAACCCCTTGGTCATAACATTGGCAAACTGCTGAGCCGTAGGAACGTGAAGAACGCGGATGCGCCCAAGAGCCACCTGCTCTCGCACGAAGTGAATGTAGAGCTCAATATGCTTCGTGCGACGATGATGAACGGGGTTGGCAGAGAGGTAGACTGCAGAGACATTGTCACAGTAGACAATGGTGGCCTTCGGGACGTCAAGGAGCAACTCCTGGAGAAGCTGCCGAAGCCACAAGCACTTGGCGACGGCATTGGCCACAACACGATACTCAGCCTTAGCACTAGAGCGGGATACCGTGGGTTGTCGTTTAGACGACCACGATATAAGCGAGGGACCCAAGTAGACGCAGTAGCCGGAAGTGGAGCGACGGGTGTCCGGACAGCCAGCCCAATCGGCGTCACTGTAGGCAAGAAGGTCGGTCAATATATATACTGTTCTCGTTTACTGTTCTCGTTTTCTACTTTATATTTGTACTTTCTTTATACTTTAAAATATACTTTTCAAAAAGATATTTGCAAAAATGTTGAACAGGTATTTGAAAAATGTTTCATAACTATTAAAAAAATGCTGAAAAGTATTTAAAAATATTAGTTAAGTATTAAAAATGTTGAGTAAGTAGTAAAAAATGTTGAACGATTATTTGTAAAATGTTGAACAAGTATTTGAAAAAATTTGAACATCTATTTTAAAAATGTTGAACAAGTATTTGAAAAAAATTGAATAAACGTTCGCACAATGTTGAACGTGTATACAAAAATGTTGATCACTTATTAAAATATTTTTTGACATATAAAAATATGTAGAGTGAAAAGGAAAACAAAAGAAAAACAAAAAATGTAGAAGAAAACAGAAAAGCAAACAGAAAAACGGAGAAGAAAAAAATAAAAAATAAAAAATGGAGAATACAAAAGAAAAGAAAGAAGAAAAAACGGCTCGACGCGGTTCAAATAGGCGCGCCCTTTAAAGCAACACGAATTGTAGGGTGGCCAGGTGGCTAGTAGCGTTCTCGGGGACCAGGGTGCGAGCCCTTTTCCTTCTCTTTTTATCCCACAGGGTGCAAAAATGGGCCGGTCCAGTAACGACCAGGACCGCGAAATTATGTAGACGCGATAGTTTCGATGCAATCGCGGAAAGCTGCTGGGCCGAAAAAATCCACATCGAGAGGCTGGCTTTATTTATTATCGCCCCGTTCGTTTCTATTCCGTCTCTATTTAGTACCACATCGCCTGCTAGAGAACTTGTTTTGCAGCTTAAGTAGTGTGTATACGGCATTCTACTTGCCGATGACGCAAAGCTGTTCCAATAAGTCTGTCGAGGCAAAAAGCAGTCACAACATACTTCTCGCCGGGCTAGGCCGTGGGCCTGTCACCTTAACTTGCTGTTAAGTCTGCATGAGAGGGCCAGAAGTGTGAAATGGCGTCAGTCTTTTTTTAAATATGATTTAAAACTGCTTTTATTAATAACACATTTTATTTTATTTTATCTTTTTGAGGTCCAAAACCTACTTATATTTTGGTTTACAAACCATGAGGTATATCTTCCGTACTTCTACCGCCGTAGGCAACATCTCTTCATCTTGTTCAAATATTCAACGGATTATGGTCGAATTCTAATGGCTTATACTATAGACCTCAAGGGGAGAAATGAAGAGTTCACCAACTAGAGTTTAATACCTTGAGAAATGAGACTGATGGTCGTGAATAACCTACGCTCCACTCTCTCGACCGGCGGCATGAGAACAACCGCTATTGGCATGGTGGTTCCCAATGGGAGACCGAGGTATGTGAAGGGTATCTCTCCAACCGAATGACAAAAAGGTAAACTCTCCCCTCCAAGCTTCATCGGTAAGCTTGTGAATTCTCCACCCCTCTTCTTGCCGCTCCGGCGGCCAATGGTGGAGAGGGGAATCTCGGTGCCTTCGCTCCGGCTAGTAGTTCAGTTTGGGGTTTTATTCGCCGCGGGTGCGGTGCTCGGGCTGATGGTGACGCCTGTTGTTCGAGTTTGTCTTCCAGGCTCCGATCCTTCTCAATTTTGTTCATCTTGACATAGTAGACGGAGCTCTGGCGTAGATTCGTGTCGTTTCCTTGGGCCAGCAAAATTAGGGTATCTCGTCATGTATGCGCGACGACGAGATTTGGTGTCAGTTGCTTCAGATCTATTCAAGGGTTCAATGCGACGACTACGGCTCCATGACATTGGTCCTTAGGGGCACGTGCACAAAGACTTTCCGACTGTCATTGACAAGATCAAGCCGTCTCTGATAGGAGAGCGGCGACAGCAGCGTATCGGCGGCTCGTTCTGTCAACGGTACCAGTCGTTCAGTGGTCTACAGACTTCAATGTATTTTTTATTATGTTTGAGGTGCTTTATACTTCTAATAAACTTTTATAATATATCCAGATCTGTTTGCAAAAGTAAAGTTGTTTTGGGGGTGTGGGTTGGGCGGTCTTGCGTGCTAAAGACACGGCAACCGACACAAGCGGCATCAGTTGGGCACTAACTGAGAATGTCTACCTAGTCAAAATGTGTTCTAGCTCTAACATTACTTGTGGTAGTACCAAATTAGTTCTTTCCTTAATTGAGCGCTATGTGTTTTCCTTTTGTTTTAATAATTTCTGAATATTTTCCCAGAAAATTATGAACATTTTAAAATTCATAAACATTTTTTAGAGTCATGAACATATTTGCGTTGTTTTTTTAAAAGTCTTGAGCATCTTTTCCAATTTTAGAGTACATTTTAGTTTCGAAACTCTAATATGTTTTCCTAAAATTCTTGTATATTTTCAATTCATGAATATTTTTAGAATAAATTTGCTCAAAATGAAAAATAATGAAAACAAACAAAATCGGACAAGGGCTCGCCAACTTACGCCCCACGTGGTTGTTTCCTCGGCTATTTAGCGCTTTGTTTTTTATATTTTTTAAATTGTCAAAATTTCCACAAAAATAGAGGATTTTCTTAAATTTTGCAAAAAAATTGTAGATTACTGAAGAACAGAAACAAATCCATGAACCTATTTTAAAACTATTTTTCAAAAAATTCTAAAAATATTATCAATTAATAGACATTTTATAATTCATAAAAATTGATATTTTATTTTGTATAAAATTAATGATTTTTTATTTCATGAAGTTTTTCAAAATTTGATGAGTTTTCGAATTGGATAACAATAAGTAGATTCATGTGCATTGTTTTTTTAATCGCAACTTCTAAAAATGTGGCCCAAGTTGTTTGAACATATGATTTATTTAACAGCGCGAAACACTTTTCTTAATAATTTTTCAATTGTACTTTTTGGAGAACCTTTCCTTTTGACCGTGCAAAAGTTTGCCATTGCCAAAACTTGATTGCATGGAAAGCAAACTTAATAGATAAGCAGGTTTTGTAAAAAAAATACATGAAACTTCTGAAAAATCGTGCCATTTTGAACATTATCTGATTCAGTTTTCTGCTATATATATAGTTTCCATAAATACTTTTTCCCTGCTCAATATGATCATGCATTTATGTTATCCCTTGCTACCTCCGTTTGAGCTTATTAATCACCATCGCATTTGGGGTCAAAGTTTGATTATATATTTGACTAGCACAATGTTAATGCATGTCAACAAAAATTATATTGTTGAATTCGTATTTGAATGTACTTTCCTATTATTTTTGCCAGGTATAATTTAGTTATTAGTTAAAATTGTGTTTAAAATAGGACCGAAAAGACGAGGGGGCTAATAAATCAAGGTAATACTCACTACTTTCGTTATATGCCATCCAAAGCATGTCATTAGATTCATATGCGGATGTAGTTTCTAAAAAAATAATTTGCCCCACATATTAGCTAGCTAAAGCGTCGACCTAAAACTATGAATACTCTATACACCTAGACCGGAAAAAGGTCGAACATAGGCTAATGGAGTACTAAACAAGAATTCAGTGTCATGCATGCACTATATGCTCACATTGTACAAGCATGTGATGACCCACAAGTATAGGACGCGTGTGATTTGTTCTACCACCAAGTCAATCTTGGTCCATGTTGTCGGAGCTTTCTTATTGAGTTTATTTTGTTGCTATTAGTATTTTTCATTTATGCATAGGCCGGGTGTAATGCTTTAAACCATTCTAAGTAATAAAGCCACCCTTCATCGAAAAAATAGTATTTTCATTTGAACTGGAAGTTTACGAAGAAGGGGCTTTGTTGAAATGCATGAGTTTGTTTTCCTATTTTCTTTGGAAGAATGAGATGACCAAGAACATGATCAAGTTTGTAGCTGCTCATCGCCTCATCCTTAAAAAAAGGGTTGTAGCTGCTCACGTAATATTCACACATGGTTGGTGGCATGGCAGTGGCCGGCGGAAGGAAGCTTCTGTTTGACATAGAAATTTCATTTTTCTAGATACTACAAGAAATCAGTGGAGCAATTGGTAGGATTTTGGCGGATCCTGCACGTGTGTTACAGGTGTTTCTCTCTACTTTGTGCTCCTGATTTGTTTTCCTTACAATATGGCGGATTAATGTATATTCTTTTGAAGTCATAGTACATTCATGGTCTGTATATATGTTTGTATGCTGCAAACCTAAGTCCGGCAGGCAGCAGCTGATTTCTTCATTTGCTATCTTTATATTCTTCAAAGCAATTAAATTTCTTATCTTGCACCTGAGATGAACCTACAATCTAGAGCACAAGAAAACTATAGATCATTTTTTCTATTGCTTCTGCGAACTTAAGTTATGGCTTTTAGAAGTATTTAAACATCATGTCTTTTATATGGTTGTCTACCTTTCCAAAAGAATTGAGTATCAATTGAGCTATCAAACATAATATAGGACACAAAAATAGAAGTGTATGAGCATGTAGTGTATAATTGGGGAGATTACGGGAATGTATTGACAAGTGACAAGCATATTTCCTTGCGTCCTCGATGCTGCTTCCTTAGCTCACACAGTAGTTCTCTTAATACGTATCATACTCGATTCGATCGTGGCCATCATGGTGTTTTCGAGGGAGAGCGAGGCATCTGCCATCGCGCAGCTGAAGAAGTCGATGCTCGGGGCGAGGTTGGCCACCGTGGCCGGCATGAAAGATGATGGACTTAAAGGCCAGTGACAGGTTCGCCACCGTCGCACCGTCTCTCAACTTGGCGGAGACGCGAAAGGAGAGCCGTGGTGCCATGAAGACATCGACGCATGCTGCCGTGACCATGACCAGGCCATTGTGCTGGTAATAAAGGTACTTTTCTGTAGGGCGCTGGTAATAAATATACTAATTGTATACAAATCCCCCAGCCCTGAAAACATTAGATAAATATCCAACTTATTGTTGAAAAATCTTGATTCAAGATAAATGAAACCTTTCCTATATACTATGAGCTTGGGAAACATTAGATAAATATCCAACTTATTATTGAAAAATCTTGATACAAGATAAATGAAACCTTTCCTATATACAATGAGCTTATTACTGAAGGTTGCATCGATTGTGCTATTATTGCTGAAATAACAGGCTTATGTGAATTTGTCAATCTTTACCTTGTAATAGTGATTGTCAGTCTTTGAGTACCTTGTAATAGTGACTGTCAATTTTTGTGTACCTTGTAATAGTGACATGTGGATGCGTGAAGTTGAGTGATACTCCCTCCGTAAAAAATATAAGAGCGTTTAGAGTGGAAAGTCAATTTGGCTCCCGGGGCCAAAAAAATTTAGAAAAAAAAATCTAGCCAAAATTTGTTTATATACTTAGTCACATCCAAGTGCCACCTACAAATTTGAAGGCAAAAAGCTTAAACAGTTTGGCTTGTGCCAAATAAACAAATTGAACACCAAAATGTCAGCCCAAATTTGTTTTTTTTGGTCGATGAAACACCGCCGCTCCGCTTCGCATGAAATTGTCATGCATGCTTGCGACACTAACACAAACATCTACAAAAAATTTCAGAATTTTTTGAAAACATTTAATATAATCTTTTGCGTTACTGTTCGCTACTTTATTGATCGATACACTCTTATATTTCTAATTTACAGAGGGAGTACTAATGCTATTTAAAAATGGATGATATATATCCAGTTATCAGTTCTTGGGTGGCGATCGATTTGGCTGGTTAAGGAGATACGAAGATTGCCCGGAAGGAAAAAAAGTGAAGATAATTTATATTCATCGTTGCATGATGAAAACTGGATGTAACCATGTTTAACTCATATTTATAAATTAGAAGCATAATTTGATCAACGTGTCCATATTTTTATTATTCTATGGCAACGTATGGGTATTCGGCTTTTACCGTAGCAACGCACGGGCATTCTATTAGTGTGTGTGTCTCGCAAGTTCGATGCCAAATAGTAGTGTCGGCACGTGCATGGCGGACCGTTTCGGGACGACCATGAGCCGGGGTCATGGGGTGCGCCTGCTTTGGCCACACGCTCAACTCGGTCACCAGCAACCTGCGCGTTGGTGACGACCATGATGTGGCATGCGCACGCAGCGTCTCGGCAAGGCACACAACTATCAACCGCTCGTTGGCTAAATTGGCGTTCGAGCTTAGCAAGCGCCTATCATCCCCCCTTCCGCCGTGCCCTTGTACATTGTTGCCTTCCCAGCCAACTTGTTTCCAGCGCCACTCCGGATCGTGCCCCTCCTTGAACAACGCAATGAGCGGCAACCAGGAATGCGGGCAGGCACACGAAGCTGGTGTCTTGGGCCATGGTGCGAACTTATCCCATCACGCTGGCCTCGTCGAATGATGTCACGACCCAGTTGAGCAGCCATGCATGCGACCCAGCCTTGCCCAAGATCTCCCCGGCTGGCATGCACTAGCGTGTTGCACGCACAAGACGTTGGCCTGCTTTGGCGTCCGACAAGACGTTGTACGTCGTCTCCATGCACCAGCATGTTAGCCGCCTGTTGAAGGCAATGCAACTCTCGATGTATTGATCGGGTGCACGGTGCACGTATATATAAGTACAAGGGCAGCCCTCAGCCTCATCTATACAAGGAAACTAGAGGCGGGGCCGGTAGGAGATTATCCTAATAGATACATGCACATAGTATGTTCAACCCCCTCCCCCTCCGCAGTCAATACATCACCAGTGACGCATAGACTGGACCGGAACCCCTCAAATGTAGGCATCGGTAACCCCTTGGTCATAACATCGGCAAACTGCTGAGCCGTAGGAACGTGAAGAACGCGGATGCGCCCAAGAGCCACCTGCTCTCGCACGAAGTGAATGTAGGGCTCAATATGCTTCGTGCGACGATGATGAACGGGGTTGGCAGAGAGGTAGACTGCAGAGACATTGTCACTGTAGACAATGGTGGCCTTCGAGACGTCAAGGAGCAACTCCTGGAGAAGCTGCCGAAGCCACGAGCACTCGGCGACGACATTGGCCACAACACGATACTCAGCCTCAACACTGGAGCGGGATACCGTGGGTTGTCGATTAGACGACCACGATATAAGCGAGGGACCCAAGTAGACGCAGTAGCCGGAAGTGCAGCGACGGGTGTTGATACGTCTCCAACGTATCTACTTTTCCAAACTCTTTTGCCCTTGTTTTGGACTCTAACTTGTATGATTTCAATGAAACTAACCCGGACTGACGCTGTTTTCAGCAGAACTGCCATGATGTTGTTTTATGTGTAGAAAACAAAAGTTCTCAGAATGTCCTGAAAATCCAGAGAGGCAAGTTTTGGAAAATATAAAAAATACTGGCGAAAGAATCAAGACCAGGGGGCCCACACCCTGTCCATGAGGGTGGGGGCGCGCCCCCTGTCTCGTGGGCCCCCCTGAGGCTCCGCCGACCTCAGCTCCAACTCCATATATTCCGTCTCACGGAGAAAAAACCCAGAGAGGAAGTTTCATCGCGTTTTACGATACGGAGCCGCCGCCAAGCCCTAATCTCTCTCGGGGGGCTGATTTGGAGTCCGTTCGGGGCTCCGGAGAGGGGGATTCGTCGCAGTCGTCATCATCAACCATCCTCCATCACCAATTTCATGATGCTCACCATCGTGCGTGAGTAATTCCATCGTAGGCTTGCTGGACGGTGATTGGTTGGATGAGATTTACCATGTAATCAAGTTAGTTTTGTTAGGGTTTGATCCCTAGTATCCACTATGTTCTGAGATTGATGTTGCTATGACTTTGCTATGCTTAATGCTTGTCACTAGGGACCGAGTGCCATGATTTCAGATCTGAACCTATTATGTTTTCATGAATATATGTGTGTTCTTGATCCTATCTTGCAAGTCTATAGTCACCTATTATGTGTTATGATCCGACAACCCCGAAGTGACAATAGTCGGGATACTTCTCGGTGATGACCATAGTTTGAGGAGTTCATGTATTCACTATGTGCTAATGCTTTGTTACGGTTCTCTATTAAAAGGAGGCCTTAATATCCCTTAGTTTCCACTAGGACCCCACTGCCATGGGAGGGTAGGACAAAAGATGTCATGCAAGTTCTTTTCCATAAGCACGTATGACTATATTCGGAATTCATGCCTACAATACATTGATGAATTGGAGCTAGTTCTGTGTCACCCTATGTTATAGCTATTACATGAGGAATCGCATCCGACATAATTATCCATCAATGATCCAATGCCTACGAGCTTTTCACATATTGTGCTTCGCTTATTTACTTTTCCGTTGCTACTATTACAATTCCTACAAAACTATTATCTTTACTTTTGCCACTGTTACCTTTATTATCATACTACTTTGGTACTAAATACTTTGCTGCAGTTACTAAGTTATCCAGGTGTGGTTGATTTGACAACTCAACTGCTAATACTCAATAATATTCTTTGGCTCCCCTTGTGTCGAATCAATAAATTTGGGTTGAATACTTTACCCTCGAAAGCTGTTGCGATCCCCTACACTTGTGGGTTATCAAGACTAATTTCTGGCGCTGTTGCCGGGGAGCATAGCTCTATTCTTTGAGTCACTTGGGATTTATATCTGTTGATCACTATGAAGAACTTGAAAGACGCAAAAACCAAGATTTTGCCCTCAACTACGAGGGGAGGTAAGGAACTTCCATCTAGCTCTGCACTAGATTGTCCTTCTGTTATTAGTAAGCTTGCGACACCTAAACCTGCTACTGCTATGAATTCTGATATGTCGCATGTTATTGGTGATGCCACTTCTGCTATGCATGATACTTATGATGAAACTACTTCTGTGCGTGATACTACTTTGCCATTAGGTGAATTTCTTGATGAACAACTTGCTAGGGTTAGAGAGAATGAAATTATTGAAGATGCTATTATTGATGATAGTGATGATGAAAGTTCTCCCCCTGATTATGAATTACCTATTGTTCCTGAGGGTTATGTTATGGAAGAGGAAGCTGCTGGAGCTATCTTTGCTTGTAAAGATAGATATGATCTTAAAAAGTTATTAGCTAAATGGAAGCAGCAGTCTCTTAATGCTAGAATGAAACCTGACCCTGCTTTTGCTACTTCACCTATCTGTGTTACTGATAAGGATTATGAATTCTCTGTTGATCCTGAAATAATTACTTTGGTTGAATCTGATCCTTTTTATGGCCTTGAATCTGAAACTGTTGTGGCACATCTTACCAAGTTAAATGATATAGCCACCCCGTTTACTAATGATGAGAAGTCTCGCTATTATTATATCCTTAAGATATTTCCGTTCTCATTAAAGGGTGATGCTAAGACTTGGTTTAATTCTCTTGATCTTGGTTGTGTGCGTAGTCCCCAGGATATGATTTATTACTTTTCTGCTAAATATTTCCCTGCTCATAAGAAACAAGCTGCCTTGCGGGAAATATATAATTTTGTGCAAATCAAAGAAGAGAGTCTCCCACAAGCTTGGGGGAGGCTTATCCGATTACTTAATGCTTTGCCTGATCATCCTCTTAAGTAAAATGAAATACTTGATATCTTTTATGATGGACTAACCGATGCTTCCAAGGACTACTTGGATAGTTGTGCTAGTTGTGTTTTCAGGGAAAGAACAGTCGACGAAGATGAATTACTATTGAATAATATGTTGACTAATGAAAATAATTGGACTCTTCCTGAGCCAATTCCCGAGGCAATTCCTGAACCAATTGAGCCAACTCCTGAGCCTATTCCTAAACCCACTCCGAAGAAGAGAGGTGTTCTATTTCTCAGTCCTGAAGATATGCAAGAGGCAAAGAAATCAATGAAAGAAAAAGGTATATAAAAGCTGAAGATGTTAAGAATTTACCACCTATTGAAGAAATACATGGTCTTAATATATCACCTGTCGAAGAACCACATTGTCTTGATAACTCGACACAGGTAGTAAAGGTAAATTCTCTCTGTAGATATGATAAAGTTGAAATTCCCTCTACTAAATTTCATAGCCCATGCTTAGATGAATTTGATGACTTTATGGCTAGACAAGAAAGTTTTAATGCTTATGTTGGTAGAGAATTAAAGAATAATGCTTTCGAGATAGGACGTGTGAGTGATTATATGGCTAGAGTTAAAGGTGAACTTAAACTCATTAGCAAATATGCTTCTATGGTTGCTACTCAAGCTGAGCAAGTACTTAAAGCTCAAAATGATTTGCTCGATGAATTAAATAATAAACATGACTTTGCTGTTAGAGTGGCTACTAGAACTGGTAGAATGACTCAGGAACCTTTGTATCCTGAAGGCCACCTTAAGAGGATCGAGCAAGATTCTCAGAGAAATAATTTAGAGGCACCTAGCTCTTCTAAAAAGAAGAAAAAGAAAAACCATAGGACTTTGCATGCTTCTAGTGAACCTATTGTAGACACACCTGTGAATCCCAATGATATTTCTATTTCTGATGCTGAAACACAATCAGGTGATGAACATGAACCTAGTGATAATGTTAATGATAATGTTCATGTTGATGCTCAACCTAGCAAAAATAATGAAGTAGAAGTTGAACCTGCTGTTGATCTTGATAACCCACAATGAAAGAATCAACGTTATGATAAGAGAGATTTCGTTGCTAGGAAGCACGGTAGGGAAAGAGAACCATGGGTTCAGAAACCCATGCCCTTTCCTCCTAAACCATCCAAGACAAAGGATGATGAGGATTTTGAGCGCTTTGCTGAAATGATTAGACCTATCTTCTTACGTATGCGCTTAACTGATATGCTTAAAGTAAACCCTTATGCTAAATATATGAAGGATATCATTACAAACAAAAGAAAGATACCGGAAGCTGAAATTTCCACCATGCTAGCTAATTACACTTTTAAGGGTGGAATACCAAAGAAACTTGGAGATCCGGGGGTACCAACTATACCATGGTCCATTAAAAGAAATTATGGAACTGCTTTATGTGATCTTGGAGCCGGTGTTAGTGTTACGCCTCTCTCTTTACATCGTAGACTTGAATTGAGCAAGTTGACACCTACTGAAATATCTTTGCAAATGGATGATAAATCAACTGCCATACCTGTCGGTATTTGTGAGGATGTGCCTGTTGTGGTTGCAAATGTCACTATCTTAACAGACTTTGTTATTCTTGATATTCCCGAGGACGATAGTATGTCCCTTATCCTTGGTAGACCATTTTTGAATACTGTAGGGGCTGTTATTTATTGCAACAAAGGCAATGTCACGTTTCATGTTAATGGTAATGAGAATACGGTACACTTCCGAGGAAACAATCTCAAATTCATAGCATCAATTCTATTGGAAAAGTTCCAACTATCATTATTGGAGGTTTTGAATTTCCTCTCCCTACTGTCAAGAAAAAGTATGATATTCTTATTGTTGGGGATGTTCATATCCCCGTTGAGGTAACTTAGTGTTATTCGAAATTTCTTCGGTTTCGTGTTATTCGGAATGAGTTTGTTAACAAGACTTGATCAACCTTGTTAGTGGATTCATTTTGATGATTATGAGATGGATGAAACTAGAAGACACAACCTTCTGTACCCTCTTTTTTACTTTCTGTTATTTAAAATAAATAAAGCAAAAATAGTATTATCTGTCTGTTTTCTGAATTATCCGTGCAATAAAAAAATATACGGAAAATAAAAGTGCTCCAAATGCCCTGCAAATTTAGTATGATTTTTTATGGAATATTTGAGGATTTTAGGCACTGAAATCACTACAGGAGGGGCAAGCACCAGGCCACGAGAGTGGAGGGCGCGCCCACACCCCTTGGGCGTGCCCCCTGTCTCGTGGGCCCCTGGTGGCCCCCCTCCACTTATGCCAGCACCCACACACTCCATCTTCTTCCCAAAAAAAAATTCCCATCCAGCTCAAGCACGAGTTCTAGCTCATTTTGCTGCGATTTTTGATCTTCTTGCTCAAAGCTTCATTCAAAAAACTTATTTGGGAGATTGTTGCTTGGTATGTGACTCCTCCATTGGTCCAATTAGTTTTTGTTCTAGTGCTTTATTCATTGCAAATTTTTACTGCATAGGTGACCCTGTTCTTGAGCTGGCATGTTAAATTTATGAGGTCCCAAGTAATTCTAATGCATGATATAGGCTCTAGGCACTTGTAGGAGTAGTTGCTACCAATCTTGTTTAGTTTTATTCACTTTTATTTTGAAGTTACTAAAATTTCAGAAATTTTTCAGAAAAAGAAATATGTCTAGGAGAATGTATCAAGGTGTTTCCTCAATAAAGAAAGGACCCAGGCTTGCTATGCGTGAGCAAGACGATGAACTACCGAGGGACACAGAAGTACGAGCTTGTGAGTGGCCATCCGACGATTTTATGGTCGAAGCAGGCTTTAAGGAGGAATTTGACGCGTATGTGCGTAATGCCGATCTGGAGGACTTCTTACAAGATAAGTGTCCTCAGTACTATCAATTGACTGATTCATTTGTGCGAAGGTTTAAATACAAATGTACACGTAATTCTCCGAGTGTCCTATTTGATATCTATGATACATCTTATACCATGGACTTAAAGGATTTTACAACTGCTTGCAAACTTCCACAGTGGGGCAATATTAATCATCCCCACAAATCTGAATTTAGAGATTTCCTTGCTAGTATTACTGTGGCAGAATCTAGGGATATTGCACAAGCTACCATAGGGAGCATTCATTTTCCTGCTATACATTATTTTGCTCTTTTCATTGGTAGATGCATTAAGGTAAAGATGAAGCATGTCATATGTGTGTGCCTGATCTTTGTGTCCTCAAGAGTGCTGTGTTAGGTTATAAAGATTATAACTTGGGGGCAATAGTTGCACATAGTTGCATAATAACGGTAGAGCTGGAGATTTATTTGGATGAATTTATGTGACCCGTGTGGCAAATTATCTTGGTATAGCCCCACGAGAGGGGGATATGATATTGCCTCCTGCTTATTTAGATTATGACGCTATGGTCCAACATCATTTTCTTAAGAGGAATGAACAATTCCTCCAGTATCGACTAATCTTTGACAGACGTAGCGCTGTCCATGTTACTCTTCCTGCTCCTTTCCTTTTTGATTAACAGGCAAAAGGAAGATATGTTGTTACCAGGGAGGAAGCAGCTGAACACGAGGGGAGAGCGGAGGCGGCTCGCCAACATGCCGCAGCTCAGGAGGCATTTGCTGCTGCATCTCAGTACGACCCCAGTTACAACTACGGATATCAGCCAGGCTATCCTTGGCATTAGACCAACTTAGGCCAAAAGCCTAAGCTTGGGGGAGTACACATTTCTCACCGACTTTACGTTCATGTTCACACACTATTCTAGTCGTCGGTGCTCATACTCTTTCATTGTATTATCCATGCTAGTTTAATTTTCTTTTTCTAGTTTTCTTCTTGTGTGTCTGATAAACCTTAAGAAAAACCAAAAAAATTAGTTAGTTTAATTTCCATGCTTTTAGTAGAATTAAAATGAAAACCCAAAAAGATTTCTCCTTCTTCTTCTTACTTGTTGGGAGCTTTCCCGTGTAAATAGTTTTGTTTTCTTTTCTTTCCTTCGGGGGTCGAGAGTAGAAGACCATATTGAAAATGTTTAGTGGCTCCCATATGCATGATTGTTTATTTAACTTAGAGCCCATATTACTTTGTCTTCTCTCTTAAGTTGAATGCCTGCAGATTCCAGCTTAGTCCAATGCACGTGCACTACTATTATTATACACATCGTTCGGTCGTGCAAGTGAAAGGCAATAACGACGATATATGATGGACTGATCGAGATGAGAGAAGCTGGTATGAACTCGACCTCTCTTGTTTTTGTAAATACGATGAGTTCATCGTTCCTGATTCAGCTTATTATGAATTAAACATATTTGCAATGACATTTAGAGATTGTAGTTGCTTGTGTCGTGCTTGATTAGCTATGAGTTATAATGGTTTACCTTACGTGCCAACATGCTATTAGAATGGTTATGATGTGGTATGATGGGATGGTATCCTCCTTTGAATAAATTGAGTGACTCGACTTGGCACATGTTCACGCATGTAGTTGAAACAAATCAACATAGCCTTCACGATATTTATGTTCATGGTGGATTATATCCTACTGATGTTTGTACTCGGTGTGAATTAATTTTAATGCATGTTTATGACTGTTGTCGCTCTCTCAGTTGGTCGATTCCCAGTCTCTTGCTAGCCTTCACCTGTACTAAGCGGGAATACTGCTTGTGCATCCAAACTCCTTAAACCCCAAAGTTATTCCATATGAGTCCACTATACCTTCCTATATGCGGTATTTACCTGCCGTTCCAAGTAAATTTGTATGTGCCAAACTCCAAATCTTCAAATGAAATTCTGTTTTGTGTGCTCGAGCAGCTCATGTTTCAACTAGGGCTGCCTATATCTTCCATGCTAGGTGGGTTATTCTCAAGAGGAGTGGACTCCGCTCCTCATTCACGAGAAAGGGCCGGTAACCGGCATGCCCAGTCCCATGATCCAAAAAGATCAAAGCAAATCAATATAATTAAACAAAACTCCCCCAAGGCTGTTGTTAGTTGGAGGCACTCGTTGTTTCGAGCAAGCCATGGATTGATGCTTGTTGGTGGTGGGGAGTATAAACTTTTACCATTCTGTTTGGGAACTGCCTATAATGCATGTAGTATGGAAGATACAACCATCTCATAGTTGTTGGCGTTGACAGTGAAAGTATGCCGCTCAAAATGTTATTCAATCTCTATTTTAGAATCGAGCTCTGGCACCTCTACAAATCCCTGCTTCCTTCTGCGAAGGGCCTATCTATTTACTTTTATGTTGAGTCATCACCTTCTTATTAAAAAGCACCCGCTGGAGAGCACACTGTCATTTGCATTCATTACTATTGGTTTATATTGGGTATGACTTGACTGGATGTCTTTTACCATGAATTACAATGTTTATTCAGTCCTTGATCTTTAAAGGTGCTCTGCATTTATGTTTTGTGGTCTCAGAAAGGGCTAGCGAGATACCATTTTGTTAGATCATGTTATGGTTGTTCTGAGAAAGTGTTGTCATCCGAGTTTTATTATTATGGCTCGCTAGCTGATTATGCCATTGCTATGAGTAATTGTGAGACCTAAGTGTTATTGTGAGTATGGTTAGTTCATAATATTTGCTGAAACCTGAATGCTGGCTTTACATATTTACAACAACAAGAGCAAATAGAGTTTGTAAAAGTTTTTCTTTATCACTTTCAGTTTATCAACTGAATTGCTTGAGGACAAGCAAAGGTTTAAGCTTGGGGGAGTTGATACGTCTCCAACGTATCTACTTTTCCAAACACTTTTACCCTTGTTTTGGACTCTAACTTGTATGATTTGAATGAAACTAACCCGGACTGACGTTGTTTTCAGCAGAACTGTCATGATGTTGTTTTATGTGTAGAAAACAAAAGTTCTCGGAATGTCTTGAAATTCAATGGAGGCAAGTTTTGGAAAATATAAAAAATACTGGCGAAAGAATCAAGACCAGGGGCCCACACCCTGTCCACGAGGGTGGGGGCGCGCCCCCCTGTCTCGTGGGCCCCCTGAGGCTCCGCCGACCTCAGCTCCAACTCCATATATTCCGTCTCGCGGAGAAAAAACCCAGAGAGGAAGTTTCATCGTGTTTTACGATACGGAGACGCCGCCAAGCCCTAATCTCTCTCGGGAGGGCTGATCTAGAGTCCGTTCGGGGCTCCGGAGAGGGGGATTCGTCGCCGTCGTCATCATCAACCATCCTCCATCACCAATTTCATGATGCCCACCGCCGTGCGTGAGTAATTCCATCGTAGGCTTGCTGGACGGTGATGGGTTGGATGAGATTGACCATGTAATCAAGTTAGTTTTGTTAGGGTTTGATCCCTAGTATCCACTATGTTCTGAGATTGATGTTGCTATGACTTTGCTATGCTTAATGCTTGTCACTAGGGCCCGAGTGCCATTATTTCAGATCTGAATCTATTATGTTTTCAAGAATATATGTGTGTTCTTGATCCAATCTTGCAAGTCTATAGTCACCTATTATGTGTTATGATCCGACAAACCCGAAGTGACAATAATCGGTATACTTCTCGGTGATGACCATAGTTTGAGGAGTTCATGTATTCGCTATGTGCTAATGCTTTGTTCCGATTCTCTATTAAAAGGAGGCCTTAATATTCCTTAGTTTCCACTAGGACCCCGCTGCCACGGGAGGGTAGGATAAAAGATGTCATGCAAGTTCTTTTCCATAAGCACATATGAATATATTCGGAATACGTGCCTACATTACATTGATGAATTGGAGCTCCCTGGCTGGCATGCACTAGCGTGTTGCACGCACAAGACGGCCTGGCGTCCGACAAGACGTTGTACGTCGTCTCCATGCACCAGCATGTTAGACGCCTGTTGAAGGCAATGCAACTCTCGATGTATTGATCGGGTGCACGGTGCACGTATATATAAGTACAAGGGCAGCACTCAGCCTCATCTATATAAGGAAACTAGAGGCGGGGCCGGTAGGAGATTATCCTAACAGATACATGCACATAGTATGTTCACCCCCCCCCACTCCGCAGTCAATACATCACCAGTGACGCATAGACTAGACCGGAACCCCTCAAATGTAGGCGTCGGTAACCCCTTGGTCATAACATTGGCAAACTGCTGAGCCGTAGGAACGTGAAGAACGCGGATGCGCCCAAGAGCCACCTGCTCTCGCACGAAGTGAATGTAGAGCTCAATATGCTTCGTGCGACGATGATGAACGGGGTTGGCAGAGAGGTAGACTGCAGAGACATTGTCACAGTAGACAATGGTGGCCTTCGGGACGTCAAGGAGCAACTCCTGGAGAAGCTGCCGAAGCCACAAGCACTCGGCGACGGCATTGGCCACAACACGATACTCAGCCTTAGCACTAGAGCGGGATACCGTGGGTTGTCGTTTAGACGACCACGATATAAGCGAGGGACCCAAGTAGACGCAGTAGCCGGAAGTGGAGCGACGGGTGTCCGGACAGCCAGCCCAATCGGCGTCACTGTAGGCAAGAAGGTCGGTCAATATATATACTGTTCTCGTTTACTGTTCTCATTTTTTACTTTATATTTGTACTTTCCTTTATACTTTAAAATATACTTTTCAAAAAGATATTTGCAAAAATGTTGAACAGGTATTTGAAAAATGTTTCATAACTATTAAAAAAATGCTGAAAAGTATTTAAAAATATTAGTTAAGTATTAAAAATGTTGAGTAAGTAGTAAAAAATGTTGAACGATTATTTGTAAAATGTTGAACAAGTATTTGAAAAAATTTGAACATCTATTTTAAAAATGTTGAACAAGTATTTGAAAAAAATTGAATAAACGTTCGCACAATGTTGAACGTGTATACAAAAATGTTGATCACTTATTAAAATATTTTTTTGACATATAAAAATATGTAGAGTGAAAAGGAAAACAAAAAATGTAGAAGAAAACAGAAAAGCAAACAGAAAAACGGAGAAGAAAAAAAAAAATGGAGAATACAAAAGAAAAGAAAGAAGAAAAAACGGCTCGACGCGGTTCAAGTAGGCGCGCCCTTTAAAGCAACACGAATTGTAGGGTGGCCAGGTGGCTAGTAGCGTTCTCTTTCTTTTATGGGGACCAGGGTTCGAGCCCTTTTCCTTCTCTTTTTATCCCACAGGGTGCAAAAATGGGCCGGTCCAGTAACGACCAGGACCGCGAAATTATGTAGACGCGATAGTTTCGATGGAATCGCGGAAAGCTGCTGGGCCGAAAAAAATCCAGATCGAGAGGCTGGCTTTATTTATTATCGCCCCGTTCGTTTCTATTCCGTCTCTATTTAGTACCACATCGCCTGCTAGAGAATTTGTTTTGCAGCTTAAGTAGTGTGTATACGGCACTCTACTTGCCGATGACGCAAAGCTGTTCCAATAAGTCTGTCGAGGCAAAAAGCAGTCACAACATACTTCTGGCCGGGCTAGGCCGTGGGCCTGTCACCTTAAGTTGCTGTTAAGTCGTGCATGAGAGGGGCTAGAAGTGTGAAATGATGTCAGTCTTTTTTTAAATATGATTTAAAACTTCTTTTGTTAATAACACATTTTATTTTATTTTATCTTTTTGAGGTCCAAAACCTACTTATATTTTGGTTTACAAACCATGAGGTATATCTTCCGTACTTCTACCGCCGTAGGCAACATCTCTTCATCTTGTTTAAATATTCAACGGATTATGGTCGAATTCTAATGGCTTATACTATAGAGCTCAAGGGGAGAAATGAAGAGTTCACCAACTAGAGTTTAATACCTTGAGAAATGAGACTGATGGTCGTGAATAACCTACGCTCCACTCTCTCGACCGGCGGCATGAGAACAACCACTATTGGCATGGTGGTTCCCAATGGGAGACCGAGGTATGTGAAGGGTATCTCTCCAACCGAACGACAAAAAGGTAAACTTCTTTTGTTAATAACACATTTTATTTTATTTTATCTTTTTGAGGTCCAAAACCTACTTATATTTTGGTTTACAAACCATGAGGTATATCTTCCGTACTTCTACCGCCGTAGGCAACATCTCTTCATCTTGTTTAAATATTCAACGGATTATGGTCGAATTCTAATGGCTTATACTATAGAGCTCAAGGGGAGAAATGAAGAGTTCACCAACTAGAGTTTAATACCTTGAGAAATGAGACTGATGGTCGTGAATAACCTACGCTCCACTCTCTCGACCGGCGGCATGAGAACAACCACTATTGGCATGGTGGTTCCCAATGGGAGACCGAGGTATGTGAAGGGTATCTCTCCAACCGAACGACAAAAAGGTAAACTCTTCCCTCCAAGCTTCACTCTCTCGACCGGCGGCATGAGAACAACCACTATTGGCATGGTGGTTCCCAATGGGAGACCGAGGTATGTGAAGGGTATCTCTCCAACCGAACGACAAAAAGGTAAACTTCTTTTGTTAATAACACATTTTATTTTATTTTATCTTTTTGAGGTCCAAAACCTACTTATATTTTGGTTTACAAACCATGAGGTATATCTTCCGTACTTCTACCGCCGTAGGCAACATCTCTTCATCTTGTTTAAATATTCAACGGATTATGGTCGAATTCTAATGGCTTATACTATAGAGCTCAAGGGGAGAAATGAAGAGTTCACCAACTAGAGTTTAATACCTTGAGAAATGAGACTGATGGTCGTGAATAACCTACGCTCCACTCTCTCGACCGGCGGCATGAGAACAACCACTATTGGCATGGTGGTTCCCAATGGGAGACCGAGGTATGTGAAGGGTATCTCTCCAACCGAACGACAAAAAGGTAAACTCTTCCCTCCAAGCTTCATCGGTAAACCTGTGAATTCTCCACCCCTCTTCTTGCCGCTCCAGCGGCCAATGGTGGAGAGGGGAATCTCGGTGCCTTCGCTCCGGCTAGTAGTTCAGTTTGGGGTTTTATTTGCCGCGGGTGCGGTGCTCGGGCTGATGGTGACGCCTGTTGTTTGAGTTTGTCTTCCAGGCTTCGATCCTTCTCAATTTTGTTCATCTTGACATAGTAGACGGAGCTCTGGCATAGATTCATGTCGTTTCCTTTGGCCAGCAAAATTAGGGTATCTCATCATGTATGCGCGATGATGAGATTTGGTTTCAGTTGCTTTAGATCTATTCAAGGGTTCAATGCGACGACTACGGCTCGATGACATTTGTCCTTAGGGGCACGTGCACAAAGACTTTCCGACTGTCATTGACAAGATCAAGCCGTCTCTGATAGGAGAGCGGCGACAGCAGCGTATCGGCGGCTCGTTCTGTCAACGGTACCAGTCGTTCAGTGGTCTACAGACTTCAATGTATTTTTTATTATGTTTGAGGTACTTTATACTTCTAATAAACTTTTATAATATATCCAGATCTGTTTGCAAAAGTAAAGTTGTTTTGGGGGTGTGGGTTGGGCGGTCTTGCGTGCTAAAGACACGACAACCGACACAAGCGGCATCAGTTGGGCACCAACTGAGACGTCCACCTCATCAAAATGTGTTCTAGCTCTAACATTACTTGTGGTAGCACAAAATTAGTTCTTTTCTTACTCGAGAGTTACATATTTTACTTTAATTTTTATAATTTCTGAATATTTTCCCAGAAAATTATGAACATTTTAAAATTCATAAACATTTTTTTAGAGTCATGAACATATTTGCGTTGTTTTTTTAAAAGTCTTGAGCATCTTTTCCAATTTTAGAGTACATTTTAGTTTCGAAACTCTAATATGTTTTCCTAAAATTCTTGTATATTTTCAATTCATGAATATTTTTAGAATAAATTTGCTCAAAATGAAAAATAATGAAAACAAACAAAATCAGACAAGGGCTCGCCAACTTACGCCTCACGTGGTTGTTTCCTCGGCTATTTAGCGCTTTGTTTTTTATATTTTTTAAATTGTCAAAATTTCAACAAAAATAGAGGATTTTCTTAAATTTTGCCTAAAAATTGTAGATTACTGAAGAACAGAAACAAATCCATGAACCTATTTTAATACTATTTTTCAAAAAATTCTAAAAATATTATCAATTAATAGACATTTTATAATTCATAAAAATTGATATTTTATTTTGTATAAAATTAATGATTTTTTATTTCATGAAGTTTTTCAAAATTTGATGAGTTTTCGAATTGGATAACAATTAGTAGATTCATGTGCATTGTTTTTTTAATCGAAACTTCTAAAAATGTGGCCCAAGTTGTTTGAACATATGATTTATTTAACAGCGCAAAACACTTTTCTTAATAATTTTTCAATTGTACTTTTTGGAGAACCTTTCCTTTTGACTGCAAAAGTTTGCCATTGCCAAAACTTGATTGCATGGAAAGCAAACTTAATAGATAAGAAGGTTTTGTCGAAAAAAAAATACATGAAACTTCTGAAAAATCGTGCCATTTTGAACATTATCTGATTCAGTTTTCTGCTATATATAGAGTTTCGGTAAATACTTTTTCCCTACTCAATATGATCATGCATTTATGTTATCCCTTGCTACCTCCGTTTGAGCTTATTAATCACCATGGCATTTGCGGTCAAAGTTTGATTATATATTTAACTAGCACAATGTTAATGCATGTCAACAAAAAATATATTCTTGAATTCGTATTTGAATGTACTTTCCTATTATTTTTGCCAGGTATAATTTAGTTATTAGTTAAAATTGTGTTTAAAATAGGACCGAAAAGACGAGGGGGCTAATAAATCAAGGTAGTACTCACTACTTTCGTTATATGCCATCCAAAGCATGTCATTTGATTCATATGCGGATGTAGTTTCTAAAAAAATAATTTGCCCCACATATTAGCTAGCTAAAGCGTCGACCTAAAACTATGAATACTCTATACACCTAGACCGGAAAAAGGTCGAACATAGGCTAATGGAGTACTAAACAAGAATTCAGTGTCATGCATGCACTATATGCTCACATTGTACAAGCATGTGATGACCCACAAGTATAGGACGCGTGTGATTTGTTCTACTACCAAGTCAATCTTGGTCCATGTTGTCGGAGCTTTCTTATTGAGTTTATTTTGTTGCTATTAGAATCTTCATTTATGCATAGGCCGGATGTAATGCTTTAAACCATTCTAAGTAATAAAGCCACCCTTCTTTGAAAAAAATAGTATTTTCATTTGAACTGGAAGTTTACGAAGAAGGGGCTTTGTTGAAATGCATGAGTTTGTTTTCCTATTTTCTTTGGAAGAATGAGATGACCAAGAACATGATCAAGTTTGTAGCTGCTCATCGCCTCATCCTTAAAAAAAGGGTTGTAGCTGCTCACGTAATATTCACACATGGTTGGTGGCATGGCAGTGGCCGGCGGAACGAAGCTTCTGTTTGACATAGAAATTTCATTTTTCTAGATACTACAAGAAATCAGTGGAGCAATTGGTAGGATTATGGCGGATCCTGCACGTGTGTTACAGGTGTTTCTCTCTACTTTGTGCTCCTGATTTGTTTTCCTTACAATATGGCGGATTAATGTATATTCTTTTGAAGTCATAGTACATTCATGGTCTGTATATATGTTTGTATGCTGCAAACCTAAGTCCGGTAGGCAGCAGCTGATTTCTTCATTTGCTATCTTTATATTCTTCAAAGCAATTAAATTTCTTATCTTGCACCTGAGATGAACCTACAATCTAGAGCACAAGGAAACTATAGATCATTTTTTCTATTGCTTCTGCGAACTTAAGTTATGGCTTTTAGAAGTATTTAAACATCATGTAATTTATATGGTTGTCTACCTTCCCAAAAGAATTGAGGATCAATTGAGCTATCAAACATAATATAGGACACAAAAGTAGAAGTGTATGAGCATGTAGTGTATAATTGGGGAGATTACGGGAATGTATTGACAAGTGACAAGCATATTTCCTTGCGTCCTCGATGCTGCTTCCTTAGCTCACATAGTAGTTCTCTTAATACGTATCATACTTGATTCGATCGTGGCCATCATGGTGTTTTTGAGGGAGAGCGAGGCATCTGCCATCGCGCAGCTGAAGAAGTCGATGCTCGGGGCGAGGTTGGCCACCGTGGCCGGCATGAAAGATGATGGACTTAAAGGCCGGTGACAGGTTCGCCACCGTCGCACCGTCTCTCAACTTGGCGGAGACGCGAAAGGAGAGCCGTGGTGCCATGAAGACATCCACGCATGCTGCCGTGACCATGACCAGGCCATTGTGCTGGTAATAAAGGTACCTTTTTGCAGGGCGCTGGTAATAAATATACTAATTGTATACAAATCCCCCAGCTTCGAAAACATTAGATAAATATCCAACTTATTATTGAAAAATCTTGATTCAAGATAAATGAAACCTTTCCTATATACTATGAGCTTGGGAAACATTAGATAAATATCCAACTTATTATTGAAAAATCTTGATACAAGATAAATGAAACCTTTCCTATATACAATGAGCTTATTACTGAAGGTTGCATCGATTGTGCTATTATTGCTGAAATAACAGGCTTATGTGAATTTGTCAATCTTTACCTTGTAATAGTGATTGTCAGTCTTTGTGTACCTTGTAATAGTGACTGTCAATTTTTGTGTACCTTGTAATAGTGACACGTGGATGCGTGAAGTTGAGTGATACTCCCTCCGAAAAAATATAAGAGCGTTTAGAGTGGAAAGTCAATTTGGCTCCCGGGGCCAAAAAAAATTAGAAAAAAATCAAGGCAAAATTTGTTTGTATACTTAGTCACATCCAAGTGCCACCTACAAATTTGAAGGCAAAAAGCTTAAACAGTTTGGCTTGTGCCAAATAAACAAATTGAACACCAAAATGCCATCCCCAATTTGTTTTTTTTGGTCGATGAAACACCGCCGCTCCGCTTCGCATGAAATTGTCATGCATGCTTGCGACATAACACAAACATCTACAACAAAATTCAGAATTTTTTGAAAACATTTAATATAATCTTTTGCGTTACTGTTTGCTACTTTATTGATCGATACACTCTTATATTTCTAATTTACAGAGGGAGTACTAATGCTATTTAAAAATGGATGATATATATCCAGTTATCAGTTCTTGGGTGGCGATCGATCTGGCTGGTTAAGGAGATACGAAGATTGCCTAGAAGGAAAAAAAGTGAAGATAATTTATATTCATCGTTGCATGATGAAAACTGGATGTAACCATGTTTAACTCATATTTATAAATTAGAAGAATAATTTGATCAACGTGTCCATATTTTTATTATTCTGTGGCAACGTATGGGTATTTGGCTTTTACGGTAGCAACGCATGGGCATTCTATTAGTGTGTGTCTGGCAAGTTGGATGCCAAATAGTAGTGTCGGCATGTGCATGGCGGACCTTTTCGGGACGACCATGAGCCGGGGTCGTGGGGTGCGCCTGCTTTGGCCACACGCTCAACTCGGTCACCAGCAACCTGCACGTTGGTGACGACCATGATGTGGCATGCGCACGCAGCGTCTCGGCGAGGCACACAACTATCAACCGCTCGTTGCCTAAATTGGCGTTCGAGCTTAGCAAGCGCCTATCATCCCCCCTTCCTCCGTGCCCTTGTACATTGTTGCCTTCCCAGCCAACTTGTTTCCAGCGCCACTCCGGATCGTGCCCCTCCTTGAACAATGCAATGAGCGGCAACCAGGAGTGTGGGCAGGCACACGAAGCTGGTGTCTTGGGCCATGGTGCGAACTTATCCCATCACACTGGCCTCGTCGAATGATGTCATGACCTAGTTGAGCAGCCATGCATGCGACCCAGCCTTGCCCAAGATCTCCCCGGCTGGCATGCACTAGCGTGTTGCATGCACAAGACGTTGGCCTGTTTTGGCGTCCGACAAGATGTTGTACGTCGTCTCCATGCACCAGCATGTTAGCCGCCTGTTGAAGGCAATGCAACTCTCGATGTATTGATCGGGTGCACGGTGCACGTATATATAAATACAAGGGCAGCCCTCAGCCTCATCTATACAAGAAAACTAGAGGCGGGGCCGGTAGGAGATTATCCTAATAGATACATGCACATAGTATGTTCAACCCCCCTCCCCCTCCGCAGTCAATACATCACCAGTGACGCATAGACTGGACCAGAACCCCTCAAATGTAGGCATCGGTAACCCCCAGGTCATAACATCGGCAAACTGCTGAGCCGTAGGAACGTGAAGAACGCGGATGCGCCCAAGAGCCACCTGCTCTCGCACGAAGTGAATGTAGGGCTCAATATGCTTCGTGCGACGATGATGAACGGGGTTGGCAGAGAGGTAGACTGTAGAGACATTGTCACTGTAGACAATGGTGGCCTTCGAGACGTCAAGGAGCAACTCCTGGAGAACCTGCCGAAGCCATGAGCACTCAGCGACGGCATTGGCCACAACACAATACTCAGCCTTAACACTGCAGCGGGATACCGTGGGTTGTCGTTTAGACGACCACAATATAAGCGAGGGACCCAAGTAGACGCAGTAGCCGGAAGTGGAGCGATGGGTGTTGATACGTCTCAAACGTATCTACTTTTCTAAACACTTTTGCCCTTGTTTTGGACTCTAACTTGTATGATTTGAATGAAACTAACCCGGACTGACGCTGTTTTCAGCAGAACTGCCATGATGTTGTTCTATGTGTAGAAAACAAAAGTTCTCAGAATGTCCTAAAATTCCACGGAGACAAGTTTTGGAAAATATAAAAAATACTGGCGAACGAATCAAGACCAGGGGGCCCACACCCTGTCCATGAGGGTGGGGGGCGCGCCCCCTGTCTCGTGGGCCCCCTAAGGTTCCGCCGACCTCAGCTCCAACTCCATATATTCCGTCTCGTGGAGAAAAAAACCAGAGAGGAAGTTTCATCGCGTTTTACGATACGGAGCCGCCGCCAAGCCCTAATCTCTCTCGGGAAGGCTGATTTGGAGTCCGTTCGGGGCTCCGGAGAGGGGGATTCGTCGCCGTCGTCATCATCAACCATCCTCCATCACCAATTTCATGATGCTCACCATCGTGCGTGAGTAATTCCATCGTAGGCTTGCTGGACGGTGATTGGTTGGATGAGATTTACCATGTAATCAAGTTAGTTTTGTTAGGGTTTGATCCCTAGTATCCACTATGTTCTGAGATTGATGTTGCTATGACTTTGCTATGCTTAATGCTTGTCACTAGGGACCGAGTGCCATGATTTCAGATCTGAACCTATTATGTTTTCATGAATATATGTGTGTTCTTGATCCTATCTTGCAAGTCTATAGTAACCTATTATGTGTTATGATCCGACAACCCCGAAGTGACAATAGTCGGGATACTTCTCGGTGATGACCATAGTTTGAGGAGTTCATGTATTCACTATGTGCTAATGCTTTGTTACGGTTCTCTATTAAAAGGAGGCCTTAATATCCCTTAGTTTCCACTAGGACCCCGTTGCCACGGGAGGGGAGGACAAAAGATGTCATGCAAGTTCTTTTCCATAAGCACGTATGACTATATTCGGAATACATGCCTATATTACATTGATGAATTGGAGCTAGTTCTGTGTCACCCTATGTTATAGCTATTACATGAGGAATCGCATTCGACATAATTATCCATCAATGATCCAATGCCTACGAGCTTTTCACATATTGTGCTTCGCTTATTTACTTTTTTGTTGCTACTATTACAATTCCTACAAAACTATTATCTTTACTTTTGCCATTGTTACCTTTATTATCATACTACTTTGGTACTAAATACTTTGCTGCAGTTACTAAGTTATCCAGGTGTGGTTGAATTGACAACTCAACCGCTAATACTCAATAATATTCTTTGGCTCCCCTTGTGTCGAATCAATAAATTTGGGTTGAATACTTTACCCTCGAAAGCTGTTGCGATCCCCTACACTTGTGCGTTATCAAGACTAATTTCTGGCGCTGTTGTCGGGGAGCATAGCTCTATTCTCTGAGTCACTTGGGATTTATATCTGTTGATCACTATGAAGAACTTGAAAGACGCAAAAACCAAGATTTTACCCTCAACTACGAGGGGAGGTAAGGAACTACCATCTAGCTCTGCACTAGATTGTCCTTCTGTTATTAGTAAGCTTGCGACACCTAAACCTGCTACTGCTATGAATTATGATATGTCGCATGTTATTGATGATGCCACTTCTGCTATGCATGATACTTATGATGAAACTACTTCTGTGCGTGATACTACTTTGCCATTAGGTGAAATTCTTGATGAACAACTTGCTAGGGTTAGAGAGAATCAAATTATTTAAGATGCTATTATTGATGATAGTGATGATGAAAGTTCTCCCCCTGATTATGAATTACCTGTTGTTCCTGAGGGTTATGTTATGGAAGAGGAAGTTGCTGGAGCTATCTTTGCTTGTAAAGATAGATATAATCTTAAAAAGTTATTAGCTAAATGGAAGCAGCAGTCTCTTAATGCTAGAATGAAACCTGACCCTGCTTTTGCTACTTCACCTATCTGTGTTACTGATAAGGATTATGAATTCTCTGTTGATCCTAAAATAATTACTTTGGTTGAATCTGATCCTTTTTATGGCCTTGAATCTGAAACTGTTGTGGCACATCTTACCAAGTTAAATGATATAGCCACCCTGTTTACTAATGATGAGAAGTATCACTATTATTATATCCTTAAGATATTTCCTTTCTCATTAAAGGGTGATGCTAAGACTTGGTTTAATTCTCTTGATCTTGGTTGTGTGCGTAGTCCCAAGGATATGATTTATTACTTTTCTGCTATATATTTCCTGCTCATAAGAAACAAGCTGCCTTGTGAGAAATATATAATTTTGTGCAAATCAAAGAAGAGAGCCTCCCACAAGCTTGGGGGAGGCTTATCCGATTACTTAATGCTTTGCCTGATCATCCTCTTAAGAAAAATGAAATACTTGATATCTTTTATGATGGACTAACCGATGCTTCCAAGGACTACTTGGATAGTTGTGCTGGTTGTGTTTTCAGGGAAAGAACAGTCGACGAAGCTGAATTACTATTGAATAATATGTTGACTAACGAAAATAATTGGACTCTTCCTGAGCCAATTCCTGAGGCAATTCCTGAACCAATTGAGCCAACTCCTGAGCCTATTCCTAAACCCACTCCGGAGAAGAGAGGTGTTCTATTTGTCAGTCCTGAAGATATGCAAGAGGCAAAGAAATCAATGAAAGAAAAAGGTATATAAAAGCTGAAGATGTTAAGAATTTACCACCTATTGAAGAAATACATGGTCTTAACATACCACCCGTCGAAGAACCATGTTGTCTTGATAACTCGACACAGGTAGTAAAGGTAAATTCTCTCTATAGATATGGTAAAGTTGAAATTCCCTCTACTAAATTTCATAGCCCATGCTTAGATGAATTTGATGACTTAATGTATAGACAAGAAAGTTTTAATGCTTATGTTGGTAGAGAATTAAAGAATAATGCTTTCGAGATAGGACGTGTGAGTGATTATATGGCTAGATTTAAAGGTGAACTTAAACTCATTAGCAAATATGCTTCTATGGTTGCTACTCAAGCTGAGCAAGTACTTAAAGCTCAAAATGATTTGCTCGATGAATTAAATAATAAACATGACTTTGCTGTTAGAGTGGCTACTAGAACTGGTAGAATGACTCAGGAACCTTTGTATCCTTAAGGCCACCCTAAGAGGATCGAGCAAGATTCTCAGAGAAATAATTTAGAGGCACCTAGCTCTTCTAAAAAGAAGAAAAAGAAAAACCATAGGACTTTGCATGCTTCTAGTGAACCTGTTGTAGACACACCTGAGAATCCCAATGATATTTCTATTTCAGATGCTGAAACACAATCAGCTGATGAACATGAACCTAGTGATAATGTTAATGATAATGTTCATGTTGATGCTCAACCTAGCAAAAATAATGAAGTAGAAGTTGAACCTGCTGTTGATCTTGATAACCCACAATCAAAGAATCAACGTTATGATAAGAGAGATTTCGTTGCGAGGAAGCACGGTAGGGAAAGAGAACCATGGGTTCAGAAACCCATGCCCTTTCCTCCTAAACCATCCAAGACAAAGGATTATGAGGATTTTGAGCGCTTTGCTGAAATGATTAGACCTATCTTCTTACATATGCGCTTAACTGATATGCTTAAAGTAAACCCTTATGCTGAATATATGAAGGATATCATTACAAACAAAAGAAAGATACCGGAAGCTGAAATTTCCACCATGCTAGCTAATTACACTTTTAAGGGTGGAATACCAAAGAAACTTGGAGATCCGGGGGGTACCAACTATACCATGGTCCATTAAAAGAAATTATGGAACTGCTTTATGTAATCTTGGAGCCGGTGTTAGTGTTTTGCCTCTCTCTTTACATCGTAGACGTGAATTGAGCAAGTTGACACCTACTGAAATATCTTTGCAAATGGATGATAAATCAACTGCCATACCTGTCGGTATTTGTAAGGATGTGCCTGTTGTGGTTGCAAATGTCACTATCTTAATAGACATTGTTATTCTTGATATTCCCGAGGACGATAGCATGTCGATTATCCTTCGTAGACCATTTTTGAATACTGTAGGGGCTGTTATTGATTGCAACAAAGGCAATGTCACTTTTCATGTTAATGGTAATGAGAATACGGTACACTTTCCGAGGAAACAATCTCAAGTTCATAGCATCAATTCTATTGGAAAAGTTCCAACTATCATTATTGGAGGTTTTGAATTTCCTCTCCCTACTATCAAGAAAAAGTATGATATTCTTATTGTTGGGGATGTTCATATCCCCGTTGAGGTAACTTAGTGTTATTCGAAATTTCTCCGGTTTCGTGTTATTCGGAATGAGTTTGTTAACAAGACTTGATCAACCTTGTTAGTGGATTCATTTTGATGATCATGAGATGGATGAAACTAGAAGGCACAACCTTCTGTACCTTCTTTTTACTTTCTGTTATTTAAAATAAATAAAGCAAAAATAGTATTATCTGTCTGTTTTCTGAATTATCCGTGCAATAAAAAAATATACCAAAAATAAAAGTGCTCCAAATGCCCTACAAATTTAGTAAGATTTTTTATGGAATATTTGAGGATTTTAGGCACTGAAATCACTGCAGGAGGGGCAAGCACCAGGCCACAAGAGTGGAGGGCGCGCCCACACCCCCTGGGCGTGCCCCCTGTCTCGTGGGCCCCTGGTGGCCCCCTCCACTTATGCCAGCACCCACACACTCCATCTTCTTCCCAAAAAATCCCCATCTAGCTCAAGCACGAGTTCTAGCTCATTTTGCTACGATTTTCAATCTTCTTGCTCAAAGCTTCATTCACAAAACTACTTTGGGAGATTGTTGCTTGGTATGTGACTCCTCCATTGGTCCAATTAGTTTTTGTTCTAGTGCTTTATTCATTGCAATTTTTTACTGCATTGGTGACCCTGTTCTTGAGCTGGCATGTTAAATTTATGAGGTCCCAAGTAATTCTAATGCATGATATAGGCTCTAGGCACTTGCAGAAGTAGTTGCTACCAATCTGTTTAGTTTTATTCACTTTTATTTTGAAGTTACTAAAATTTCAGAAATTTTTCAGAAAAAGAAATATGTCTAGGAGAATGTATCAAGGTGTTTCCTCAATAAAGAAAGGACCCAGGCTTGCTATGCGTGAGCAAGACGATGAACTACCGAGGGACACAAAAGTACGAGCTTGTGAGTGGCCATCCGATGATTTTATGGTCGAAGCAGGCTTTAAGGAGGAATTTGACGCGTATATGCGTAATGCCGATCTGGAGCACTTCTTACAAGATAAGTGTCCTCAGTACTATCAATTGACTGATTCATTTGTGCGAAGGTTTAAATACAAATGTACACGTAATTCTCCGAGTGTCCTATTTGATATCTATGATACATCTTATACCATGGACTTAAAGGATTTTACAACTGCTTGCAAACTTCCACAGTGGGCCAATATTAATCATCCCCACAAATCTGAATTTAGAGATTTCCTTGCTAGTATTACTGTGGCAGAATCTAGGGATATTGCACAAGCTACCATAGGGAGCATTCATTTTCCTGCTATACATTATTTTGCTCTTTTCATTGGTAGATGCATTAAGGTAAAGATGAAGCATGTCATATGTGTGTGCCTGATCTTTCTGTCCTCAAGAGTGCTGTGTTAGGTTATAAAGATTATAACTTGGGGGCAATAGTTGCATATAGTTGCATAATAACGGTAGAGCTGGAGATTTATTTGGATGAATTTATGTGACCCATGTGGCAAATTATCTTGGTATAGCCCCACGAGAGAGGGATATGATATTGCCTCCTGCTTATTTAGATTATGACGCTATGGTCCAACATCATTTTCTTAAGAGGAATGAACAATTCCTCCAGTATCGACTAATCTTTGACAGACGTAGCGCTGTCCATGTTACTCTTCCTGCTCCTTTCCTTTTTGATTAACAGGCAAAAGGAAGATATGTTGTTACCAGGGAGGAAGCAGCTGAACACGAGGGGAGAGCGGAGGCGGCTCACCAACATGCCGCAGCTCAGGAGGCATTTGCTGCTGCATCTCAATACGACCCCAGTTACAACTACGGATACCAGCCAGGCTATCCTTGGCATTAGACCAACTTAGGCCAAAAGCCTAAGCTTGGGGGAGTACACATTTCTCACCGACTTTACATTCATGTTCACACACTATTCTAGTCGTCGGTGCTCATACTCTTTCATTGTATTATCCAGGCTAGTTTAATTTTCTTTTTCTAGTTTTCTTTTTGTGTGTCTGATAAACCTTAAGAAAAACCAAAAAAATTAGTTAGTTTAATTTCCATGCTTGTAGTAGAATTAAAATGAAAACCCAAAAAGATTTCTCCTTCTTCTTCTTTGATGAGGAGCGAAGCTCGAGGCGAGGGTCGATCCGTTGTTGGCCCGATCTTTCACGGCACAAAAATCCATCACAGCAAGAACTCGTCACAGGTTTACGAAGACGCTCGCAAATCCCGCGGAAACAACACGCCAACCCCTCGATCCGAAGGAATAACATGGACGAACCGTATAGGTTCAGCTTGTAATCTCCTACGCTATGCGTCGTGGGAACTCACACGCTAGTAGAGACTTTTGACTAGATTTCTCAAAACTCAATAATGGCCGATGGCCGGAACACACACGTTGTCTAATTCATCTCAAAATAACCTGACCTCTTACAACGATGCATAAGGCTTTATATATAACCACTCAAACCTGGCCTAACCCCTCACGCACGCACACAAGTTGGAAAAGAAAATAAATTAGTACTATAAAATAAAAGAGTCCAATCCTTTTACATCTTGGATTAGATTTTCTAGCTAACTTAATCTTGTGCGCCATATTTCTTTCTGGCGGGCCCCAACCGATGCTTTTCAAGAAAAGGAAGTTCCATGCAAAATTTCTGGATAATACGTGACCAATTTTCTCCTTACATGGCAATAACAAAACTAAGAATCTTGGCTGTGCCTGCTTCCTTTTAAACCAGCGAGCTGCACCTTTATCTCTCCAATTAGAGTCCCACATAAAATCATCTATACGTGTCCAAATTGAATCATGATCTACCTCCGTCGGTCTAGGCAGCGCAAACAAATTAATGGTACCTCTTATTTTATTGGAGCTCCGAATAAGACCTGAACCTGATGTATTTAGAACTGAATCAGCTAATGCTTTGACCTGGTACGTGCATGTAGTAGCATATGCATGCGCCATTTGGTCCATGTTAAACATATGATAAGCAGCATGGGCCGAACCAACATGCATGCGTTCAAATCCTTGAACAACTGCAACATCAACACGACTGGAGTTAGGATTGGTCATATCATTCTTACTTGTTGGGAGCTTTCCCGTGTAAATAGTTTTGTTTTCTTTTCTTTCCTTTGGGGGTCCAGAGTAGAAGACCATATTGAAAATGTTTAGTGGCTCTCATATGCATGATTGTTTATTTAACTTAGAGCCCATATTACTTTGTCTTCTCTCTTAAGTTGAATACTTGCAGATTCCAACTTAGTCCAATGCACATGCACTATTATTATTATACACATCGTTCGGTCGTGCAAGTGAAAGGCAATAACGACGATATATGATGGACTGATCGAGATGAGAGAAGCTGGTATGAACTCGACCTCTCTTGTTTTTGTAAATATGATGAGTTCATCGTTCCTGATTCAGCTTATTATGAATTAAACATATTTGCAATGACATTTAGAGATTGTAGTTGCTTGTGCCATGCTTGATTAGCTATGAGTTATAATGATTTACCTTACGTGCCAACATGCTATTAGAATGACTATGATGTGGTATGATGGGATATTATCCTCCTTTGAATAAATTGAGTGACTCGACTTGGCACATGTTCACGCATGTAGTTGAAACAAATCAATATAGCCTTCACGATATTTATGTTCATGGTGGATTATATCCTACTGATGTTTGTACTCGGTGTGAATTAATTTTAATGCATGTTTATGACTGTTGTCGCTCTCTCAGTTGGTCGCTTCCCAGTCTCTTGCTAGCTTTCACCTGTACTAAGCGGGAATACTGCTTATGCATCCAAACTCCTTAAACCCCAAAGTTATTCCATATGAGTCCACTATACCTTCCTATATGCGGTATTTACCAGCCGTTCCAAGTAAATTTGTATGTGCCAAACTCCAAATCTTCAAATGAAATTCTGTTTTGTATGCTCGAGCAGCTCATATTTCAACTAGGGGCTGCCTATATCTTCCATGCTAGGTGATGAGGAGCGAACCTCGAGGCGAGGGTCGATCTGTTGTTGGCCCGATCTTTCACGGCACAAAAATCCATCGCAGCAAGAACTCGTCGCAGGTTTACGAAGATGCTCGCAAATCCCGTGGAAACAACACGCCAACCCCTCTTTCCGAAGGAATAACATGGACGAACCGTATAGGTTCAGCTTGTAATATCCTACGCTATGCGCCGTAGGAACTCACACGTCAGTAGAGACTTTTGACAAGATTTCTCAAAACTCGATAATGGCCGATGGCCCGAACACGGTGTCTAATTCATCTCAAAATAACCTCCCCTACAATTATCATATGCTATGGCTATTTATATCAGTATAGCCGACCCAAACATGAGTGCGCTACAAGAAAGAAATATAAACATGACTCTCCTAAGAAATATCAACCGAATCTAATTAAATCTAAGCAATAAAAACTCTTTTTATTTGTGCGTCACATATTTGGTTTGCCCTTCTTGGTGGCCCCCACCCGGACTCCTTCAACGTGAGCAAATTCCACGTACATGTTCTGGAACCCATCGTGGCGTAGTCCGTGCATGGTAAGAAGTAAAACCAGAAATAAACATTGATTCCCTGCCTTCTAAACCAGCGTATCTCCTTCTTATCTTCTAGTAGCAAACTTGCATGAGATTCCTGATGTTGCACGCTTGTTGATCTGGATAAGAAATACAAAAGTAGTTTAATACTTTCCTCCTTGTGGGTCACAAACGTAGCTTGGCTTAAGCCATGGTTAAACTCAACGGGCCTATGCCCAATGGATCCAACCACATGCATGTGTGGGTATTGAGCGTTCTCATCTATGTGATCTCGATCATCAGCTCGTGCATCATCTTGAGCATCAATAGTAATAGGAGCAGGCATGGCCATATCATCCTCCCTCCCTTTAAGCGAAAACGTCCTCGATTTCGTGTCAGTCTCTATAACAACGACATAATCTGCGGAATGAACGTGCGCCGAAAAAATTTCAGTAGGTTTGACTTCCTTTTTTGCTTCTTCTTGTTCCTTCATCTTTTGTTGTCGCTCTTTCCTCCATGTCTTGAATAACTTCTTCTCCATGGCCACGAGGACATATTTTGTACCCCGTTCGACAGTATACATTTTGGCGCGATAGTCATGCGTAGCATAGTTTTTCTTGTACCATGGCTCTCCCAGTAGCATATGACACGAAACCATGGGCACTGGAATTACGTCGCACAAAACCTCACAAGAAAATTTCCCGATTGAAAACAGTACCATAGTTTGGTGCGTGATGTCGAGCTTGTCGTGGCACCTCCTCAGCATGTACGGTCGTGGATGTGGTGTAACTGATAGCTCCAGCTTCTCCACCATGTCGATGCCGACCGCGTTGACCGAGCTATCATGGTCAATCGTCATGGCACAAACTTTCTCTCCCACTTTACAGTAGGTGTGAAAAAGTTCAGCACCATAACCTTTCTCCTCCAGCAAAAAATCGCCGGAGAGCCTCCAGGACCTCCTTGGTGACGGCGCACCGGCCGTCTCCTCCGAAGTGCCGTGAGAAACGCCGGTCTCTGATACCACTTGATGAGGAGCGAACCTCGAGCCGAGGGTCGATCTGTTGTTGGCCCGATCTTTCACGGCACAAAAATCCATCGCAGCAACAACTCGTCGCAGGTTTACGAAGATGCTCGCAAATCCCGTGGAAACAACATGCCAACCCCTCGTTCCGAAGGAATAACGTGGACGAACCGTATAGGTTCAGCTTGTAATCTCCTACGCTATGCGCCGTAGGAACTCACACGCCAGTAGACTTTTGACAAGATTTCTCAAAACTCGATAATGGCCGATGGCCGAAACACACACGGTGTCTAATTCATCTAAAAGATAACCTCCCCTACAATTAGCATATGCTATGGCTATTTATATCAGTATAGCCAACCCAAACATGAGTGCGCTACAAGAAAGAAATATAAACAGGACTCTCCTAAGAAATATCAACCGAATCTAATTAAATCTAAGCAATAAAAACTCTTTTTATTTGTGCGTCACATATTTGGTTTGCCCTTCTTGGTGGCCCCCACCCGGACTCCTTCGACGTGAGCAAATCCCACGTACATGTTCTGGAACCCATCGTGGCGTAGTCCTTGCATGGTAAGAAGTAAAACCAGAAATAAATATTGATTCCCTGCCTTCTAAACCAGCGTATCTCCTTCTTATCTTCTAGTAGCAAACTTGCATGAGACTCCTGATGTTGCACGCTTATTGATCTGGATAAGAAATACAAAAGTAGTTTAATACGTTCCTCCTTGTGGGGCACAAACGTAGCTTGGCTTAAGCCATGGTTAAACTCAACGGGCCTATGCCCATGGATCCAACCGCATGCATGTGTGGGTATTGAGCGTTCTCATCTATGTGATCTCGATCATCAGCTCGTGCATCATCTTGAGCATCAATAGTAATAGGAGCAGGCATGGCCATATCACTAGGTGGGTTATTCTCAAGAGGAGTGGACTCCACTCCTCATTCACGAGAAAGGGTCGGTAACCGGGATGCCCAATCCCATGATCCAAAAAGATCAAAGCAAATCAATATAATTAAACAAAACTCCCCCAGGGCTGTTTTTAGTTGGAGGCACTCGTTGTTTCGAGCAAGCCATGGATTGATGCTTGTTGGTGGTGGGGAGTATAAACTTTTACCATTCTGTTTGGGAACTGCCTATAATGCATGTAGTATGGAAGATACAACCATCTCATAGTTGTTGCGTTGACAGTGAAAGTATGCCGCTCAAAATGTTATTCAATCTCTATTTTAGAATCGAGCTCTGGCACCTCTACAAATCCCTGCTTCCCTCTGCGAAGGGCCTATCTATTTACTTTTATGTTGAGTCATCACCTTCTTATTAAAAAGCACCCGCTGGAGAGCACACTATGATTTGCATTCATTACTATTGGTTTATATTGGGTATGACTTGACTGGATGTCTTTTACCATGAATTACAATGTTTAGTCAGTCCTTGATCTTTAAAGGTGCTCTGCATTTATGTTTTGCGGTCTCAGAAAGGCCTAGCGAGATACCATTTTGTTAGATCATGTTATGATTGTTTTGAGAAAGTGTTGTCATCCGGGTTTTATTATTATGGCTCTCTAGCTGATTATGCCATTGCTATGAGTAATTGTGAGACCTAAGTGTTATTGTGAGTATGGTTAATTCATAATATTTGTTGAAACCTGAATGTTGGCTTTACATATTTACAACTACAAGAGCAAATAGAGTTTGTAAAAGTTTTTCTTTATCACTTTCAGTTTATCAACTGAATTGCTTGAGGACAAGCAAAGGTTTAAGCTTGGGGGAGTTGATACATCTCCAACGTATCTACTTTTCCAAACACTTTTACCCTTGTTTTGGACTCTAACTTGTATGATTTGAATGAAACTAACCCGGACTGACGTTATTTTCAGCAGAACTGCCATGATGTTGTTTTATGTGTAGAAAACAAAAGTTCTCGGAATGTCTTGAAATTCCATGGACGGAAGTTTTGGAAAATATAAAAAATACTGGCGAAAGAATCAAGACCAGGGGGCCCACACCCTGTCCACGAGGGTGGGGGCGCGCCCCCTGTCTCGTGGGCCCCCTGAGGCTCCGCCGACCTCAGCTCCAACTCCATATATTCCGTCTCGCGGAGAAAAAACCCAGAGAGGAAGTTTCATCGTGTTTTACGATACGGAGCCGCCGCCAAGCCCTAATCTCTCTCGGGAGGGCTGATCTGGAGTCCGTTCGGGGCTCCGGAGAGGGGGATTCGTCGCCGTCGTCATCATCAACCATCCTCCATCACCAATTTCATGATGCTCACCGCCGTGCGTGAGTAATTCCATCGTAGGCTTGCTGGACGGTGATGGGTTGGATGAGATTGACCATGTAATCAAGTTAGTTTTGTTAGGGTTTGATCCCTAGTATCCACTATGTTCTGAGATTGATGTTGCTATGACTTTGCTATGCTTAATGCTTGTCACTAGGGCCCGAGTGCCATGATTTCAGATCTGAACCTATTACGTTTTCATGAATATATGTGTGTCCTTGATCCAATCTTGCAAGTCTATAGTCACCTATTATGTGTTATGATCCGACAAACCCGAAGTGACAATAATCGGTATACTTCTCGGTGATGACCATAGTTTGAGGAGTTCATGTATTCACTATGTGCTAATGCTTTGTTCCAGTTCTCTATTAAAAGGAGGCCTTAATATCCCTTAGTTTCCACTAGGACCCCGCTGCCACGGGAGGGTAGGACAAAAGATGTCATGCAAGTTCTTTTCCATAAGCACATATGAATATATTCGGAATACGTGCCTACATTACATTGATGAATTGGAGCTCCCCGGCTGGCATGCACTAGCGTGTTGCACGCACAAGACGTTGGCCTGCTCTGGCGTCTGACAAGACGTTGTACGTCGTCTCCATGCACCAGCATGTTAGACGCCTGTTGAAGGCAATGCAACTCTCAATGTATTGATCGGGTGCACGGTGCACGTATATATAAGTACAAGGGCAGCACTCAGCCTCATCTATATAAGGAAACTAGAGGCGGGGCCGGTAGGAGATTATCCTAACAGATACATGCACATAGTATGTTCAACCCCCCTCCCCACTCCGCAGTCAATACATCACCAGTGACGCATAGACTAGACCGGAACCCCTCAAATGTAGGAGTCGGTAACCCCTTGGTCATAACATTGGCAAACTGCTGAGCCGTAGGAACGTGAAGAACATGGATGCGCCCAAGAGCCACCTGCTCTCGCACGAAGTGAATGTAGAGCTCAATATGCTTCGTGTGACGATGATGAACGGGGTTGGCAGAGAGGTAGACTGCAGAGACATTGTCACAGTAGACAATTGTGGCCTTCGGGACGTCAAGGAGCAACTCCTGGAGAAGCTGCCGAAGCCACGAGCACAAGGCGACGGCATTGGCCACAACATGATACTCAGCCTCAACACTGGAGCGGGATACCGTGGGTTGCCGTTTAGACGACCACGATATAAGCGAGGGACCCAAGTAGACGCAGTAGCCGGAAGTGGAGCGACGGGTGTTGATACGTCTCCAACATATCTACTTTTCCAAACACTTTTACCCTTGTTTTGGACTCTAACTTGTATGATTTGAATGAAACTAACCCGGACTAACGTTGTTTTCAGCAGAACTGCCATGATGTTGTTTTATGTGTAGAAAACAAAAGTTCTCGAAATGTCCTGAAAATCCACGGAGGCAAGTTTTGGAAAATATAACAAATACTGGCAAAAGAATCAAGACCAGGGGGCCCACACCCTGTCCATGAGGGTGGGGGCGCGCCCTCCTGTCTCGTGGGCCCCCTGAGGCTCCGCCGACCTCAGCTCCAACTCCATATATTCCCTCTCGCGGAGAAAAAACCCAGAGAGGAATTTTAATTGCGTTTTACGATACGAAGCCGCCGCCAAGCCCCAATCACTCTCGGGAGGGCTGATTTGGAGTCCGTTCGGGGATCCGGAGAGGGGGATTCGTCGCCGTTGTCATCATCAACCATCCTCCATCACCAATTTCATGATGCTCACCGCCGTGCATGAGTAATTCCATCGTAGGCTTGCTCGACGGTGATGGGTTGGATGAGATTTACCATGTAATCAAGTTAGTTTTGTTATGGTTTGATCCCTAGTATCCACTATGTTCTGAGATTGACGTTGCTATGACTTTGCTATGCTTAATGCTTGTCACTAGGGCCCGAGTGCCATGATTTCAGCTCTGAACTTATTATGTTTTCATGAATATATGTGTGTTCTTGATCCTATCTTGCAAGTCTATAGTCACCTATTATGTGTTATGATTCGACAACCCCGAAGTGACAATAATCGAGATACTTCTCGGTGATGACCATAGTTTTAGGAGTTCATGTATTCACTATGTGCTAATGCTTTGTTATGGTTCTCTATTAAAAGGAGGCCTTAATATCCCTTAGTTTCCACTAGGACCCCGCTGCCACGGAGGGGTAGGCCAAAAAATGTCATGCAAGTTCTTTTCTATAAGCACGTATGACTATATTCGGAATACATGCCTACATTACATTGATGAATTGGAGCTAGTTCTGTGTCACCCTATGTTATAGCTATTACATGAGGAATCACACCCGACATAATTATCCATCACTGATCTAATGCCTACGAGCTTTTCACATATTGTGCTTCGCTTATTTACTTTTCCGTTGCTACTATTACAATTCCTACAAAACTATTATCTTTACTTTTGCCACTGTTACCTTTATTATCACACTACTTTGCTACTAAATACTTTGCTACAGATACTAAGTTATCCAGGTGCGGTTGAATTGACAACTCAACTGCTAATACTCAATAATATTCTTCGGCTCCCCTTGTGTCGAATCAATAAATTTGGGTTAAATACTTTACCCTCGAAAGCTGTTGCGATCCCCTACACTTGTGGGTTATCAAGACTAATTTCTGGCGCCGTTGACAGGGAGCATTTCTCTATCCTCAGAGTCACTTGGGATTTATATCTGTTGATCACTATGAAGAACTTGAAAGACGCAAAAACCAAGATTTTGCCCTCAACTCCGAGGGAAGGTAAGGAACTGCCATCTAGCTCTGCACTAGATTCTCCTTCTGTTATTAGTAAGCTTGCGACACCTAAACCTGCTACTGCTATGAATTCTGGTATGTCGCATGTTATTGATGATGCCACTTCTGCTATGTATGATACTTATGATGAAACTACTTCTGTGCGTGATACTACTTTAGCATTAGGTGAATTTCTTGATGAACAACTTGCTAGGGTTAGAGAGAATGAAATTATTGAATATGCTATTATTGATGATAGTGATGATGAAAGTTCTCCCCCTTATTATGAATTACCTATTGTTCCTGAGGGTTATGTTATGGAAGAGGAAGCTGCTAGAGCTATCTTTGCTTGTAAAGATAGATATGATCTTAAAAAGTTATTAGCTAAATGGAAGCAGCAGTCTCTTAATGCTAGAATGAAACCTGACCCTGCTTTTGCTACTTCACCTATCTGTGTTACTGATAAGTATTATGAATTCTCTGTTGATCCTGAAATAATTACTTTGGTTGAATCTGATACTTTTTATGGCCTTGAATCTGAAACTGTTGTGGCACATCTTACGAAGTTAAATGATATAGCCACCCTGTATACTAATGATGAGAAGTCTCGCTATTATTATATCCTTAAGATATTTCCTTTCACATTAAAGGGTGATGCTAAGACTTGGTTTAACTCTCTTGATCTTGGTTGTGTGCGTAGTCCCCAGGATATGATTTATTACTTCCCTGCTAAATATTTCCCTGCTCATAAAAAACAAGCTGCCTTGCGGGAAATATATAATTTTGTGCAAATCAAAGAAGAGAGTCTCCCACAAGCTTGGGGGAGGCTTCTCCGATTACTTAATGCTTTGCCTGATCATCCTCTTAAGAAAAATGAAATACTTGATATCTTTTATAGTGGACTAACCGATGCTTCCAAGGACTACTTGGATAGTTGTGCTGGTTGTGTTTTCAGGGAAAGAACAGTCGACGAAGCTGAATTACTATTGAATAATATGTTGACTCATTAAAATAATTGGACTCTTCCTGAGCCAATTCCTGAGGCAATTGCTGAACCAATTGAGCCAACTCCTGAGCCTATTCCTAAACCCACTCCGAAGAAGAGAGGTGTTCTATTTCTCAGTCCTGAAGATATGCAAGAGGCAAAGAAATCAATGAAAGAAAAAGGTATAAAAGCTGGAGATGTTAAGAATTTACCACCTATTGAAGAAATACATGGTCTTAACATACCACCCGTCGAAGAACCACGTTGTCTTGATAACTCGACACAGGTAGTAAAGGTAAATTCTCTCTATAGATATGGTAAAGTTGAAATTCCCTCTACTAAATTTCATAGCCCATGCTTAGATGAATTTGATGACTTTATGGCTAGACAAGAAAGTTTTAATGCTTATGTTGGTAGAGAATTAAAGAATAATGCTTTCGAGATAGGACGTGTGAGTGATTATATGGCTAGATTTAAAGGTGAACTTAAACTCATTAGCAAATATGCTTCTATGGTTGCTACTCAAGCTGAGCAAGTACTTAAAGCTCAAAATGATTTCTCGATGAATTAAATAATAAACATGACTTTGCTGTTAGAGTGGCTACTAGAACTGGTAGAATGACATAGGAACATTTGTATCCTGAAGGCCACCCTAAGAGGATCGAGCAAGATTCTCAGAGAAATAATTTAGAGGCACCTAGCTCTTCTAAAAAGAAGAAAAAGAAAAACCATAGGACTTTGCATGCTTCTAGTGAACCTGTTGTAGACACACCTGAGAATCCCAATGATATTTCTATTTCAGATGCTGAAACACAATCAGCTGATGAACATGAACCTAGTGATAATGTTAATGATAATGTTCATGTTGATGCTCAACCTAGCAAAAATAATGAAGTAGAAGTTGAACCTGCTGTTGATCTTGATAACCCACAATCAAAGAATCAACGTTATGATAAGAGAGATTTCGTTGCTAGGAAGCACGGTAGGGAAAGAGAACCATGGGTTCAGAAACCCATGCCCTTTCCTCCTAAACCATCCAAGACAAAGGATGATGAGGATTTTGAGCGCTTTGCTAAAATGATTAGACCTATCTTCTTACGTATGCGCTTAACTGATATGCTTAAAGTAAACCCTTATGCTAAATATATGAAGGATATCATTACAAACAAAAGAAAGATACCGGAAGCTGAAATTTCCACCATGCTAGCTAATTACACTTTTAAGGGTGGAATACCAAAGAAACTTGGAGATCCGGGGGTACCAACTATACCATGGTCCATTAAAATAAATTATGTTAGAACTGCTTTATGTGATCTTGGAGCCGGTGTTAGTGTTATGCCTCTCTCTTTATATCGTAGACTTGAATCGAGCAAGTTGACACCTACTAAAATATCTTTGCAAATGGATGATAAATCAACTGCCATACCTGTCGGTATTTGTGAGGATGTGCCTGTTGTGGTTGCAAATGTCACTATCTTAACAGACGTTGTTATTCTTGATATTCCCGAGGACGATAGTATGTCGATTATCCTTGGTAGACCCTTTTTGAATACTGCAGGGGCTGTTATTGATTGCAACAAAGGCAATGTCACTTTTCATGCTAATGGTAATGAGCATACGTTACACTTTCCGAGGTAACAATCTCAAGTTCATAGCATCAGTTCTATTGGAAAAGTTCCAACTATCATTATTGGAGGTTTTGAATTTCCTCTTCCTACTGTCAAGAAAAAGTATGATATTCTTATTGTTGGGGATGTTCATATCCCCGTTGAGGTAACTTAGTGTTATTTGAAATTTCTCCGGTTCCGTGTTATTCGGAATGAGTTTGTTAACAAGACTTGATCAACCTTGTTAGTGGATTCATTTTGATGATCATGAGATGGATGAAACTAGAAGGCACAACCTTCTGTACCCTCTTTTTACTTTCTGTTATTTAAAATAAATAAAGCAAAAATAGTATTATCTGTCTCTTTTCCGAACTATCCGTGCAATAAAAAAATATCCCGAAAATAAAAGTGCTCCAAATGCCCTGCAAATTTAGTATGATTTTATGGAATATTTGAGGATTTTAGGCACTGAAATCACTTCACGAGGGGCAAGCACCAGACCACGAGAGTGGAGGGCGCGCCCACACTCCCTGGGCACGCCCCCCTATCTCGTGGGCCCCTGGTGGCCCCACTCCACTTATGCCAGCACCCACACACTCCATCTTCTTCCAAAAAAAATCCCCATCCAGCTCAAGCACGAGTTCTAGCTCATTTTGCTGCGATTTTCGATCTCCTTGCTCAAAGCTCCATTCACAAAACTGCTTTGGGAGATTGTTGCTTGGTATGTGACTCCTCCATTGGTCCAATTAGTTTTTGTTCTAGTGCTTTATTCAGTCTTGCATGTTAAATTTATGAGGTCCCAAGTAATTCTAATGCATGATATAGGCTCTAGGCACTTGTAGGAGTAGTTGCTACCAATCTTGTTTAGTTTTATTCACTTTTATTTTGAAGTTACTAAAATTTCAGAAATTTTTCAGAAAAAGAAATATGTCTAGGAGAATGTATCAAGGTGGTTCCTCAATAAAGAAAGGATCCAGGCTTGCTATGCGTGAGCAAGACGATGAACTACCGAGGGACGCAGAAGTATGAGCTTGTTAGTGGCCATCCGACGATTTTATGGTCGAAGCAGGCTTTAAGGAGGAATTTGACGCGTATGTGCGTAATGCCGATCTGGAGGACTTTTACAAGATAAGTGTCCTTAATACTATCAATTGACCGATTCATTTGTGCGAAGGTATAAATACAAATGTACACGTAATTCTCCGAGTGTCCTATTTGATATCTATAATACATCTTATACCATGGACTTAAAGGATTTTACAACTGCTTGCAAACTTCCACAGTGGGCCAATATTAATCATCCCCACAAATCTGAATTTAGATATTTCCTTGCTAGTATTACTGTGGCAGAATCTAGGGATATTGCACAAGCTACCATAGGGAGCATTCATTTTCCTTCTATACATTATTTTGCTCTCTTCATTGGTAGATGCATTAACAGTAAAGATGAAGAATGTCATATGTGTGTGCCTGATCTTTGTGTCCTCAAGAGTGATGTGTTAGGTTATAAAGATTATAACTTGGGGGCAATAGTTGCACGTAGGTTGCATAATAACGGTAGAGATGGAGATTTATTTGGAGGAATTTATGCGACCCATGTGGCAAATTATCTTGGTATAGCCCCACGAGAGGGGGATATGATGTTGCCTCCTGCTTATTTAGATTATGACGCTATGGTCCAACATCATTTTCTTAATAGGAATGAACAATTCCTCCAGTATCGACTATTTTTTGACAGACATAGCGCTATCCATGTTACTCTTCCTGCTCCTTTCCTTTTTGATTACCAGGCAAAAGGAAGATATGTTGTTACCAGGGAGGAAGCAGCTGAACACAAGGGGAGAGCGGAGGCGGCTCGGCAACATGCCGCAGCTCAGGAGGCATTTGCTGCTGCATCTCAGTACGACCCCAGTTACAACTACGGATATCAGCCAGGCTACCCTTGGCATTAGACCAACTTAAGCCAAAAGCCTAAGCTTGGGGGAGTATGCATTTCTCACCGACTTTACATTCATGTTCACACACTATTCTAGTCGTCGGTGCTCATACTCTTTCATTGTATTATCCATGCTAGTTTAATTTTCTTTTTCTAGTTTTCTTTTTGTGTGTCTGATAAACCTTAAGAAAAACCAAAAAACTTAGTTAGTTTAATTTCCATGCTTGTAGTAGAATTAAAATGAAAACCCAAAAAGATTTCTCCTTCTTCTTACTTGTTGGGAGCTTTCTAGTGTAAATAGTTTTCTTTTCTTTTCTTTCCTTTGGGGGTCGAGAGTAGAAGACCATATTGAAAATGTTTAGTGGCTCTCATATGCATGATTGTTTATATAACTTAGAGCCCATATTACTTTCTCTTCTCTCTTGAGTTGAATGCTTGCAGATTCCAGCTTAGTCCGATGCACGTGCACTATTATTATTATACACATCGTTCGGTCGTGCAAGTGAAAGGCAATAATGACGATATATGATGGACTGATCGAGATGAGAGAAGCTGGTATGAACTCGACCTCTCTTGTTTTTGTAAATATGATGAGTTCATCGTTCCTGATTCAGCTTATTATGAATTAAACATATTTGCAATGACATTTAGAGATTGTAGTTGCTTGTGCCATGCTTGATTAGCTATGAGTTATAATGGTTTACCTTACGTGCCAACATGCTATTAGAATGATTATGATGTGGTATGATGGGATGGTATCCTCCTTTGAATAAATTGAGTGACTCGACTTGGCACATGTTCACGCATGTAGTTGAAACAAATCAACATAGCCTTCACGATATTTATGTTCATGGTGGATTATATCCTACTGATGTTTGTACTCGGTGTGAATTAATTTTAATGCATGTTTATGACTGTTGTCGCTCTCTCAGTTGGTCGCTTCCCAGTCTCTTGCTAGCCTTCACCTGTACTAAGCGGGAATACTGCTTGTGCATCCAAACTCCTTAAACCCCAAAGTTATTCCATATGAGTCCACTATACCTTCCTATATGCGGTATTTACCTACCGTTCCAAGTAAATTTGTATGTGCCAAACTCCAAATCTTCAAATGAAATTCTGTTTTGTATGCTCGAGCAGCTCATGTTTCAACTAGGGCTGCCTATATCTTCCATGCTAGGTGGGTTATTCTCAAGAGGAGTGGAATCCGCTCCTCATTCACGAGAAAGGGCCGGTAACCGGGATGCCTAGTCCCATGATCCAAAAAGATCAAAGCAAATCAATATAATTAAACAAAACCCCCCCAGGGCTGTTGTTAGTTGGAGGCACTCGTTGTTTCGAGCAAGCCATGGATTGATGCTTGTTGGTGGTGGGGGAGTATAAACTTTTACCATTCTGTTTGGGAACTGCCTATAATGCATGTAGTATGGAAGATACAACAATCTCATAGTTGTTGTGGTGACAGTGAAAGTATGCCACTCAAAATGTTATTCAATCTCTATTTTAGAATCGAGCTCTGGCACCTCTACAAATCCCTGCTTCCCTCTGCGAAGGGCCTATCTATTTGCTTTTATGTTGAGTCATCACCTTCTTATTAAAAAGCACCCGCTGGAGAGCACACTGTCATTTGCATTCATTACTATTGGTTTATATTGGGTATGACTTGACTGGATGTCTTTTACCATGAATTACAATGTTTAGTCAGTCCTTGATCTTTAAAGGTGCTCTGCATTTATGTTTTGCGGTCTCAGAAAGGGCTAGTGAGATACCATTTTGTTATATCATGTTATGATTGGTTTGAGAAAGTGTTGTCATTCGAGTTTTATTATTATGGCTCGCTAGCTGATTATGCCATTGCTATGAGTAATTGTGAGACCTAAGTGTTATTGTGAGTATGGTTAGTTCATAATATTTGCTGAAACCTGAATGCTGGCTTTACATATTTACAACAACAAGAGCAAATAGAGTTTGTAAAAGTTTTTCTTTATCACTTTCAGTTTATCAACTGAATTGCTTGAGGACAAGCAAAGATTTAAGCTTGGGGGTGTTGATATGTCTCCAACGTATCTACTTTTCCAAACACTTTTATCCTTGTTTTGGACTCTAATTTGTATGATTCGAATGAAACTAACCCAGACTGACGTTGTTTTCAGCAGAACTGCCATGATGTTGTTTTATGTGTAGAAAACAAAAGTTCTCGGAATGTCTAGAAAATCCACGGAGGCAAGTTTTGGAAAATATAAAAAATACTGACAAAAGAATCAAGACCAGGGGGCCCACACCCTGTCCACGAGGGTGGGGGGCGTGCCCCCCTTTCTCGTGGCCCCCCTGAGGCTCCGTCGACCTTAGCTCCAACTCCATATATTCCGTCTCACGGAGAAAAATAACAGAGAGGAAGTTTCATCGCGTTTTACGATACGGAGCCGCCGCCAAGCCCTAATCTCTCTCGGGAGGGCTGATCTGGAGTCCGTTCGGGGCTCCAGAGAGGGGGATTCGTCGCCGTCGTCATCATCAACCATCCTTCATCACCAATTTCAGGATGCTCACTGCCGTGCGTGAGTAATTCCATCGTAGGCTTGCTGGACGGTGATGGGTTGGATGAGATTTACCATGTAATCAAGTTAGTTTTGTTAGGGTTTGATCCCTAGTATCCACTATGTTCTGGGATTGATGTCGTTATGACTTTGCTATGCTTAATGCTTGTCACTAGGGCCCGATTGCCATGATTTCAGATCTGAACCTATTATATTTTCATGAATATATGTGTGTTCTTGATCCTATCTTGCAAGTCTATAGTCACCTATTATGTGTTATGATCCGACAACCCCGAAGTGACAATAATCGAGATACTTCTCGGTGATGACCATAGTTTGAGGAGTTCATGTATTCACTATGTGCTAATGCTTTGTTCCGGTTCTCTATTAAAAGGAGGCCTTAATATCCCTTAGTTTCCACTAGGACCCCGCTGCCACGGGAGAGTAGGACAAAAAATGTCATGCAAGTTCTTTTCCATAAGCACGTATGACTATATTCGGAATACGTGCCTACATTACATTGATGAATTGGAGGTAGTTCTGTGTCACCCTATGTTATAGCTATTATATGAGGAATCGCATCCGACATAATTATTCATCACTGATCCAATGCTTACGAGCTTTTCACATATTGTGCTTCGTTTATTTACTTTTGCCACTGTTACCTTTATTATCATACTACTTTGCTACTAAATACTTTGCTGCAGACACTAAGTTATCCAGGTGTGGTTGAATTGACAACTCAACTGCTAATACTCAATAATATTCTTTGGCTCCCCTTGTGTGGAATCAATAAATTTGGGTTGAATACTTTACCCTCGAAAGCTGTTACGATCCCTACACTTGTGGGTTATCAGGTGTCCGGACAGCCAGCCTAATGGGTAGGCACACGAAGCTGGGGTCTTGGGCCATGCTGCGAACTTATCCCATCACGCTGGCCTCGTCGAATGATGTCACGACCCAGTTGAGCAGCAATGCGACCCAGCCTTGCCCAGGATCCCCCCGGCTGGCATGCACTAGCGTGTTGCACGCACAAGACGTTGGCCTGCTCTGGCGTCCGACAAGACATTGTACGTCGTCTCCATGCACTAGCATGTTAGCCGCCTGTTTAAGGCAATGCAACTCTCGATGTATTGATCGGGTGCATGATGCACGTATATATAAGTACAAGGGCAGCACTCAGCCTCATCTATACAAGGAAACTAGAGGCGGGGCCGGTAGGAGATTATCCTAACAGATACATGCACATAGTATGTTCAACCCCCCCCCTCCGCAGTCAATACATCACAAGTGACGCATAGACTGGACCGGAACCCCTCAAATGTAGGCGTCGGTAACCCCTTGGTCATAACATCGACAGACTGCTGAGCCGTAGGAACGTGAAGAACGCGGATGCGCCCAAGAGCCACCTGCTCTCGCATGAAGTGAATGTAGAGCTCAATATGCTTCGTGCGACGATGATGAACAGGGTTGACAGAGAGGTAGACTGCAGAGACATTGTCACAGTAGAGAATGGTGGCCTTCGGGACGTCAAGGAGCAACTCCTGGAGAAGCTGCCGAAGCCACAAGCACTCGGCGACGGCATTGGCCACAACACGATACTCAGCCTTAGCACTTGAACGGGATACTGTGGGTTGTCGTTTAGACGACCATGATATAAGCGAGGGACCCAAGTAGACGCAGTAGCCGGAAGTGGAGCGACGGGTGTCCGGACAGCCAGCCCAATCGACGTCACTGTAGGCAAGAAGGTCGGTCAATATATATACTGTTCTCGTTTACTGTTCTCGTTTTTTGCTTTATATTTGTACTTTCCTTTATACTTTAACATATACTTTTCAAAAACATATTTGCAAAAATGTTGAACAGGTATTTGAAAAATGTTTCATAACTATTAAAAAAATGCTGAAAAGTATTTAAAAATATTAGTGAAGTATTAAAAATATTGAGTAAGTAGTAAAAAATGTTGAACGATTATTTGTAAAATGTTGAACAAGTATTTGAAAAAATTTGAACATCTATTTTAAAAATGTTGAACAAGTATTTGAAAAAAAATTGAATAAACATTCGCACAATGTTGAACGTGTATACAAAAATGTTGATCACTTATTAAAATATTTTTTTTGACATATGAAAATATGTAGAGTGAAAAGGAAAACAAAAGAAAAAAAATGTAGAAGAAAACAGCAAAGCAAACAGAAAAACGGAGAAGAAAAAAATAAAAAATAAAAAATGGAGAATACAAAAGAAAAGAAAGAAAACCAGGATGGGAAAAAGGAAAAAACGGCTCGACGCGGTTCAAGTAGGCGCGCCCTTTAAAGCAACACGAATTGTAGGGTGGCCAGGTGGCTAGTAGCGTTCTCTTTCTTTTACGGGGACCAGGGTTCGAGCCCTTTTCCTTCTCTTTTTATCCCACAGGGTGCAAAAATGGGCCGGTCCAGTAACGACCAGGACCGCGAAATTATGTAGACGCGATAGTTTCGATGGAATCGCGGAAAGCTGCTGGGCCGAAAAAATCCACATCGAGAGGCTGGCTTTATTTATTATCGCCCCGTTCGTTTCTATTCCGTCTCTATTTAGTACCACATCGCCTGCTAGAGAACTTGTTTTGCAGCTTAAGTAGTGTGTATACGGCACTCTACTTGCCGATGACGCAAAGCTGTTCCAATAAGTCTGTCGAGGCAAAAAGCAGTCACAACATACTTCTGGCCGGGCTAGGCCGTGGGCCTCTCACCTTAAGTTGCTGTTAAGTCGTGCATGAGAGGGGCCAGAAGTGTGAAATGGCGTCAGTCTTTTTTTAAATATAATTTAAAACTGCTTTTGTTAATAACAAAATTTATTTTATTTTATTTTTTTGAGGTCCAAAACCTACTTATATTTTGGTTCACAAAACATGAGGTATCTCTTCCGTACTTCTACCGCCGTAGGCAACATCTCTTCATCTTGTTTAAATATTCAACGGATTATGGTCGACTTCTAATGGCTTATACGATAGACCTCAAGGGGAGAAATGAAGAGTTCACCAACTAGAGTTTAATACCTTGAGAAATGAGAGGGGCCAGAAGTGTGAAATGGCGTCAGTCTTTTTTTAAATATAATTTAAAACTGCTTTTGTTAATAACAAAATTTATTTTATTTTATTTTTTTGAGGTCCAAAACCTACTTATATTTTGGTTCACAAAACATGAGGTATCTCTTCCGTACTTCTACCGCCGTAGGCAACATCTCTTCATCTTGTTTAAATATTCAACGGATTATGGTCGACTTCTAATGGCTTATACGATAGACCTCAAGGGGAGAAATGAAGAGTTCACCAACTAGAGTTTAATACCTTGAGAAATGAGAGGGGCCAGAAGTGTGAAATGGCGTCAGTCTTTTTTTAAATATGATTTAATACGTTAAGTCGTGCATGAGAGGGGCCAGAAGTGTGAAATGGCGTCAGTCTTTTTTTAAATATGATTTAAAACTGCTTTTGTTAATAACACAATTTATTTTATTTTATCTTTTTGAGGTCCAAAACCTACTTATATTTTGGTTTACAAAACATGAGGTATCTCTTCCGTACTTCTACCGCCGTAGGCAACATCTCTTCATCTTGTTTAAATATTCAACGGATTATGGTCGAATTCTAATGGCTTATACTATAGACCTCAAGGGGAGAAATGAAGAGTTCACCAACTAGAGTTTAATACCTTGAGAAATGAGACTGATGGTCGTGAATAACCTACGCTCCACTCTCTCGACCGGCGGCATGAGAACAACCACTATTGGCATGGTGGTTCCCAATGGGAGACCGAGGTATGTGAAGGGTATCTCTCCAACCGAACGACAAAAAGGTAAACTCTCCCCTCCAAGCTTCATCGGTAAACTTGTGAATTCTCCACCCCTCTTCTTGCCGCTCCGGCGGCCAATGGTGGAGAGGGGAATCTCGGTGCCTTCGCTCTGTCTAGTAGTTCAGTTTGGGGTTTTATTCGCCGCGGGTGCGGTGCTCGGGCTGATGGTGACGCCTGTTGTTTGAGTTTATCTTCCAGGCTCCTATCCTTCTCAATTTTGTTCATCTTGACATAGTAGACGGAGCTCTGGCGTAGATTCGTGTCGTTTCCTTGGGCCAGCAAAATTAGGGTATCTCGTCATGTATGCACGACGGCGAGATTTGGTGTCAGTTGCTTCAGATCTATTCAAGGGTTCAATGCGACGACTACGGCTCCATGACATTGGTCCTTAGGGGCACGTGCACAAAGACTTTCCGACTGTCATTGACACGATCAAGCCGTCTCTGATAGGAGAGCGGCGACAGCAGCGTATCGGCGGCTCGTTCTGTCAACGGTACCAGTCATTCAGTGGTCTACAGACTTCAATGTATTTTTTATTATGTTTGAGGTGCTTTATACTTCTAATAAACTTCTATAATATATCCAGATCTGTTTGCAAAAGTGAAGTTGTTTTGGGGGTGTGGGTTGGGCGGTCTTGCGTGCTAAAGACACGGCAACCGACACAAGCGGCATCAGTTCGGCACTAACTGAGAATGTCTACCTAGTCAAAATGTGTTCTAGCTCTAACATTACTTGTGGTAGCACCAAATTAGTTCTTTACTTAATTGAGCGCCATGTGTTTTCCTTTTGTTTTTATAATTTCTGAATATTTTCCCAGAAAATGATGAACCTTTTAAAATTCAGAAACAGTTTTTAGATTCATCAACATATTTATGTTATTTTTTAAGTCTTGAGCAATGTTTTCCATTTCTATTGCCAATTTTAATTTTGATACCCTAATATGTTTTTTTATAAATTCTTGCATATTTTTAATTCATGAACGTTTTTACAATATATTTCCTCAAAATTAAAAACAATGAAAACAGACAAAATCGGACAATGGCTGGCCGACTTATGTCCGGCGTGGTTGTTTCATCGACTATTTAGCGCTTTGTTTTTACATATTTTAAAATTGTTGAAATTTTCACAAAAAATAGAGGATTTTTTTAATTACGAAAACATTTTTACAGATTCATGAAGAATAGAAACAAATCCATGAACATATTTTATAAATATTTTTTCAAAAAATTATAAAACTATTTTCAATTAACAGACATTTTCTATTTCAGAAAATTTAATATTTTATTTTGTATAAAATTCCTGATTTTTTTAATTTGTGAAGTTTTTCCAAATTTGATGTGTTTTAAAATTGGAGAACAATAAGTAGATTCGTGTGCATTGATTTTTTTTAAAATCGCAACTTTTAAAATTGTGGCCCAAGTTGTTTGAACATATGATTTTATTTAACAGTACGAAACTCTTCTCTTAATATTTTTTTATTCTACTTTTAGAAAGATCTTTCCTTTTTATCATGCAAAAGTTCGTCCTTGCCAAAACCTGATCGCAGGTCCTCAACATGCAACATTAGTGTCAATTTACTTATGGAAAGCCAACAAAAATGATAAGCAGGTTTGCACTAAAAATCACCTGAAACTTTTTGAAATCATGCAATTTAGAACGTCATCTGGTTCAGTTTTCTGCTTTATATACAATTTCCATTAATGTTTTTCCCTACTCAATATGATCATGCATTTATGTTGATCCTTGCTACCTCCATCTGGGCTTATTAATCTCCATCGCATTTGGGGTCAAAGTTTGATCATATGTTTCAAAATGTTAATGCATGTCACCAAACATTATATTGTTGAATTGTTATTTGAATATAGTTTGTAGTGATATTATTTTTCTAGATATAATTTAAATTTTATTAGTTAAAATCATGGTCAAAATATCACCCAAAATAAGTGGGGGACAAATAAATCAGGACAAAAGTACTACTACTCACTACTTTCATTATACCTCTTGAGACTGCTGTCCTAAAAATTAGTAGTTTCTCCTCTCGCTAGGCTTACCTCCTCTCTCGCGACTTTACGCCGCGCCGTTGAGCTTCTTTGATCTCGTGCTACCGGTCCCTCCCATCTATGATTCTCCCTCGCCTCTCCCACCCAGTCGTCTTCGAGTTGAGCAAGGGGCATCCTTGTGTCGCTTCCGGGCCTTGGCGCAGTACGTTGGTTCGGCTTTGGGCATCCGTTTAGGAACAACTAGGATTTTCGGCCATGGCTCATGATGCAGCAGCTTCAGCGTCTTGTGAAGAAAAGGGGTTGGTGGACCTTATGAATGAACTAGGGATCATTGATGAGGATCTCGATGACCTAGTGTATGACTATGAGGATGAAGTGTCAGATGAATCTTCTAATCTGCGCTGGTTGGCTATAGGCAAAGTGCATACCTCTCGTGAGTATGGTGATTTCTGGTTCCACAAAAACATGAGGAACGCATGGGATCTTGCACAATCTGTTAAAATTTCATTCGTTGGGAGGTAATCTATACACTATGCAGTTTTCATGCCTCCATATGATGGTTCTACCAAACCTTCCTCCATTGACCTAAACACATCCAAAATCTGGATTCAGATTCATGACCTGCCTGTTGGCTTTGAAAAATTGATGAAACCTCATCCTGAGAAAGTAGGAGAGTTCTATGCTAAGGATAAGGATGTCGGTGACTTTGCTGGCAATATCTATAGATCTACGGTTATTATTGTTGGGGAATGTAGTAATTCAAAAAATTCGTACGATCACGCAAGATCTATCTAGGAGATGCAAAGCAACAAGACGGAAGAGTGTATCCACGTACCCTCATAGACCAAAAGCGGAAGCGTTTAGTAACGCGGTTGATGTAGTCGAACGTCTTCACGGTCCAATCGACCAAGTACCGAACGTACGCGGCACCTTTGTGTTCAGCACACGCTCAGCATGATGACGTCCCTCGAGCACTTGATCCAGTAGAGGGTCGACGGAGAGTTTCATCAGCACGTCGGCGTGGCGATGGTGTTGATGATGTTACCGACGCAGGGCTTCGCCTAAGCACTACGACGATATGACCGAGGTGTTAAACTATGGAGGGGGGCACCTGATGACCCACAAGTGTAGGGGATCTATCGTAGTCCTTTCAATAAGTAAGAGTATCGAATCCAACGAGGAGCAGAAAGAAATGATAAGCGGTTTTCAGTAAGGTTTTCTCTGCAAGCACTGAAATTGTAGGTGATAGATAGCTTTGTGATAAGATAAATAGTAACGAGTAACAAGTAAATAAAGTAAATAAAGTGCAGCAAGGTGGCCCAATCCTTTATGTAGCAAAGGATAAGCCTGGACAATTTCTACTAATGAGAAAGGAGCTCCCGAGGACACATGGGAATTATCGTCAAGCTAGTTTTCATCACGTTCATATGATTCGCGTTCAGTACTTTGATAATTTGATATGTGGGTGGACCGGTGCTTAGGTACTGTCCTTACTTGGACAAGCATCCCACTTATGATTAACCCCTATTGCAAGCATCCGCAACTACAAAAGAAGTATTAAGGTAAACCTAACCACATCATTAGACATATGGATCCAAATCAGCCCCTAACGAAGCAACGCATAAACTAGGGTTTAAGCTTCTGTCACTCTAGCAACCCATCATCTACTTATTACTTCCCAATGCCTTCCTCTAGGCCCAAATAATGGTGAAGTGTCATGTAGTCGACGTTCACATAACACCACTAGAGGAGAGACAACATACATCTCATCAAAATATCGAACGAATACCAAATTCACATGACTACTAATAGCAAGACTTCACCCATGTCCTCAGGAACAAACGTAACTACTCACAAAGCATATTCATGTTCATAATCAGAGGTGTAATAATATGCATTAAGGATCTGAACATATGATCTTCCACCAAGTAAACCAATAAGTATCAACTACAAGGAGTAATCAACACTACTAGCAACCCACAGGTACCAATTTGTGGTTTTGGATACAAGATTGGATACAAGAGATGAACTAGGGTTTGAGAGGAGATGGTGCTGGTGAAGATGTTGATGGAGATTGACCCCCTCCCGATGAGAGGATCGTTGGTGATGACGTTGGTGATGATTTCCCCCTCCCGGAGGGAAGTGTCCCCGGCAGAACAGCTCTGCCAGAGCCCTAGATTGGTTCCGCCAAGGTTCCGCCTCGTGGCTGCGGAGTTTCGTCCCGTAAGCTTGCCCACGATTTTTTTCCAGGGTAAAAGCCTTCATATAGCGGAAGATGGACACCGGAGGGCCACCAGGGGGCCCAGGAGACAGGGGGCGTGCCCAGTAGGAGGGGACGCGCCCCCCACCCTCCTGGCCAAGGTGTGGGCCCCCTGATGTATTTCTTTCGCTCAATAATTCTTAATAAATCCAAAAATATGTTTCGTGGAGTTTCAGGACTTTTGGAGCAGTGCAAAATAGGTTTCCAATGTTTGCTCCTTTTCCAGCCAGAATTCCCGCTGCCGGCATTCCCCCTCTTCATGGTAAACCTTGTAAAATAAGAGAGAATAGCCATAAGTATTGAGATAAAGTGTGTAATAACATCCCATAATGCAATAAATATTGATATAAAAGCATGATCTAAAATGGACGTATCAACTCCCCCAAGCTTAGACCCCGCTTGTCCTCAAGCAGAAGCCGATATTGAAGAATATGTCCACATGTTTAGAGATAGAGGTGTCGATAAAAATAAAATATGAACATGAGGGCATCATGATCATTCTTATAACAACAATATATATAGATTCCATCATATGATTTCTTATGCTTAAGTAACAATCAATTCACAATATCAAGTATGGTTCAAAAACTTCATTGAGAACTAACAAACTATAATCTCAGTCATTGAAGCAATTGCAATTTATCATAACATCAGAAAGAGTCAACAAAAGAGCTTTTCAACAAGTCCACATACTCAACTATCATATAGTCTTCTACAATTGCTAACACTCACGCAATACTTGTGGTTATGGAGTTTCAGCCGGACAATGAGAAAGATAGGGGCTTATTGTGTTGCCTCCCGACGTATTCACCTTTAGGTGATGTCAACAATAATAGTCCATGCTAACGAACATCCAATTGGATATATATATCATGATCTTTCAAACATGAGGAGCTTGCCAAAGGATAAAATGAAAAAGGGAAAGGTGAAGATCACCTTGACTCAAGTAAAAAGTAAAAACATAAAGTAAGTACATAAAGTAAAAGATATGCCCTTCGCAGAGGGAAGCAGAGGTTGTCATGCGCTTTTAGGGTTGGATACATAAAATCTTAGTACGAAAGAACGTCACTTTATATTGCCACTTGTGTATGGACCTTTATTATGCAGTCCGTCGCTTTTATTGCTTCCATAACAAGTTCGTATAAAGCTTATTTTCTCCGCACTAATAAGTCATGCATATTTAGAGAGCAATTTTTATTGCTTGCACCGATGACAACTTACTTGAAGGATCTTACTCAATCCATAGGTAGATATGGTGGACTCTCATGGCAAAACTGTGTTTTAAGGATATTTGGAAGCACAAATAGTATCTCTACTTGGTGCTAGGAATTTGGCTAGCATGAGGGGGAAAGGCAAGCTCAACATGTTTGGAAGGTCAATGACAATATACTTTAACTGAGATGTGAGAAAACATAAACCATTACGTTGTCTTCCTTGTCCAATGTCAACTCTTTTAGCATGTCATACTTAATGAGTGCTCACAATCATAAAATATGTCCAAGATAGTATATTTATATGTGAACCTCTCTTTCCTTATCACTTCCTATTAATTGCAACGATGACCAAAACTATGTTTATTAACTCTCAACAATTTTTATGCCTCATACTTTCTATATGTGAAGTGGTCACTAACTATAAGCTCAATATGAACTTTTTAATTCTTTCTACTTTCTCAAGATCATAGGAACATAGCAAAGCCCTTGACTCAACACTAATCTTTATTATAGATAGCTCACGGACTCGATTACAAAAAGAGATCACAAAGCAAAACTCAAAACTACTTGATATCAAAACTTCAATCTACTAGATCAAGATACTACTAAAAGGATCGAACTAAATAAAACGGTAAAGGTAGGAGTGTGATGGTGATACGATACCGGGGCACCTCCCCCAAGCTTGGCAGTTGCCAAAGGGAGTGACCATACCCATGTGATTATGTCCTCAGAGGTGGTGAAGTAGGAGTTGTTGATGACGGTGGATAATCGCACATTGAGCGTAAAAGCTGCTCCAGCTTGCGGATAATGCCCTTGAGTCCGGCGATATGATCCTTCAACAGAATATTCTCCTGTGTGAGATACTTGTTCTGTATGCGAGCTAACTCTATCATCTTGAAAGCTTCAACCTCTGTTGGAGTAAATAGGTTAGGTAAAAGTTGAGGGATGGCTTCTTCTTCCACTGCCGGAACTTGAGCCTCCATGGCCTTCTGGATCCCTTCATCCTTGTGGGTCTCCTCTGGTTCTTGTTTTCAAGCTCTACCTTCAATAGCCAAGCATCCTTGTCTTCATTGTTGAGGGAGGGTGATGCCATAGTGCTCTAGATCTGAAACAGAAACAGCTCGAAATGAAAACAGAGCATATTTGCGTGATACGGTGGTCAAAACCTTCGGGAGTATATATAATGAATTTTTACCGACTAAAATACATAACATGCAAGAAAAGGGAGACCGGGAGGCACACGAGGTGGCCACAAGACAGGGGGGCGCGCCCTCCACTCTCATGGGGGCCTCGTGCCCCTTTCGGACTACTTCTTCATTCCTAAAATTCTTAAATAATCCAAAACTGACAAAAATTGCCATTGGAGTTGTTTTGGAGTCGGTTTACTTACCGTACCACATACCTATTCCTTTTTGGAGTCTGGACCGTTTTGGAAAGTGTCCCTTATGTATTCCTCCGGGGTTACGGTTTCAATAATATTAGTTTCAACATTAATAGGATTACCTGAAATATAATGTTTAATTCTTTGACCGTTTACCACCCTCGGACTTGTGCCTTCGAAGTTGTTGATCTTTATGGCACCAGAACGATAGACCTCCTTGATAATGTAGGGACCTTCCCATTTAGGGAGAAGCTTTCCTACAAAAAATCTTAAACGAGAGTTGAATAATAACACATAATCTCCTACGTTAAACTCAAGCTTTTGTATCCTTTTATCATGCCAGCGCTTGACTTTTTCTTTGAATAGCTTGGCATTCTCATAAGCTTGGGCTCTCCATTCATCAAGTGAGCTAATATCAAACAACCTCTTCTCATCGGCAAGTTTGAAGTCATAATTGAGCTCTTTAATAGCCCAATATGCTTTATGTTCAAGTTCAAGAGGTAAATGACAAGCTTTTCCATAAACCATCTTATATGGAGACATACCCATAGGATTTTTGTATGCAGTTCTATAGGCCCATAATGCATCATCAAGTTTTTTGGACCAATTCTTTCTAGATCTATTAACAGTCTTTTGCAAAATTAACTTGAGCTCTCTATTGCTCAACTCTACTTGACCACTAGACTGCGGATGATAAGGAGATGCGATTCTATGATTAACATCATACTTAGCAAGCATCTTACGGAAAGCACCATGAATAAAATGTGAACCACCATCAGTCATAAGATATCTAGGGACTCCAAACCTCGGAAAAATAACTTCTTTAAGCATTTTAATAGAAGTGTTATGATCAGCACTACTAGTTGGAATAGCTTCTACCCACTTAGTAATGTAATCAACAACAACTAAAATATGTGTATAACCATTAGAGGCAGGAAAAGGTCCCATATAATCAAAGCCCCAAACATCAAACGATTCAATAACAAGAGAATAATTCATAGGCATTTCTTGACGTCTACTAATGTTACCTATTCTTTGACATTCATCACAAGATAAGACAAACTTACGAGCATCTTTGAAGAGAGTAGGCCAATAAAAACCAGATTGTAGTACCTTGTGTGCAGTTCTATCTCCAGTGTGGTGCCCTCCGTAGGATTCAGAGTGACACTTGCGTAGGATCTGATCCTGTTCATGCTCAGGCACACAACGTCTAATAACACCATCTACTCCTTCTTTATAAAGGTGTGGGTCATCCCAAAAGTAATGTCTTAAATCATAAAAGAACTTTTTCTTTTGCTGGTATGTGAAGCTAGGTGGTATAAATTTAGCAACAATATAATTAGCATAATCAGCATACCATGGAGCAGTACGAGAAGCATTAATGACCGCTAATTGTTCATCAGGAAAGCTATCATCAATAGGCAGTGGGTCATCAAGAACATTATCTAACCTAGACAAGTTGTCTGCAACGGGGTTCTCAGCTCCCTTTCTATCAATAATATGCAAATCAAATTCTTGGAGCAGGAGAACCCATCTAATGAGTCTAGTCTTAGCGTCTTTCTTTTCCATAAGATATTTAATAGCAGCATGACCAATGTGAATAGTAACTTTGGAATCAACAATATAAGGTCTAAACTTATCACATGCAAACACAACTGCTAAGAATTCTTTTTCAGTAGTAGCATAATTTCTTTGGGCAGTATCAAGAGTCTTACTAGCATACTGGATAACATTCAATTTCTTATCAACTCTTTGCCCTAGAACAACACCTACAACATAATCACTAGCATCACACATAATTTCAAAAGGTAAATTCCAATCAGGTGGCTGAACAACAGGTGCAGTGATCAAAGCTTTCTTATGTATTTCAAATGCTTCTACACAATCATCATCAAAGACAAAGGGAATATCTTTTTGCAACAAATTAGTCAAAGGCCTAGAGATCTTAGAAAAGTCCTTAATGAACCTCCTATAAAAACCGGCATGACCAAGGAAACTTCTTATACCTTTTATGTCCTTGGGACATGGCATCTTTTCAATAGCATCAACTTTGGCTTTGTCAACTTCAATACCTCTCTCGGAAATCTTATGCCCCAAGACAATGCCTTCATTAACCATAAAGTGACACTTTTCCCAATTCAGAACGAGACTAGTGTCTTCGCATCTCTGCAAAACTCGATCAAGGTTGCTCAAACAATTATCAAAGGAGGATCCATAAACGGAGAAGTCATCCATGAATACCTCACAAATCTTTTCACAAAAATCAGAGAATATAGCCATCATGCATCTTTGAAAGGTAGCAGGTGCATTACATAAACCAAAAGGCATACGTCTATAAGTAAAGGTACCGAAAGGGCAAGTAAAAGTAGTTTTTGATTGATCTCCCGCTGACATAGGTATTTGAGAGAAACCAGAATAACCATCTAGAAAGCAAAAATGTGTGTGTTTGGATAGTCTTTCTAGCATTTGATCAATAAAAGGTAATGGGTAATGATCTTTCTTAGTAGCCTTATTTAATTTACGAAAATCAATTACCATCCTATAACCTGTAATAATTCTTTGCGGGATCAATTCATCTTTATCATTAGGAACAACGGTAATACCTCCCTTTTTAGGAACACAATGGACAGGGCTTACCCAATCACTATCAGCAACGGGATAAATTATACCTGCCTCAAGGAGCTTTAGTATCTCCTTTCTTACCACTTCTTTCATCTTGGGATTTAGTCGTCGTTGAGGATCTCTAACTGGTTTGGCATCATCCCCCAATTTAATTTTGTGTTGGCATAACGTGGGACTGACGCCCTTAAGATCATCCCGAGTATATCCAATAGCAGCTCGGTGCTTCTTCAGAGTTTTCAATAATCTTTCTTCTTCTTGCTCTGAAAGGTTAGCACTAATAATAACAGGATATATTTTCTTTTCATCAAGATAAGCATACTTAAGATTGTCAGGTAAAGGTTTGAGTTCAAACACGGGATCACCCTTGGGTGGAGGGGGATCCCCAAGAATTTCAACAGGAAGATTATGTTTTAGCACCGGTTCCTGTTTAAGGAATACTTCATCTATTTCCCTTCTTTCCTTCATAAACATATCATTTTCATGGTCTAGCAAATATTGTTCTAACGGATCAGTAGGAGGCACAGCAATGGAAGCAAGACCAATAATATCATCCTTACTAGGTGGTTCCCTATCACGAGGTAGTCTATGAAACTTAGCAAAATTAAACTCATGAGACATACCATCTAAGCCAATGGTGACCGTATCTTTTTCACAATCAATCTTAGCACTAGCTGTATGTAAGAAGGGTCTACCAAAAATAATTGGACAGAAGCAATCTTGTGGGGAAGCAAGAACAAGAAAATCAGCAGAGTATTTAACTTTCCCACACAAACCTTCAACATCTCTAACAATCCCAACTGGTTTAATGGTATCCCTACTAGCAAGCTTAATAGTAACATCAATGTCTTCTAATTCAATGGGTGCAATGTCGTGCATAATTTCTTTATATAAATCATAAGGTATCGCACTAGCACTAGCACCCATATCACATAAACCATGATAACAATGATCTCCTATTTTAACAGAAATAACAAGCATGCCTACGACAGGTCCATGTATCTTAGTATCTGGTCTAGCAATATTAGCAGTTTCATCACATAAATAAATAACATGCCCATCTAAGTCATCATCTAAGAGATCTTTAAACATAGCAATACTAGGTTCAACATTGATTTTCTCAGGAGGTGTATAATTCCTAGTATTACTCTTCCGAACAACAGTCGAAGTTTTAGCATGATCCTTTATCCTAACAGGAAATGGGGTTTCTCAACATAAGTAGTAGGAACACTAGGAGGTGATAGTCTTTTCTTCAACTGTAATAGGTGCAACTACTTTCACTTCAACAGGAGGATTATATTTAAACCACTTCTCTTTAGGGAGATCAACGTGAGTAGCAAAAGATTCACAGAAAGAAGCTACTATCTCAGAGTCAAGTCCATACTTAGCGCTAAATCCACGAAAAGCATCGGTATCCATAAAAGATTTAACACAATCGAACTTAGGTGTCATACCTGACTCCTTACCATTGTCGGAACCCCAATATTCAGAGTTGTGTTTAATTCTTTCCAATAAGTCCCATTTGAAATCAATAGTCTTCAGGATATAAGAACCAACACAGGAAGTATCGAGCAGGTTGCGATTATTAAGAGAAAGCCGAGCATAAATTTTTGAATAATCATTTCCCGAGAGAGCTCATGATTGGGGCATGAATATAACATTGACTTAAGCCTCCCCCAAGCTTGAGCGATGCTTTCTCCTTCGCGAGGCCAGAAATTATATATGTAATTACGATCACAATGAACAAGATGCATAGGATAGAACTTCTGGTGAAATTCCAACTTCAATCGTTTATAATTCCAGGATCTCTTATCATCACATAGCCTATACCATGTCAATGCATCTCCCTTAAAATATAAAGGGAAGACCTTCGTTTTGACAACATCATCGGGAATACCTGCAAGCTTAAATAATCCACAAACTTCATCCACAAAGATAAGGTGTAAATCGGGATGCAATGTTCCGTCTCCTGTAAATGGATTAGCTAGCAGTTTCTCTATCATACCCGAAGGAATCTCAAAATAAATATTTTCATAAGGTTCAGTAGGTTGAGGAGCAACTCTTTGCTCTCCTGGTTGGGGTGAAGATACCACGAACAAGCCCCTCAAAGGATTAGTTTCCATAGTGACAAGTAACAGAAAATTTCAGCACACTAAATAAATGTTTCCTTACCAAGTTCCACTCACCAAAAGCGCTACACTCCCCGGCAACGGCGCCAGAAAAGAGTCTTGATGACCCACAAGTGTAGGGGATCTATCGTAGTCCTTTCGATAAGTAAGTGTGTCGAACCCAACGAGGAGCAGAAGGAAATGATAAGCGGTTTTCAGTAAGGTTTTCTCTACAAGCACTGAAATTGTAGGTGATAGATAGTTTTGTGATAAGATAAATAGTAACGAGTAACAAGTAAAAAAAGTAAATAAAGTGCAGCAAGGTGGCCCGATCCTTGATGTAGCAAAGGATAAGCCTGGACAATTTCTAATAATGAGAAAGGAGCTCCCGAGGACACATGGGAATTATCGTCAAGCTAGTTTTCATCACGTTCATATGATTCGCGTTCGGTACTTTGATAATTTGATATGTGGGTGGACCGGTGCTTGGGTGTTGTCCTTACTTGGACAAGCATCCCACTTATGATTAACCCCTATTACAAGCATCCGCAACTACAAAAGAAGTACTAAGGTAAACCTAACCACATCATTAGACGTATGGATCCAAATCAGCCCCTAACGAAGCAACACATAAACTAGGGTTTAAGCTTCTGTCACTCTAGCAACCCATCATCTACTTATTACTTCCCAATGCCTTCCTCTAGGCCCAAATAATGGTGAAGTGGCATGTAGTCGACGTTCACATAACACCACTAGAGGAGAGACAACATACATCTCATCAAAATATCAAACGAATACCAAATTCACATGACTACTAATAGCAAGACTTCACCCATGTCCTCAGGAACAAACGTAACTACTCACAAAGCATATTCATGTTCATAATCAGAGGTGTAATAATATGCATTAAGGATCTGAACATATGATCTTCCACCAAGTAAACCAATAAGTATCAACTACAAGGAGTAATCAATACTACTAGCAACCCACAAGTACCAATTTGTGGTTTTGGATACAAGATTGGATACAAGAGATGAACTAGGGTTTGAGAGGAGATGGTGCTGGTGAAGATGTTGATGGAGATTGGCCCCCTTCCGATGAGAGGATCGTTGGTGATGACGTTGGTGATGATTTCCCCCTCCCAGAGGGAAGTCTCCCCAGCAGAACAGTTCTGCCAGAGCCCTAGATTGGTTCCACCAAGGTTCCACCTCGTGGCGGCGGATTTTCGCCTCGTAAGCTTGCCCACATTTTTTTCCAGGGTAAAAGCCGTCATATAGCAGAAGATGGACACCGGAGGGCCACCAGGGGGCCCAGGAGACAGGGGGCGCGCCCCCACCCTCCTGGCCAAGGTGTGAGCCCCCTGATGTATTTCTTTCGCTCAATAATTCTTAATAAATCCAAAAATATGTTTCATGGAGTTTCAGGACTTTTGGAGCAGTGCAGAATAGGTTTCCAATGTTTGCTCCTTTTCCAGCTAGAATTCCCGCTGCCGGCATTCCCCCTCTTCATGGTAAACCTTGTAAAATAAGATAGAATAACCATAAGTATTGAGATAAAGTGTGTCATAACAGCCCATAATGCAATAATATTGATATAAAAGCATGATGCAAAATGGACGTATCAGCACTGCGCACGGCTAAGAGAATAACTGTTGTGTCTTGGGGTGCCCCCCTACACCCGTATATAAAGGAGGGAGGGAGGAGGCCGGCGGCCAGGAGGGGCGCGCGCCATGGGGAGTCCAACTAGGATTCCCAATCCTAGTTGGAGTCCCCTTCCTTTCCAAGAGGGGGAGGGAGGGAAGGAGTAGGAGAGGGAGAAGGAAAGACGGGGGCGCCGCCCCCTCCTAGTCCAATTCAGACATGCCATGGAGGGGGGCGCGCGGCTACCCTGCGGCCATTCTCTCCTTTCCACTAAAGCCCATTAAGGCCCACTACTTCTCCCGGGGGTTCCGGTAACCTCCCGGTACTCCGAAAAATGCCCGAACCTTTCCGAAACCTTTTCGGTATCCGAACATAACCTTCCAATATATCGATCTTTATGTCTCGACCATTTAGAAACTCCTCGTCACGTCCATGATCTCATCCGGGACTCCGAACAAACTTCGGTCATCAAAAACACATAATTCATAATACAAATCATCATCGAACGTTAAGCGTGCGGACCCTACGGGTTCGAGAACTATGTAGACATGATTGAGACACATCTCCGATCAATAACCAATATCGGGACCTGGATGCTCATATTGGCTCCTACATATTCTATGAAGATCTTTATCGGTCAAACCGCATAACAACATACGTTGTTCCCTTTGTCATCGGTATGTTACTTGCCCGAGATTCGATCGTCGGTATCATCATAACTAGTTCAATCTCATTATCGGCAAGTCTCTTTACTCATTTTGTAATGCTTCATCCCGTAACTAACTCATTAGTCACATTTCTTGCAAGGCTCATTTTTTTCTGACGGCGAGGGAAGGGCTTTGTGGTGCTCTAGCTCACCTCCTATGCACATGAGGTGTTCGATGGAATGCCCGAGACACACTACTTAAGCTTTCTCCTCTCCAAGCTCCATTTTCCTCAATATTTGTCTAGGTTTAGCGGTCCGCCATGTCCCGTCCCCGTCTTCACCGCCATCGATCGCCCGCGCTGATCTCATCGCCGGCACCACCGTGGTGAGCCTCTTGTTCTTATCTTGTTTCTAAAAGGAAAAAAAAATCTTACTTGTATGTTTAGATAGATACTTGTATAATTTTCTTACTTTTATTATTGCTTCTTATTATATAGTGCGATGGTTTTGGCATCCGCCCCCGTCGGCCCTCGTCCTGTCTATGATTTGGATGTGGTATATATATTATCTTTTATAACTATTTGGTTCATTTATTGTTTATGACAATTATGCCGACCAACGTGACATAGATTTTATTTATCTAGGAGGTATGTGAACCGGAAATTCCAACCGACCCTATTGTCGAGAGGTTAAATTTAGTTGAAGAAGAAACCAATTACTTGAAGGAAAAAATAAAAAAAATTGAGGAGGAGAAGATGATATTGGAGTTGCATGTTGCGGATATCGTCGATGATCACAAGATCAAGATGGATGCAATGCGCTTGAAGATTAGAAAGTTTAGAAAATATGACATTCATACCGAGGCTTGGTATCATTATGCCGTCGGATCAATTGTTACCTTGGTTGCGATTATGATCGCATTTGTTGTTGCATTGAAATGTTTTACACAGTTTCAATGTATGGTTTAATTAGATGCTCTAGAGAGCTATATGTTCTTCAATGAAAACTATGTATGTACTTTGGTTTTAATGTGATGATGAACTTCTATTAATTTGGTCACTTATCTATTCATGATGTCCTGTAATGGTTTTTGACACACTTAAATATATATAATGCACGCAGATGAACCGACAATGGATGTACGATGACAGACACACCTCCGAGTACATTAAGGGCGTGCATAATTTTCTCGAAGTGGCTGAGGAAAACAAGAAGAATGGTTTTATGTGTTGTCCATGCCCTATATGTGGGAATACAAAGTCTTACTCTGACTTGAAAACCGTTCACACCCACCTGCTTTATAAGGGTTTCATGCCACACTATAATGTTTGGACCAAACACGGAGAAATAGGGGTTATGATGGAAGACAACAAAGAAGAAGAGGACAATGACAATTATGTGCCCCCTGAATATGGTGATGCTGCAACAGGGGAAGTTGTTGAAGATCAAGAGGAACCTGATGATGTGCCCGATGATGATCTCCGCCGGTCATTGTTGATGCAAGGAGATAGTGCGAAAGTCAAAAGGAGAAGCTGAAGTTCGATCGCATGTTAGAGGATCAAAAAAAGGTTTGTACCCCAATTGCAAAGATCGCAACACAAATCTCAGTACCGTACTAGAATTGCTGCAGTGGAAGGCAGAGAATGGTGTGCCTGACAAGGGATTTGAGAAGCTACTAAAAATATTGAAGAAGAAGCTTCCAAAGGATAACGAATTGCCTGACAGTACATATGCAGCAAAGTAGGTTGTATGCCCTCTAGGATTGGAGGTGCAGAAGATAAATGCATGCCCTAATGATTGCATCCTCTACCGTGGTGCATACAAGGATTTGAACGCATGCCCGATATGCGATGCATTGCGGTATAAGATTAGACGAGATAACCCTAGTGATGTTGACGGCGAGCGCCCCAGGAAGAGGGTTCCTGCCAAGGTGATGTGGTATGCTCCTATAATACCATGGTTGAAATGCCTGTTTAGAAACAAAGAGCATGCCAAGTTGATGCAATGGCACAGAGAGGACCGTAAGAAAGATGGGAAGTTGAGAGCACCCGCTGACGGGTCGCAGTGGAGAAAAATCGAGAGAAAGTACTGGGAGGAGTTTGCAGATGACGCAAGGAACGTATGGTTTGGTTTAAGCGCGGATGGTATTAATCCTTTTGGGGAGCAGAGCAGCAATCACAACACCTGGCCCGTGACTCTATGTATCTATAACCTTCCTCCTTGGTTGTGCATTAAGCGGAAGTTCATTATGATGCCCGTTCTCATCCAAGGCCCTAAGCAACCCGACAACGACATTTATGTGTACCTAAGGCCATCAGGTGAAGAACTTTTATAGATGTGGATTGGAAATGGTGTACGTGTGTGGGATGAGCACAAAAAGGAGGAATTTTACCTGCATGCGTTGCTGTTTGTAGCCATCAATGATTGGCCTGCTCTTAGTAACCTTTCAGGACAGACCAACAAGGGATAGCACGCATGCATGCACAGTTTATATGACACCGAAAGTATATACCTGGACAAATGCAAGAAGAATGTGTACCTGGGGCATTGTTGATTTCTTCCGACCAACCATCAATGTCGAAAGATAGGCAAGCATTCGAAAGGCGAGGCAGATCATCAGAAGAAGCCCGCCATGCGTACCGGTGATCACGTACTTACTATGGTCAATGATTTAAAAGTAATCTTCGAAAAGGGTCCTAGCGGACTATCTGTTCCGAATGACACTGAGGGACGCGCACCCATGTGGAAGAAGAAATCTATATTTTGGGACCTACCCTACTGGAAAGACCTAGAGGTTCGCTCTTCAATCGACGTGATGCACGTGATGAAGAACCTTTGCGTGAACCTGCTAGGCTTCTTGGGCGTGTACGGGAAGACAAAAGATACACCGGAGGCACGGGAGGACATGTAATGTTTGCACGAAAAAGATGGCATGCCTCCAAAGTAGTATGAAGGTCCTACCAGCTAAGCTCTTACCAAAGAAGAGAAGGAAATCTTCTTTGAGTGCCTGCTCAGTATGAAGGTCCCGTCTGACTACTCGTCGAATATAAAGGGAATAATAAATATGGCAGAGGGGGCTTCCGGTTGCATTGAGGGGGCTTCTACCGGAAAATGTTCTGTTAGCCATTGTGAAGCTATGTTCATTCCTCAATGCAATCTCTCAGAAGGTGAACGATCAAGAAATCCTACCAAGGTTAAGGAGTGATGTGGCACAATGTCTTGTCAGTTTCGAGCTGGTATTCCCACCATCCTTCTTCAACATCATGACGCACGTCCTAGTTCATCTAGTCGACAAGATTGTCGTTCTGGGCCCTGTATTTCCTAGATAATATGTTCCCCTTTGAGAGGTTCATGGGAGTCCTAAAGAAATATGTCCGTAACCATGCTAGGCCAGAAGGAAGCATCTCCATGGGCCATCAAACAGAGGATGTCATTGGGTTTTGTGTTGACTTCATTCCTGACCTTAAGAACATAGGTGTGAGGGGAGACTGGGTGGAAAAGGCACGCTAGGAGGGGACTCAATAATATGTAGGGACGGGCATTCTTGGTCTCAAGCACATTACACGGTTCTACAGAATTCTACCTTGGTGACCTCGTATGTCGATGAACATAAGAACATTCTGCGCTCCAAACACCCGGACCAGTGTGACGACTGGAGTACATGTGAACACATCAGGAGTTTCGGCAGTTGGTTGCAAACACGTCTTAGGGGTGACAAAACTGTTTCTGATAACCTGTACTCGTTGGTAAGGTAACCATCTTCGACTGTAATGACTTACAAAGGGTACGAGATAAATGGGAATACATTTTACACGATCGCCCAAGAACAAAAGAGCACCAACCAAAACAGTGGTGTCCGCTTTGATGCAGCAACCAAGAGGGGAAAGGACACATATTATGGTTACATAGTGGACATATGGGAACATGACTATGGACATGATATTAAGGTCTCTTTATTTAAGTGCAAATGGGTCAATCTGTCAGGAGGCGGGGTACAGGTAGACTGATACGTCTCCAATGTATCAATAATTTTTGATTGTTCCATGCTATTATATTACCTGTTTTGGATGTTGATGGGCTTTTATATCATTTTCGGGACTAACCTACTAACCGGAGGCCCAGCCCGAATTGCTGTTTTTTTGCCTATCTCAGTGTTTCGAAGAAAAGGAATATCAAACGGAGTCCAAACAGAATGAAACATTTGGGAACGATCTTTTTGGAACAAATGCCAACCGGGAGACTTGGAGTGGACATCAAGCAACCAACGAGGCGGCCACGAGGGTGCCCGGCGCGCCCCCTGGGGGTGGGCGCGCCCCCACCCTTGTGGGCCCCTCGATTGTCCACCGACGTACTTCTTCATCCTATATATACTCCCATACCCTGAAAACACCAGAAGCGACCACGAAAACCTAATTCCACCGCCGCAACCTTTTGTATCCGCAAGATCCCATCTTGGAGCCGTCGTCGGCGCTCTGCCGTAGGGGGAATCCACCATAGAGGGCCTCTACATCATCTCCAAGGCCTCTCCGATGAGTTGTGAGTAGTTTACCACAGACCTTCGGGTCCATAGTTATTAGCTAGATGTCTTCTTCTCTCTCTTTGAATCTCAATACAATGTTCGACTTGATCTTCTTGGAGATCTATTCGATGTAACTCTTTTTGCGGTGTGTTTGTCGAGATCCGATGAATTGTGGGTTTATGATCAAGTTTATCTATGAGAAATATTTGAATCTCCTCTGAATTCTTTTATGTGTGATTAAGTTATCTTTGCAAGTCTCTTCGAATTATCAGTTTGGTTTGGCCTACTAGATTGATATTTCTTGCAATGGAGAAGTGCTTAGCTTTGGGTTCAATCTTGCGGTGTCCTTCCCAGTGTCAGCAGGGGCAGCAAGGCACGTATTGTATTGTTGCCATCGAGGATAAAAAGATGTGGTTTATATCATATTGCATGAGTTTATCCCTCTACATCATGTCATCTTTCTTAATGCGTTACTCTGTTCTTCATGAACTTAATACTCTAGATGCAGGCATGAGTCGGTCGATGTGTGGAGTAATAGTAGTAGATGTAGAATCGTTTCGATCTACTTGTCACAGACGTGATGCCTATATACATGATCATGCCTAGATAATCTCATAACTATGCGCTTTTTTATCAATTGCTCGACAGTAATTTGTTCACCCACCATAATACTTATGCTATCTTGAGAGAAGCCACTAGTAAAACCTATGCCCCCCGGGTCTATCTTTCATCATATAAGTTTTCCATCTACTTTTATTTGCATCTTTACTTTTCCAATCTATATCATAAAAATACCAAAAATATTTATCTTATCATATTATCTCTATCAGATCTCACTTCCGCAAGTGCCCATGAAGGGATTGACAACCCCTTTATTGTGTTGGTTGCGAGGTTCTTGCTTGTTTGTGTAGGTGTGTGGGACTTTTGAGGAGCCTCCTACCGGATTGATACCTTGGTTCTCAAAAACTGAGGGAAATACTTACGCTACTGTGCTGCATCACCCTTTCCTCTTCAAGGAAAACCAACGCAAGCTCAAGACGTAGCAAGAAGGATTTCTTGCACCGTTGCCGGGGAGGTCTTCGCTCAAGTCAAGACATACCAAGTACCCATCACAAACTCATCTCCCTTGCATTATATTATTTGCCATTTGCCTCTTGTTTTCCTCTCCCCCACTTCACCCTTGCCGTTTTATTCGTCCTCTTTTACCATTTGCCTTCCGTTACCATGGCCGAATCGTAAAGAACTAACGGTCCTTTCCAGGGTTTTAGTACCTTGGATAGTCCCTCTATCCTCTCTAAGCTTATACATAATGATGCTATGGATGTTGGGGAACATAGTAATTTCAGAAATTTTCCTACGCACACGCAAGATCATGGTGATGCATAGCAACGAGAGGGGAGAGTGTTGTCCACGTACCCTCGTAGACCGAAAGCTGAAGCGTTAGAACAATGCGGTTGAAGTAGTCGTACGTCTTCATGGTCCGACCGATCAAGCACCGAAACTACGGCACCTCCGAATTTTAGCACACGTTCAGCTCGATGACGATCCCTGTCGGTGTCAAAACCGGCGGATCTCGGGTAGGGGGTCCCGAACTGTGCGTCTAGGCGGATGGTAACAGGAGACAAGGGACACGATGTTTTACCCAGGTTCGGGCCCTCTTGATGGAGGTAAAACCCTACGTCCTGCTTGATTAATATTGATGATGTGTGTTACAAGAGTGGATCTACCACGAGATCAAGGAGGCTAAACCCTAGAAGCTAGCCTATGGTATGATTGTTGTTCGTCCTACGAACTAAAGCCATCCAGTTTATATAGACACCGGAGAGGGCTAGGGTTACACAGAGTCGGTTACAATGGTAGGAGATCTACATATCCGTATCGCCAAGCTTGCCTTACACGCCAAGGAAAGTCCCATCCGGACACAGGACGAAGTCGTCAATCTTGTATCTTCATAGTCTTGGTGTCCGGCCGATGATGATAGTTCGGCTATCCGGACACCCCCTAGTCCAGGACGCCCTCAGTAGCCCCTGAACCAGGCTTCAATGACGACGAGTCCGGCACGCATATTGTCTTCGGCATTGCAAGGCGGGTTCCTCCTCCGAATAATTTATAGAAGATTGTGAACACCAGGATAGTGTCAGGCTCTGCAAAAAGAATTTCCACATACCACCGTAGAGAGAATAATATTTACACAAGTTCAATCTGCTGACGTATTTGATGGTGTGACATCACACCACTACCAAGCCTTTACTTAATTGTTTTTATTGTACCACCTCAGCGTGTTTAGTGAAGCGGTTTCCTTGGCACGTCTTGTCGAAGCAGAGATCGTGTTCCCCTTATTCCAGGATTCCCATCAATACGGACGTGGGTAACCCAACCGCGCCATTGATTGTGGCGCTTGGGGATAAGCGAGTTTTATCAGGCCGGTGGGGACGCATGTTTTCGTCCGCCCATATAAGGGGATAAAGATCCAACCCTTTTACCTGCGCCTTCTTCCTCCTTGGCTTATCCATCTCTGCAAACTCGAGCTCCAGCGCCCAAGCCCGCACATCTCACCTCAACCTTCTCAACCATGTCCGGAGCGGGAGGCAAGTGGATGGCCTCCTCCGTCACGGAGGGGCAGATCCAGAAGCTGCGCAGCGCCGGATACTTGTCCAGCAACATCGCGCACCGGCTCCCCAACGAGGGAGAGCTCATCCCCACCCCCAGGCCCCATGAGAGGGTAGTTTTTCTTCCCCATTTCCTCCGCGGACTGGGCTTCCCACTCCATCCCTTCGTCCGGGGGCTCATGTTCTACTACAGCCTGGATTTCCATGATTTGGCCCCAAATTTCATCCTCAACATCTCGGCGTTTATCGTCGTGTGTGAGGCCTTCCTCTGCATCCAGCCCCACTTCGGCTTGTGGCTCAAGACCTTCAGTGTCAAGACGAAGGTTGTGAAGGGCAGCCAAGCGGAGTGCGGAGGCGCCATGGTGGGCAGGATGTCCCACATTACTTGGCTTGAGGGCACTTTCGTGGAAACCATCAAGGGGTGGCAATCGGGGTGGTTCTACATCACCGAGCCACGCGACCCTGAATGGGCAGCGGCCCCCGAATTCAGATCCGGCATCCCCACATGGCTCACCTCCTGGAAAGAGAGCGGCCGGACATGGGGTGATTCGGAGGAGCTGACCGGACTCCAAGCTTGCATCCAAAAGCTAGTGGACAAGAAGCTCAAGCTTGTCAACATAGTCCAGGTCATGCTCATTCGCCAGATTCTCTCGTGCCAATGACGGGGCTTCAACATGTGGGAGTTCGATTCAGCGCAGCACCAGACTTTGAGCGGGCTCTTCAACACTACGTACGAAGATGTCTGGAAGGTGCTGTTGAAGGGCGCCGAGGCTCCCGCATCCGCTACCGAAGATCGCGGATTCAGCTCGCAGCGTCCAGCTGACGAGGTAAGTGATTTTGTCCTTTACGGGACGCTTGTTTTCCATAGTTTGACTCTATGCGGGATCTAAACTCCCTTTCCTTTGACAGGACTGGCTGAAGAAGGCCGAAAAGGCTATCTGTCTGGCCCCATTGCCAGAGGACCCAGCGGACGCCCGTTTGACGGGGCTGCTGGCTCCGGCACCCCACGTGGTGCCGGAGAAGAAGGCCAAGAAGAAGGCCACGGGGACTCGGAAGAGTTCCCGTTTTTAGGTGCTATTGGATGACGACTCCGAGGCCGACTCCTCTCACCAAGGTGAGGAGGAGAAGAAGAAAGCCTCTTCCCCAGCGGGGGGAGAGAAGAAAAGGAAGGCCTCCCCAACGAGGGAGGCCGAAGGGTCCAAGAAGGGAAAAACTCTTCCCCCGGACTACTCTGCCAACGCCAGTGATGACGACGAGGACTGGCCTCCAAGGGCCAAGCCCCTGGCGAGATCGTGAGTATCCGGACTCCCGAATAACTTCATGGTTTTTCTTTTTTGCCACACAATGTCTTTCTAATGCCGCATACAACCCTGCAGTCCGCCCAAGGACGATCTTCCCGCTTCGTCGAGCGGGTCTTTAGGTGCGTCGGATATGGATTCTCTTCCGACCGCCTCCACCCCCCGTGATACGGACGATGCCGAGGTGGGATCCTAGGAAGGGACTCGCCAGGAGGAGGAGGCCCCGGAGGTGTCGCAGGACAACCTCCCGGACTTTGCACCGGACTTGGCTCCGGATCCCATAGTGGCTCCGGAGTCCGGCGCGCGGCCCCTTCGTAAGAAGGGCAAGACCGTGACACCAGCAGCCTCCGTCCAACCGGAGGCGCTCAATGGCGCCTCCATCGAAGAGGAACACTGCACTGTTATGAGTGCGGTGATTCAGAAGGTGCAGCTCGCCAAGAGCGGGCTGACCGAAGCCTGCAGCAGCCTTCTAACAGGCTTTGAGGTAAGAATTTTGATATATGTAAAATATTACCGCATAGACAGTAGCCCCTGATGCTCGGTTCAGTGTTCGGAAAGAAAAGCCGGACTGAGGATCTAAGAAGATATATGCAGGAGTCATAAAAAATATGTCGATATGGGATTGCAGGCTGCGCTGCTGACCTCTGCCGCACTGACTGCGGAGGTCAATACTTTGAAGGAGAGCCTCGAGTGATCCGAGAACGAGCTCGTCCGTGCCAAGAAGTAGCTCGAGGACAAGGAAGGTGAGTAACACCTTATTAAAATTGTACCTTATAGAAAAGGATTTTTGTTGCAAAAGTAAAGACAAGGATAACGTGGGTATTGTAGGGGCCACTAACGAGGTGGCGAACCTGAAAGAGGCGGTGGCCACGGCCGAACGCAATGCGGCCGTGGAGCGCACCGAGCGAGAGAAGCAGGAGGCGCGGGTGGTGGAGGTACAGCAAGAGCTCCAGGATCTCGTGAAAAAACATGAGAGCCTAGAGCATGACTCGAAGACTCGAGAGTCTGAGCTTGCAACGGCTCTTGAGAGTGCCAAAGCCGCTAAGGCCGAAGCCTACAAGGCCCTCCAGGAAATCGAGGCGTTGAAGAAAATAGCAGCGGGTAAGGCATTTTTCATGCAAAGTAAGCATGTGAGTGTTAATTACCTGTTGCTTACCCGAATTCGGAGCTCTCCAGGAGCGTTCGCAGATCTTCCTCGCAGCGTGTCCGATGCTGCCGCATTCTACCGGGCCGAGGAGGGGAGCTCAACGGAGAAGGTCTTCTGGTCTCAGTATGCTGAGGCCGGACATCCGGTGCCCCTTAGCGACCAGCTAAAGCAGCTGGTCGAGCTCCACAAGGCGGCCGAATAGGCCATGAAGGGCCTCATAGTTCGGCTGTGGCCTAAGGAGGCCATGCCTGGGAGCTACTTCAGCCTGGTGCGGCGGCTGGTGGATGCGTGCCCGTGGGTGGAAGTCATCAAGCACTCCGCCTGTATTGAAGGTGCCTGTCGGGCCCTTGCCCGCGCAAAGGTGCACTGGGGCAAGATGGATGCCCAGAAGCTCGTGACGGACCCACCACCGGAGGGCAAGGAGCATTGCACGCCCGAGATGTATTATAAGAGTGTGCTGAAGGGCGCCCGCACTATTGCGGGTGAGTGCTCCAAAGATGTAATATTTGAGTAGACTCGCATTTTGTTATCCTGTGCGCTGAAAACTTAGTTCATTTGCGCTAAGCAACGCATTTTAATTTAAAATATTACCTTCTGTGCGACTGTTTATCAAATCTGAGAGATGGCAAGTCGTCGGCTTCAGCCCCCATGCCACGAGTGCTGGGGTGTTCGGGATAAACATGAGCACTCTTGTTCCCGTATTTGGGTCCATCTAGGGAGGCGCTCAACACAACGAACAAGGCAACCGGACTTATAATGCTTGAACACTCTCACTTAGCCATAGAATTCTATAATTTTAAATTTCGGCGAAGCCCCTAGTCTTCGGAAGGCCGAATTTGGGGCGCTATCCACGCCTGGGCCGGACAAACACCGGCTCCTCGCTCTAAGTGGCATAAGTCTTTAGGGACTCACAAAAAACCTCTCGAACAGCGACCTGCTCTCGCCTCATCATGACGGTCAGTTTTAGCTTTCTCCACTGAGGCGTTAACCCAGCTCAACTGGGGCGCAATCGCAGTGGTTCTCCCAGTGCTACCTTAGCCGATACAACGGAACGTAAGGTACCAAAACATGGGAGCCGGGCAAACCCAACTATTGACCCAAGACATGATTCGGAGCTGATGCATATAATGCTATAAGTTCGGGGTGCCGCACTTGTGAAAGTGTTCGGACTTATCACACCATGATGCGGGAAACATAAGCCCCTGGTGTACTTAGCCGTACCAAAATGTATGGATGCGACATGTCACAAATGAACATGTGTATAAAAAGAGAAATGCAATTGGAAGCAAAAAGGTGCTGCATTACTTATTCGAGAAAAACTGTTGTAAGTGCAGAACGATACAAATGGTGCGATAAGCAAGGGATGGGACTATTAAACATGTCTCCCTCCAGGGGTAGGCTGTGGAATGGTGCATAAAACAGAATTAATGCTCGTAATGGAGACCACCTGGATATTCGTTGTAGCCTTTCTTCTTCCCTGGCTGTTGCATCGTGAGTTCGGCAGGTCTACTGCCGGACAGGGCCTCTGACGAACGGAGTCCTGTGGGTAAAATAAAAGGAAAAAAAGAACGACACACTTGAGAGCCCCTGGTGTGGAGCCGTAGTCTGGGCCTATCGTGGTCGCGCCCCTCTCCCCATGCCCATGGTATCTTCAGAGCGTAATGGTGTACGCGAAGGACCTGTCTTGACGTTTTACAGGGGCTGGGGTTGGGGCCGCACTGCTACACGCGCTCGGAACGTGCCAGGTGGTCTTGTTGTAGGTTACTCCGGGCGCGCTTTAGCTGTGTCCGGCCGCTTAATGGCTGGACTCGAGAATTGCCTTAAGAGGCTGCATTGTACTTCTGCAGCGAGAGCCGCTGTATGTTCCTCCGTGCGGAGAGAATGTTCAGTGTTTCCGTTGACCATGATGACTCCTCGAGGGCCTGGCATCTTGAGCTTGAGGTATGCGTAGTACGGCACCGTGTTGAACTTTGCGAACGCGGTACGTCCAAGCAGAGCATGATAGCCGCTGCGGAACGGAACTATGTCAAAGATTAACTCCTCGCTTTGGAAGTTATCCGGGGATCCGAAGACCACTTCCAGTGTAACTAAGCCTCTACAATTGGCTTCTACACCTGGTATGACGCCTTTAAAGGTCGTCTTGGTAGGTTTAATCCTTGAGGGGTCTATGCCCATTTTGCGCACTGTGTCCTGATAAAGCAGGTTCAGGCTGCTGCTGTTTGGGAACGTAGTAATTTCAAAAAATTTCCTACGCACACGCAAGATCATGGTGATGGCATAGCAACGAGAGGGGAGAGTGTTGTCCACGTACCCTCGTAGACCGTAAGCGGAAGCGTTAGCACAACGCGGTTGATGTAGTCGTACGTCTTCATGATTCGACCGATCCAAGCACCGAACGTACGACACCTCCGAGTTCAGCACACGTTCAGCTCGATGACGATCCCCGGGCTCCGATCCAGAAAAGCTTCGGGGATGAGTTCCGTCAGCACGACGGCGTGGTGACGATGATGATGTTCTACCGGCGCAGGGCTTCGCCTAAACTCCGCGACGATATGACCGAGGTGGAATATGGTGGAGGGGGGCACCGCACACGGCTAAGGAACGATCCGTAGATCAACTTCTGTTGTTACTAGAGGTGCCCCCCTGCCCCCGTATATAAAGGAGCAAGGGGGGAGGGGGCGGCCGGCCTAGGAGGGGCGCGCCAAGGGGAGTCCTACTCCCACCGGGAGTAGGACTCCCTCCTTCCTTGTTGGAGTAGGAGAAAGGGGGAAAGAGGGGGAGAGGAGGAAGGAAAGGGGGGCCGCACCCCTTGTCCAATTCGGACCAGAGGGGGGCTGCACGCCTCCTTCCTGTCGGCCTCTCTCCTCTATTCCCGTATGGCCCAATAAGGCCCATATACTCCCCGGCGAATTCCCGTAACTCTCCGGTACTCCGAAAAATACCCGAATCACTCGGAACCTTTCCGAACTCCGAATATAGTCGTCCAATATATCGATCTTTACGTCTCGACCATTTCGAGACTCCTCGTCATGTCCCCGATCTCATCCGGGACTCCGAACTCCTTCGGTACATCAAAACTCATAAACTCATAATATAACTGTCATCGAAACCTTAAGCGTGCGGACCCTACGGGTTCGAGAACTATGTAGACATGACCTAGAACTATTCTTGGTCAATAACCAATAGTGGAACCTGGATGCCCATATTGGCTCCTACATATTCTACGAAGATCTTTATCGGTCAAACCGCATAACAACATACGTTGTTCCCTTTGTCATCGGTATGTTACTTGCCCGAGATTCGATCGTCGGTATCCAATACCTAGTTCAATCTCGTTACCGGCAAGTCTCTTTACTCGTTACGTAATGCATCATTCCGTAACTAACTCATTAGCTACATTGCTTGCAAGGCTTATAGTGATGTGCATTACCGAGAGGGCCCAGAGATACCTCTCCGACAATCGGAGTGACAAAACCTAATCTCGAAATACGCCAACCCAACATGTACCTTTGGAGACACCTGTAGTACTCCTTTATAATCACCCAGTTACGTTGTGACGTTTGGTAGCACCCAAAGTGTTCCTCCGGCAAACGGGAGTTGCATAATCTCATAGTTACAGGAACATGTATAAGTCATGAAGAAAGCAATAGCAACATACTAAACGATCAAGTGCTAGGCTAACGGAATGGGTCATGTCAATCACATCATTCTCCTAATGATGTGATCCCGTTAATCAAATGACAACTCATGTCTATGGCTAGGAAACTTAACCATCTTTGATTCACGAGCTAGTCAAGTAGAGGCATACTAGTGACACTATGTTTGTCTATGTATTCACACATGTATTATGTTTCCGGTTAATACAATTCTAGCATGAATAATAAACATTTATCATGAAATAAGGAAATAAATAATAACTTTATTATTGCCTCTAGGGCATATTTCCTTCAGTCTCCCACTTGCACTAGAGTCAATAATCTAGTTCACATCGCCATGTGATTTAATACCAATATTCATATCTGTATATGATTAACACCCATAGTTCACATCTTCATGTGACCAACACCCAAAGGGTTTACTAGAGTCAATAATCTAGTTCACATTGCTATGTGATTAACACCCAAAGAGTACAAAGGTATGATCATGTTTTGCTCGTGAGAGAAGCTTAGTCAACGGTTCTGTCACATTCAGAGCCGCATGTATTTTGCAAATATTCTATGTCTACAATGCTCTGCACGGAGCTACTCTAGCTAATTGCTCCCACTTTCAGTATGTATCCAGATTGAGACTTAGAGTCATCTGGATCGGTGTGAAAGCTTGCACCGATGTAACTCTTTACGACGGGCTCTTTTATCACCTCCATAATCGAGAAATATTTCCTTAGTCCTCACTAAGGATATTCTTGACCAATGTCCAGTGATCTACTCCTAGATCGCTATTGTACTCCCTTGCCAAATAAAGAGCAAGGCATACAATAGGTCTGCTACATAGCATAGCATACTTTATAGAACCTATGACTAAGGCATAGGGAATGACTTTTCATTCTCTTTCTATTTTCTGCCATGGTCGGGTCTTGAGTCTTACTCAACTTCACACCTTTGCATCACAGGCAAGAACTCCTTCTTTGACTGTTCTATTTTGAACTATTTCAAAATTTTATCAAGGTATGTACTCATTGAAAAATCTTATCAAGCGTCTTGATCTATCTCAATAGATCTTGATGCTCAATATGTAAGTAGCTTTATTTAGGTCTTTCTTTTAAAGAACTCCTTTCAAACACTCCTTTATGCTTTGCAGAATAATTCTACATTATTTCCGATCAACAATATGTCATTCACATATACTTATCAGAAATGTTGTAGTGCTCCCACTCACTTTCTTGTAAATACAGGCTTCACCGTAAGTCTGTACAAAATTATATGCTTTGATCAACTCATCAAAGCGTATATTCCAACTCCGAGATGCTTGCACCAGTCCATAGATGGATCGCTGGAGCATGCACATTTTGTTAGCACCTTTAGGATTGACAAAACCTTCTGGTTGCATCATATACAACTCTTCTTTAAGAAAACCATTAAGGAATGCAGTTTTGACATCCATTTGCCAGATTTCATAAAATGTGGCAATTGCTAACATGATTTGGACAGACTTAAGCATCGCTACAGTTGAGAAAATCTCATTGTAGTCAACACCTTGAACTTGTCAAAAACCTTTTTGCGACAAGTCAAGCTTTGTAGATAGTAACACTACTATCAACGTCCGTCTTCCTCTTGAAGATCCATTTATTTCTTATGGTTTGCCGATCATCGGGCAAGTCCACCAAAGTCCACACTTTGTTCTCATACATGGATCCTATCTCAGATTTCATGGCCTCCAGCCATTTTGCGGAATCTGGGCTCATCATCGCTTCCTCATAGTTCGTAGGTTCGCCATGGTCAAGTAACATGACTTCCAGAATAGGATTACCGTACCACTCTGGTGCGGATCTTACTCTGGAAGACCTACGAGGTTCTGTAGTAACTTAATCTGAAGTTTCATGATCATCATCATTAACTTCCTCACTAATTGGTGTAGTAGTCACAGGAACAGATTTCTGTGATGAACTAATTTCCAATAAGGGAGCAGGTACAGTTACCTCATCAAGTTCTACTTTCCTCCCACTCACTTCTTTCGAGAGAAACTTCTTCTCTAGAAAGGATCCATTCTTGGCAACGAATGTTTTGCCTTCAGATCTGTGATAGAAGGTGTACCCAACAGTTTCCTTTGTTTATTCTATGAAGACGCACTTCTCCGATTTGGGTTTGAGCTTATCAGGATGAAACTTTTTCATATAAGCATCGTAGCCCTAAACTTTAAGAAACGACAACTTGGGTTTCTTGCTTAACCACAGTTCATATAGTGTCGTCTCAACGGATTTAGATGGTGCCCTTTTAACGTGAATGCAGCTTGTCTCTAATGCATAACCCCAAAACGATAATGGTAAATCAATAAGAGACATCATAGATCGCACCATATCCAATAAAGTGCGGTTACGACGTTCGGACACACCATAACGTTGTGGTGTTCCAGGTGGCGTGAGCTGTGAAACTATTCCACATTGTTTTAATTGAAGACCAAACTCGTAACTCAAATATTCGTCTCCGCGATCAGATCGCAGAAACTTTATTTTCTTGTTACGATGATTTTTCCACTTCACTCTGAAATTCTTTGAACCTTTCAACTATTTCAGACTTATGTTTCATCAAGTAGATATACCCATATCTGCTCAAATCATCTTGTGAAGGTCAGAAAATAACGATACTTGCCACGAGCATCAACACTCATTGGATCACATACATCGGTATGTATTATTTCCAACAAGTCAGTAGCTCGTTCCATTGTTCCGAAGAACGGAGTTTTAGTCATCTTGCCCAAAAGGCACGGTTCGCAAGCATCAAATGATTCATAACCAAGTGATTCCGAAAATCCATCTTTATGGAGTTTCTTCATGCGCTTTACACCGATATGACCCAAACGGCAGTGCCACAAATAAGTTGCACTATCATTATTAACTTTGCATCTTTTGGCATCAATATTATGAATATGTGTATCACTACGATCGAGATCCAACAAACTATTTTCATTGGGTGTATGACCATTGAAGGTTTTATTCATGTAAACAGAACAACAATTATTCTCTGATTTTAAATGAATAACCGTATTGCAATAAACATGATCAAATCATATTCATGCTCAACGCAAACGCCAAATAACATTTATTTAGGTTCTACACAAATCTCGAAAGTGTAGGGAGAGTGTGATGATGATCATATCAATCTTGGAACTATTTCCAACACACATCGTCACTTCACCCTCAACTAGTCTCTGTTTATTCCGTAACTCCTGTTTTGAGTTACTAATATTTAGCAACCGAACAAGTATCAAATACTCAGGGGCTACTATAAACACTAGTAAGGTACACATCAATAACCTGTATATCAAATATACCCTTGTTCACTTTGCCATCCTTCTTATCCACCAAATATTCAGGGTATTTCCGTTTCCAGTGACCATTTCCTTTGCAGTGTAAGCACTCAGTTTCAGGCTTTGGTCCAGCTTTGGGCTTCTTCACGGGAGTGACAACTTGTTTGCCATTCTACTTGAAGTTTCCCTTTCTTTCCCTTTGCCCTTTTCTTGAAACTAGTGGTCTTGTCAATCATCAACACTTGATGCTCTTTCTTGATTTCTACCTTCGTCGATTTCAACATCACGAAGAGCTCGGGAATTGTTTTCGTCATCCCTTGCATACTATAGTTCATCACGAAGTTCTAGTAACTTAGTGATGGTGACTAGAGAATTCTGTCAATCACTATCTTATCTGGAAGATTAACTCCCACTTGATTCAAGTGATTGAAGTACCCAGACAATCTGAGCACATGCTTACTAGTTGAGCGATTCTCCTCCATCTTTTAGCTATAGAACTTGTTGGAGACTTCATATCTCTCAACTCGGGTATTTGCTTGAAATATTAACTTCAATTCCTGGAACATCTCATATGGTCCATGACGTTCAAAACATCTTTGAAGTCCCGATTCTAAGCCGTTAAGCATGGTGCACTAAACTATCAAGTAGTCATCATATTGAGCTAGCCAAACGTTCATAACATCTGCGTCTGCTCCTGCAATAGGTCTGTCACCTAGCGGTGCATTAAGGACATAATTCTTCTGTGCAGCAATGAGGATAAACCTCAGATCACGGATCCAATCCGCATCATTGCTACTAACATCTTTCAACACAATTTTCTCTAGGAACATATCAAAATAAACATATGAAAGCAACAACGCAAGCTATTGATCTACAACATAATTTGCAAAATACTACCAGGACTAAGTTCATGATAAATTTAAGTTCAATTAATCATATTACTTAAGAACTCCCACTTAGAAAGACATCCCTCTAATCTTCTAAGTGATTACATGATCCATATCAACTAAACCATTTCCGATCATCACGTGAGATGGAGTAGTTTCAATGGTGAACATCATATGTTGATCATATCTACTATATGATTCACGCTCGACCTTTCGGTCTCCGTGTTCCGAGGCCATATCTGTATATGCTAGGCTCGTCAAGTTTAACCTGAGTATTCCGCGTGTGCAACTGTTTTGCACCCGTTGTATTTGAACGTAGAGCCTATCACACCCGATCATCACGTGGTGTCTCAGCACGAAGAACTTTCGCAACGGTGCATACTCAGGGAGAACACTTCTTGATAATTAGTGAGAGATCATCTTAAAATGCTACCGTCAATCAAAGCAAGATAAGATGCATAAAGGATAAACATCACATGCAATCAATATAAGTGATATGATATGGCCATCATCATCTTGTGCTTGTGATCTCCATCTTCGAAGCACCGTCGTGATCACCATCGTCACCGGCGCGACACCTTGATCTCCATCGTAGCATCGTTGTCGTTACGCCATCTATTGCTTCTACGACTATCGCTACCGCTTAGTGATAAAGTAAAGCAATTACAGGGCGTTTGCAATTCATAGAATAAAGCGACAACCATATGGCTCCTGCCAGTTGCCGATAACTTCGGTTTCAAAACATGATCATCTCATACAATAAAATATAGCATCACGTCTTGACCATATCACATCACAACATGCCCTGCAAAAACAACTTAGACGTCCTCTCCTTTGTTGTTGCAATTTTTACGTGGCTGCTACGGGCTTAGCAAGAACCGTTCTTACCTACGCATCAAAACCACAACGATAGTTCGTCAAGTTAATGTTGTTTTAACTTTCGCAAGGACCGGGCGTAGCCACACTCGGTTCAGCTAAAGTGAGAGAGACAGACACCCGCCAGTCACCTTTAAGCACGAGTGCTGGTAACGGTGAAACCAGTCTCGCGTAAGCGTACGCATAATGTCGGTCCGGGCCGCTTCATCTCACAATACCGCTGAACCAAAGTATGACATGCTGGTAAGCAGTATGACTTGTATCACTCACAACTCACTTGTGTTCTACTCATGCAAATAACATCAACGCATAAAACCTAGGCTCGGATGCCAGTGTTGTTGAACGTAGTAATTTAGAAAAAATTCCTACGCACATGCAAGATCATGGTGATGGCATAGCAATGAGAGGGTAGAGTGTTGTCCATGTACCCTCGTAGACCGTAAGTGGAAGCGTTAGCACAACGCAGTTGATGTAGTCGTACGTCTTCTCGATCCGACCGATCCAAGCACCGAACGTACGGCACCTCCGAGTTCAGCACACGTTCAGCTCGATGACGATCCCCGGGCTCCGATCCAGCAAAGCTTCGGGGATGAGTTCCGTCAGCACGATGGCGTGGTGACGATGATGATGTTCTACCGGCGCAGGGCTTCGCCTAAGCTCCGCGACGATATGACCAAGGTGGAATATGGTGGAGGGGGGCACCGCACACGGCTAAGGAACGATCCGTAGATCAACTTCTGTTGTTCCTAGAGGTGCCCCCCTGCCCCTGTATATAAAGGAGCAAGGAGGGAGGGGCCAGCCGACCTAGGAGGGGCGCGCCAAGGGGAGTCCTACTCCCACCGGGAGTAGGACTCCCTCCTTCCTTGTTGGAGTAGGAGAAAGGAGGAAAGAGGGGGAGAGGAGGAAGGAAAGGGGGGCCACACCCCTTGTCCAATTCGGACCAGAGGGGGGCTGCGCGCCTCCTTCCTTTCGGCCTCTCTCCTCTATTCCCGTATGGCCCAATAAGGCCCATATACTCCCCGGCGAATTCCCGTAACTCTCCGGTACTCCAAAAAATACCCAAATCACTCGGAACCTTTCCGAACTCCGAATATAGTCATCCAATATATCGATCTTTACGTCTCGACCATTTCGAGACTCCTCGTCATGTCCCCGATCTCATCCGGGACTCCGAACTCCTTCGGTACATCAAAACTCATAAACTCATAATATAACTGTCATCGAAACCTTAAGCGTGCGGACCCTACGGGTTCGAGAACTATGTAGACATGACCTAGAACTATTCTTGGTCAATAAACAATAGTGGAACCTGGATGCCCATATTGGCTCCTACATATTCTACGAAGATCTTTATCGGTCAAACCGCATAACAACATACTTTGTTCCCTTTGTCATCTGTATGTTACTTGCCCGAGATTCGATCGTCGGTATCCAATACCTAGTTCAATCTTGTTACCGGCAAGTCTCTTTACTCGTTACGTAATGCATCATTCCGTAAGTAACTCATTAGCTACATTGCTTGCAAGGCTTATAAGGATGTGCATTACCGAGAGGGCCCAGAGATACCTCTCCGACAACCGGAGTGACAAAACCTAATCTCGAAATACGCCAACCCAACATGTACCTTTGGAGACACCTGTAGTACTCCTTTATAATCACCCAGTTACATTGTGACGTTTGGTAGCACCCAAAGTGTTCCTCCGGCAAACGGGAGTTGCATAATCTCATAGTTACAGGAACATGTATAAGTCATGAAGAAGGCAATAGCAACATACTAAACGATCAAGTGCTAGGCTAACGGAATGGGTCATGTCAATCACATCATTCTCCTAATGATGTGATCCCGTTAATCAAATGACAACTCATGTCTATGGCTAGGAAACTTAACCATCTTTGATTCACGAGCTAGTCAAGTAGAGGCATACTAGTGACACTATGTTTGTCTATGTATTCACACATGTATTATGTTTCCGGTTAATACAATTCTAGCATGAATAATAAACATTTATCATGAAATAAGGAAATAAATAATAACTTTATTATTGCCTCTAGGGCATATTTCCTTCAGCCGCCGCCGTCCATCAGGACTCTGGTGAGGTGAAATCCATCGACGATTGGGTCTAGAACCAATGCGGCGAATCCGCCATGGCGGATGCTGGTGGGGTGGTCCCTCCGGTCAAAAGTGATCGGGCAGGAGGACCATGGATTGAACTTCGGGGCAACTGGCTCCATCGCATATACGTCCCTTAGTGCACGCTTCCGCTCCCTTTTGGGTATGTGCGTTGCGTAGATCATGTTCACCGTTCGCACCTGTGGGGGGAAACCCTTCTGTCCTCTATTGTTTGGCGGTCGGGTCTCTTCCTCGTCATCGCTGTGCAGCCCCTTGTCATTGTTTTCGGCAATTAACTTGCCTGCCTGTTTGAATACCCAACAGTCCTTGTTGGTGTGGTTAGCTGGCTTTTCCGGGGTGCCGTGTATCTGGCACGAGCGGTCGAGTATTCGGTCCAAATTGGACGGACCTGGAGTAGTTCTTTTGAATGGCTTTTTCCGCTGACCGGGTTTAGAGCCTCTGAATCCGGCATTGACTGTCGTATCTTCACTGTTATCACCGTTAATGCGGCGTTTATTTTTTTTGCGACACGACCTGCCATTACGGTCCTTGAAATCCGGACTGCCAGAATTTTTGCTGAGGTTATTGCTGCATGCTAGCCAGCTGTCCTCACCCGCGCAGAGCGGGTCATGAGTGATGTGAGGGCTGCCATGGATTTTGGCTTTTCCTGTCCTAGGTGCCGGGCAAGCCACTCATCGCGGATGTTGTGCTTGAAGGCCGCTAGGGCCTCTCCATCCGGACAGTCGACGATTTGGTTCTTCTTTGTTAGGAACCGTGTCCAGAATTGCCTGGCCGATTCGTCTGGCTGCTGAATTATGTGGCTTAGGTCATCGGCATCTGGTGGTCGCACATACGTGCCTTGGAAGTTATCGAGGAATGCGGCTTCCAGGTCTTCCCAACTCCCGATTGACTCTGCTGGCAAGCTGTTGAGCCAATGTCGGGCTGGTCCTTTAAGCTTGAGTGGGAGATATTTGATGGCGTGAAGATCATCACCGCGGGCCATGTGGATATGGAGGAGATAGTCTTTGATCCAAACCGCGGGTATGTTGTGCCATCGTAGGATTCAATGTTCACGGGTTTGAACCCTTCGGGGATTTGATGATCCATTACTTCGTCTGTGAAGCATAGTGGGTGTGCGGCGCCTCTGTACTGGGCGATATCATGACGGAGCTCGAAAGAGCTTTGTCTATTTTGTTCGGCCCGGCCGGACTTACTGTGTCCGGCACGACGGTTGGCGTCACGTATCATGGGGCGCCCACGCGATCCATAGATCGATCTTGATTGTCTTGCCTTATCCTCCAATATATCTCGCAAGTCCGGAGCGTTCCCCTGTGGCTTTGTGCTCTTCGAGTGATGCCGGGGTACGGTTCTAGTGAAGGGCCTAGGGGCCTCTCTGTCGCGACCACGGGGTGGTCGGTCAGCCGTATTGTCTGCTGGTGATGTAGGTTCATACGCCTCCTCCTCTAATCGGGGGAGCAGCTTGCGTTTAGGGTAACTTTTGGAGGGGCGTTCGAGCTCATGTTCTTCGGCCGCGAGGACTTCAGTCCATCTGTCGGCTAGCAGATCTTGATCAGCTCTAAGCTATTGCTGCTTTTTCTTGAGGCTGTTTTCCGTGGCCATAAGCCTGCGTTTAAAACGCTCTTGTTCGACGGGATCCTCAGGCACGACGAATTCGTTGTCGTCGAGGCTTGCCTCGTCTCTAGAGGGAGGCATGTAGTCCTCTACCTCTTCTTCTGCCGCTCTCTCATGAGGGCTGGCATCTCCGTCCTCCTGTGATGAATCTTGCTGGAGTGGTTTGTCTTCGGCACTATCTGGGGTGTTATTATCTCCGGTGCCGAAATCTTCATTCTTGCTATGGCGGGATTTAGAGCGGCGCCGCTGACGCCGGCGCTTGGGCTGTTTCTTGGAGGGGTCATCCTCCGCTGCCCCTTCGCCATTCCCATCCTTTGGGATATCCACCATGTATATGTCATATGATGAGGTGGCTTTCCAGTGCCCGGTAGGCGCTGGTTCTTGGTCGTCTCCGGCATCGTCGTCCATACCATCGATGTCTTCGGAGTCATAGTCTAGCATGTCGGTTAGATCATCGACAGTGGCTACCAAGTGGGTGGTGGGTGGGTTTTGAATTTCTTCGTCGTCCGCATCCCAACCGTCCTGGCCGCAGTCCGGCCAGGGCTCTCCTAATAATGAGAGATACCTTAGCGAACTCAGGATGTCGCCAAAAGGTGAGTGTTGAAAGATGTCCGAGGCAGTGAACTCCATGACCGGCGCCCAACCGGATTCGATTGGTGAGGGCGCGGGAGGTTCGGAGTCCGGCACCTCGGAGTCACGAGCTTCGTGAGGGACAAGATCAGTGTTCGGCTCTATCACCGTAGAGGTTGCAGCCCCAGAGGTGGCGTCTAGCCATTCGTCCTCGATCTGCGCAGCCGGCTCCGAATTGAAGATCAGAGCGGGCTCAAGTGCGGCCTCCAGGGTATTGTCCGGCCGCAGAGCTAAATCATGCTCGTCGTGACAGTGCGGCACGCTCGGCTGTGGCTCGAATCCATCAAGGATCAAGTCCCCACGGATGTCAGCCATGAAGTTCAAACTTCCAAATCTGACCTGACGGCCAGGGGCGTAACTTTCGATCTGCTCTAGATGGCCAAGCGAATTGGCCCACAGTGCAAAGCCGCCGAATACGAAGATCTGTCCGGGGAGGAAGGTCTCACCCTGGACTGCGTCGTTGATGATGATCGAAGAAGCCATCGAGCCTATCGGCGACGACACAGAGGAACTCTCAATGAAAGCATCAATGTCGGTGTCAAAATCGGCAGATCTCAGGTAGGGGGTCCCGAACTGTGCGTCTAGGCGGATGGTAACAGGAGACAAGGGACATGATGTTTTACCCAGGTTCGGGCCCTCTTGATGGAGGTAAAACCCTACGTCCTGCTTGATTAATATTGATGATGTGTGTTACAAGAGTGGATCTACCACGAGATCAAGGAGGCTAAACCCTAGAAGCTAGCCTATGGTATGATTGTTGTTCGTCCTACGGACTAAAGCCATCCGGTTTATATAGACACCAGAGAGGGCTAGGGTTACACAGAGTCGGTTACAATGGTAGGAGATCTACATATCCGTATCGCCAAGCTTGCCTTCCACGCCAAGGAAAGTCCCATCCGGACACGGGACGAAGTCGTCAATCTTGTATCTTCATAGTCTTGGAGTCCGGCCGATGATGATAGTTCGGCTATCCGGACACCCCCTAGTCCAGGACGCCCTCAATCCCCGTACTCCGATCCAGCAGAATGTCGGGGAAGAGTTCCGTCAGCACAACGGCGTGGCGACGATCTTGATGTTCTACCGTCGCAGGGGTTCGCCTAAGCACCGCTACAATATTATCGAGGAGAACTATGGTAGAGGGGGGCACCGCACACGGCTAAGAGATCAAGACATCAATTGTTGTGTCTAGAGGTGCCCCCTGCCCCCGTATATAAAGGAGCCAGGGGGGAGGGGGCGGCCGGCCAGGAGGGGTGCGCCAGGAGGAGTCCTACTCCCACCGGGAGTAGGACTCCCCCCCCTCCATGTTGGAGTAGGAAAGGAGAGGGAAGGAGAGAGAGGGGGAAAGGAAAGGGGGGCGCCGCCCCCTCCTTGTCCAATTCGGACTTGAGGGGGGAGGGGCGCGCGGCTGCCCCTTGGCCGCCTCTCCTCTTCCACCACTTGCGCCCATGAGGCCCATTAACCTCCAGGGGGGTTCCGGTAACCTCCCGGTACTCCGGTAAAATCCCGATTTCACCCGGAACACTTCCGATATCCAAATATAGGCTTCCAATCTATCTATCTTCATGTCTCGACCATTTCGAGACTCCTCGTCATGTCCGTAATCACATTCAGGACTCCGAACAAACTTCGGTACATCAAAACTCATAAACTCATAATATAACTGTCATCAAAAGCTTAAGCGTGCGGACCCTACGGGTTCGAGAACTATGTAGACATGACCTAGACATGTTTCCGGTCAATAACTAATAGCGGAACCTGGATGCTCATATTGGCTCCTACATATTCTACAAAGATTTTTATCGGTCAAACCGCATAACAACATATGTTGTTCCCTTTGTCATCAGTATGTTACTTGCCTGAGATTTGATCGTCGGTATCTCAATACCTAGTTCAATCTCGTTACCGGCAAGTCTCTTTACTCGTTACGTAATGCATCATTCCATAACTAACTCATTAGCTACATTTCTCGCAAGTCTTATAGTGATGTGCATTACCGAGAGGGCCCAGAGATACCTCTCCGACAATTGGAGTTACAAAACCCAATCTCAAAATATGCCAACCCAACATGTACCTTTGGAGACACCTGTAGAGCTCCTTTATAATCACCCAATTATGTTGTGATGTTTGGTAGCACACAAAGTGTTCCTCCGGTAAACGGGAGTTGCATAATCTCATAGTTGTAGGAACTTGTATAAGTTATGAAGAAAGCAATAACAACATACTAAACAATCAAGTGCTAAGCTAACGGAATGGGTCTAGTCAATCACATCATTCTCCTAATGATGTGATGCCGTTAATCAAATGACAACTCATGTCTACGGTTAGGAAACATAACCATCTTTGATTAATGAGCTAGTCAAGTAGAGGCATACTAGTGACATTAAGTTTGTCTATGTATTCACACATGTATCATGTTTTCGGTTAATACAATTCTAGCATGAATAATAAACATTTATCATGATATGAGGAAATAGATAATAATTTTATTATTGCCTCTAGGGCATATTTCCTTCAGTCTCCCACTTGCACTAGAGTCAATAATCTAGATTACACAGTAATGATTCTAACACCCATGGAGTCTTGGTGTTGATCATGTTTTGCTCGTGGAAGAGGCTTAGTCAACGGGTCTGCAACATTCAGATCCGTATGTATCTTGCAAATCTCTATGTCTCCTACCTGGACTTGGTCCCGGATGGAATTGAAGCGTCTCTTGATGTGCTTGGTCCTCTTGTGAAATCTGGATTCCTTTGCCAAGGCAATTGCACCAGTATTGTCACAGAAGATCTTCATTGGTCCCGATGCACTAGGTATGACTCCTAGATCGGAAATGAACTCCTTCATCCAGACTCCTTCATTTGCTGCTTCCGAAGTAGCTATGTACTCCGCTTCACATGTAGATCCCGCCACGACGCTTTGTTTGGAACTGCACCAACTGACAGCTCCACCGTTAAATATAAACACGTATCCGGTTTGCGATTTAGAATCGTCCGGATCAGTGTCGAAGCTTGCATCGACGTAACCATTTACGACTAGCTCTTTGTCACCTCCATAAACGAGAAACATATCCTTAGTCCTTTTCAGGTATTTCAGGATGTTCTTGACCGATGTCCAGTGATCCACTCCTAGATTACTTTGGTACCTCCCTGCCAAACTTATTGCTAAGCATACATCAGGTCTGGTACACAACATTGCATACATGATAGAGCCTATGGCTGAAGCTTATGGAATATTTTTCATTTTCTCTCTATCTTCTGCTGTGGTCGGGCATTGAGTCTGACTCAACTTCACACCTTGTAATACAGGCAAGAACCCTTTCTTTGACTGATCCATATTGAACCTTTTCAAAACTTTATCAAGGTATGTGCTTTGTGAAAGTCCAATTAAGCGTCTTGATCTATCTCTATAGATCTTGATGCCCAATATGTAAGCAGCTTCACCGAGGTCTTTCATTGAAAAACTTTTATTCAAGTATCCCTTTATGCTATCCAGAAATTATATATCATTTCCAATTAACAATATGTCGTCTACATATAATATCAGAAATGCTACAGAGCTCCCACTCACTTTCTTGTAAATACAGGCTTCTCCAAAAGTCTGTATAAAACCATATGCTTTGATTACACTGTCAAAGAACTTATTCCAACTCCGAGAGGCTTGCACCAGTCCATAAATGGATCGCTGGAGCTTGCACACTTTGTTAGCACCTTTTGGATCGACAAAATCTTCTGGTTGCATCATATACAACTCTTCTTCCAGAAATCCATTCAGGAACGCAGTTTTGACATCCATTTGCCATATTTCATAATCATAAAATGCGGCAATCGCTAACATGATTCGGACAGACTTAAGCATCGCTACGGATGAGAAAGTCTCACCGTAGTCAACCCCTTGAACTTGTCGAAAACCTTTTGCAACAAGTCGAGCTTTGTAGACAGTTACATTACCATCAACGTCAGTCTTCTTCTTGAAAATCCATTTATTCTCGATGGCTTGCCGATCATCGGGCAAGTCAACCAAAGTCCATACTTTGTTCTCATACATGGATCCCATCTCAGATTTTATGGCCTCAAGCCATTTTGCGGATTCTAGGCTCATCATCGCTTCCTCATAGTTTGTAGGTTCGTCATGGTCATGTAACATGACTTCCGGAATAGGATTACTGTACCACTCTGGTGCGGATCTTACTCTGGTTGACCTATGAGGTTCGGTAGTAACTTGATCTGAAGTATCATGATCAATATCATTAGCTTCCTCACTGATTGGTGTAGTTGTCACAAGAACGGTTTCTTGTGATGAACTACTTTCCAATAAGGGAGCAGGTACAGTTACCTCATCAAGTTCTACTTTCCTCCCACTCACTTCCTTTGAGAGAAACTCCTTCTCTAGAAAGGATCCGAATTTAGCAACAAAAATCTTGCCCTCAGATCTGTGATAGAAGGTGTACCCAATAGTCTCTTTTGGGTATCCTATGAAGACACATTTCTCCGATTTGGGTTCGAGCTTATCTGGTTGAAGTTTCTTCACATAAGCATCGCAGCCCCAAACTATAAGAAACGACAACTTTGGTTTCTTGCCAAACCACAGTTCATAAGGCGTCATCTCAACGGATTTTGATGGTGCCCTATTTAATGTGAATGCGGCCGTCTCTAAAGCATAACCCCAAAACGATAGCGGTAAATCAGTAAGAGACATCATAGATCGCACCATATCTAGTAAAGTACGATTACAGCGTTCGGACACAACATTTCGTTGTGGTGTTCCGGGTGGCGTGAGTTGTGAAACTATTCCGCATTGCATCAAATGTAAACCAAACTCGTAACTCAAATATTCTCCTCCACGATCAGATCGTAGAAATTTTATTTTCTTGTTACGATGATTTTCTACTTCACTCTGGAATTCTTTGAATTTTTCAAATGTTTCAGACTTCTATTTCATCAAGTAGATATACCCATATCTGCTCAAATCATCTGTGAAGGTGAGAAAATAACGATACCCGCCGCGAGCCTCAATATTCATTGGCCCACACACATCGGTATGTATGATTTCCAATAAATCAGTTGCTCGCTCTATAGTTCCGGAGAACGGCCTTTTAGTCATCTTGCCCATGAGGCACGGTTCGCAAGTACCAAGTGATTCATAATCAAGTGATTCCAGAAGTCCATCAGTATGAAGTTTCTTCATGCGCTTGACACCAATATAACCTAAACGACAGTGCCACAAATAAGTTGCACTATTATTATCAACTCTGCATCTTTTGGCTTCAACATTATGAATATGTGTATCACTACTATCGAGATTTAATAAAAATAGACCACTCTTCAAGGGTGCATGACCATAAAAGATATTACTCATATAAATAGAACAACCATTATTCTCTGATTTAAATGAATAACCATCTCGCATCAAACAAGATCCAGATATAATTTTCATGCTCAACGCTGGCACCAAATAACAATTATTCAGGTCTAAAACTAATCTCGAAGGTAGATGTAGAGGTAGCGTGCCGATTGGGATCACATCGAATTTGGAACCATTTCCCATGTGCATCGTCACCTTGTTCTTAGCCAATCTTCGCTTAATCCGTAGTCCCTGTTTCGAGTTGCAAATATTAGCAACAGAACCAGTATCAAATACCCAGGTGCTACTGCGAGCATTAGTAAGGTACACATCAATAACATGTATATCACATATACCTTTGTTCACCTTGCCATCCTTCTTATCCGCCAAATACTTGGGATAGTTCCGCTTCCAGTGGCCAGTCTGCTTGCAGTAGAAGCACTCAATCTCAGGCTTAGGTCCAGACTTGGGTTTCTTCTCTTGAGCAGCAACTTGTTTATTGTTCTTCTTGAAGTTCCCCTTCTTCTTCCCTTTACCCTTTTTCTTGAAACTAGTGGTCTTATTGACCATCAACACTTGATGCTCCTTCTTGATTTCTACCTCCACAACCTTTAGCATTGCAAAGAGCTCGGGAATAGTCTTGTCCATCACGAAGCTCTTGTAGCTTGGTGGCAGTGATTGAAGAATTCTGTCAATGACACTATCATCAGGAAGATTAACTCCTAGTTGAATCAAGTGATTATTATACCCCAGACATTTTGAGTATGTGTTCACTGACAGAACTATTCTCCTCCATCTTGCAGCTATAGAACTTATTGGAGACTTCATATATCTCAATCCAAGCATTTGCTTGAAATATTAACTTTAACTCCTGGAACATCTCATATGCTCCATGACGTTCAAAACATCGTTGAAGTCCTGGTTCTAAGCCGTAAAGCATGGCACACTGAACTATCGAGTAGTCATCAGCTTTGCTCTGCCAGACGTTCTTAACATCGTCAGTTGCATCTGCAGCAGGCCTGGCACCCAGCGGTGCTTCTAGGACGTAATTCTTCTGTGCAGCAATGAGGATAATCCTCAAGTTACAGACCCAGTCCGTGTAATTGCTACCATCATCTTTCAACTTTGCTTTCTCAAGGAACGCATTAAAATTCAAAGGAACAACAGCACGAGCCATCTATCTACAATCAACATAGACATGCAAAATACTATCAGGTACTAAGTTCATGATAAATTTAAGTTCAATTAATCATATTACTAAAGAACTCCCACTTAGACAAACATCTCTCTAGTCATCTAAGTGATCACGTGATCCAAATCAACTAAACCATGTCCGATCATCACTTGAGATGGAGTAGTTTCAATGGTGAACATCACTATGTTGATCATATCTACTATATGATTCACGTTTGACCTTTCAGTCTCCGTGTTCTGAGGCCATATCTGTATATGCTAGGCTCGTCAAGTTTAACCTGAGTATTCCGCTTGTGCAACTGTTTTGCACCCGTTGTATTTGAACGTAGAGCCTATCACACCTGATCATCACGTGGTGTCTCAGCACGAAGAACTTTCGCAACGGTGCATACTCAGGGAGAACACTTCTTGTTAATTAGTGAGAGATCATCTTAAAATGCTACCGTCAATCAAAGCAAGATAAGATGCATAAAGGATAAACATCACATGCAATCAATATAAGTGATATGATATGGCCATCATCATCTTGTGCTTGTGAGCTCCATCTCTGAAGCACCGTTGTGATCACCACCGTCACCGGCACGACACCTTGATCTCCATCGTAGCATCGTTGTCGTTTTGCCATCTATTGCTTCTACGACTATCGCTACCGCTTAGTGATAAAGTAAAGCTATTACAGGGTGTTTGCATTTCATAAATAAAGCGACAACCATATGGCTCCTGCCAGTTGCCGATAACTTTGGTTACAAAACATGATCATCTCATACAATAAAATATAGCATCACGTCTTGACCATATCACATCACAACATGCCCTGCAAAAACAAGTTAGACGTCCTGTACTTTGTTGTTGCAAGTTTTACGTGGCTGCTATAGGCTGAGCAAGAACCGTTCTTTCCTACGCATCAAAACCACAACGATAGTTTGTCAAGTTAGAGCTGTTTTAACCTTCTGAAGGACCGGGCGTAGCCACACTCGGTTCAACTAAAGTTGGAGAAACTGACACCCGCTAGTCACCTGTGTGCAAAGCACGGCGGTAAAACCAGTCTCGCGTAAGCGTACGCGTAATGTCGGTCCGGGCCGCTTCATCCAACAATACCGCCGAACCAAAGTATGACATGCTGGTGAGCAGTATGACTTGTATCGCCCACAAATCACTTGTGTTCTACTCGTGCATATAACATCAACGCATAAAACCTAGGCTCGGATGCCACTGTTGGGGAACGTAGTAATTTCAAAAAAATTCCTATGCACACGCAAGATCATGGTGATGCATAGCAACGAGAGGGGAGAGTGTTGTCCACGTACCCTCGTAGACCGAAAGTGGAAGCGTTAGAACAACGCGGTTGATGTAGTCGTACGTCTTCACGGCCTGACCGATCAAGCACCGAAACTACGGCACCTCCGAGTTTTAGCACACGTTCAGCTCGATGACGATCCCCGTACTCCGATCCAGCAGAATGTCGGGGAAGAGTTCCATCAGCACGACGGCATGGCGAAGATCTTGATGTTCTACCGTCGCAGGGCTTTGCCTAAGCACCGCTACAATATTATCGAGGAGAACTATGGTACAGGGGGGCACCGCACACGGCTAAGAGATCAAGAGATCAATTGTTGTGTCTAGAGGTGCCCCCTGCCCCCGTATATAAAGGAGCCAGGGGGGAGGGGGTGGCCGGCCAGGAGGGCCACGCCAGGAGGAGTCCTTCTCCCACCGGGAGTAGGACTCCCCCCTTCCTTGTAGGAGTAGGAGAGGAGAGGGAAGGAGAGAGAGGGGGAAAGGAAAGGGGGGGGGGGCGCCGCCCCCCCCCTACTTGTCCAATTAGGACTTGGGGGGGGAGGGGCGCGCGGCTGCCCCTTGGCCGCCTCTCCTCTTCCACCACTTGGGCCCATGAGGCCCATTAACCTCCGGGGGGGTCCGGTAACCTCTCGGTACTCCGGTAAAATCCCGATTTCACCCGGAACACTTCCGATATCCAAATATAGGCTTCCAATATATCAATCTTCATGGCTCGACCATTTCGAGACTCCTAGTCATGTCTGTAATCACATTCCGGACTCCTAACAAACTTAGGTACATCAAAACTAATAAACTCATAATATAACTGTCATCGAAACCTTAAGCGTGCGGACCCTACGGGTTCGAGAACTATGTAGACATGACCTAGACATGTTTCTGGTAAATAACCAATAGCGAAACCTGGATGCTCATATTGGCTCCTACATATTCTACGAAGATCTTTATCGGTCAAACCGCATAACAACATACGTTGTTCCCTTTGTCATTGGTATGTTACTTGCCCGAGATTTGATCATCGGTATCTTAATACCTAGTTCAATCTCGTTACCGGCAAGTCTCTTTACTAGTTACGTAATGCATCATTCCGTAACTAACTCATTAGCTACACTGCTTGCAAGGCTTATAGTGATGTGCATTACCGAGAGGGCCCAGAGATACCTCTCCGACACTCGGAGTTACAAAACCCAATCTCGAAATATGCCAACCCAACATGTACCTTTGGAGACACCTGTAGAGCTCCTGTATAATCGCCCAGTTACGTTCTGATGTTTGGTAGCACACAAAGTGTTCCTCTGATAAACGGGGGTTGCATAATCTCATAGTTGTAGGAACTTGTATAAGTTATGAAGAAAGCAATAACAACATACTAAACGATCAAGTGCCAAGCTAACGGAATGGGTCTAGTCAATCACATCATTCTCCTAATGATGTGATGCCATTAATCAAATAACAACTCATGTCTATGGTTAGGAAACACAACCATCTTTGATTAATGAGCTAGTCAAGTAGAGGCATACTAGTGACATTAAGTTTGTCTATGTATTCACACATGTATCATGTTTCTGGTTAATACAATTCTAGCATGAATAATAAACATTTATCATGATATGAGGAAACAAATAATAATTTTATTATTGCCTCTAGGGCATATTTCCTTCAATGGAAAGACCTACCGGTGTTACCAATGAGAGTTTGAATAATTTTGATGATGATGACTCCGGAAATTTTCGTTATTTACTTGACGAGTCTTTAAAAGATTCTTGGGATAGGTTATTAAGGATTCGAGCTAGTTATGTACCACAATACCAAATTGAGATATACTTAAAAAGCTTTTATGTTGGTTTACCCGCTTCCTTCAAGCAAGTTCTAGATTCTATTTTTCAAGGAGGTTTTCTTGAAGGGGATTCTATAGATACTTATGAAAAAATGAAAACTATATTTGGGCACCCCATGAATGATAAGGTTGAATCCACCACTCTCTTATGCTTTTATCAAAACAAAATTATCAAAGAAATGAAGGCTAGCATAGATGCAAATTTTCGCAATGTGCTTAATATTTATTCCTCCATTAATGGCAATGTGCTTTCCCAAAATATAAGAATGAATGCTATAGAAAGGAAATCTTCTCTTTTCTTTCCAAATGCCAAAGATGGCACTACTTAGATCTATCCTCGCTTTTATGCCTAGCTAGGGGCGTTAAACAATAGCGCTTGTTGGGAGGCAACCCAATTTTATTTTTGTTTCTTGATTTTTGCTTCTGTTTAGTAATAAATATTTCATCTAGCTTCTGTTTAGATGTGTTTTCATGTTTTAATTAGTGTTTGTGCCAAGTAAAACCTATAGGATAAGTTATGGTAATAGTTAATTTGATTCTTCTGAAAAACAGAAACTTTAAGCTCACGAGAAAAACTTCAATAGATCACAGAAACATGATTTTGTGTTGATTCTTTTTGCTGTAGATAAATAGACAAATTACCTAGGACTTCCTATTTTGGTAGGAGTTTTAGAGTTCCAGAAGTATTCAAAAGTTACAGATTGCTACAGACTGTTCTGTTTTTGACAGATTCTGTTTTTCGTGTGTTGTTTGCTTATTTTGATGCATATATGGCTAGTATCGGGGGTATGAACCATAGAGAAGTTGGAATACAGTAGGTTTAACACCAATATAAATAAAGAATGAGTTCATTACAGTAACTTATGTGGTGGTTTTTATTTCTTGCACTAACGGAGCTTATGAGATTTCCTGTTGAGTTTTGTGTTGTGAAGTTTTCAAGTTTTGGGTAAAGATTTGATGGACTATGGAATAAGGAGTGGCAAAAGCCTAAGCTTCGGGATTCCCATGGCACCCCAAGATATTCAAGGACAACCAAAAGCCTAAGCTTGGGGATGCCCCAGAATACATACCCACTTTCGTCTTTGTCTATCGGTAACTTTACTTGGAGCTATATTTTTATTCGCCACATGATATGTGTTTTGCTTGGACCGTCTTGTATGATATTAGTCTTTGTTTTTTTAGATTCACACAATCATCCTTGCTGTACACACCTTTTGGGAGAGAAATTCTTGATTTAGAATTTATTAGAATACTCTATGTGATTCACTTATATCTTTTGAGCTAGATAGTTTTGCTCTTGTGCTTCACTTATATTTTGTAGAGCACGGCGGTGGCTTAATTTTGTAGAAATTGTTGTTCTCTCATGATTCACTTATATTATTTTGAGAGTCTTTTAGAATAGCAAGGTATTTGCTATGGTTATAAAATTGGTCCTAGAATGATGGGCATCCAAGTTGGGTACAATAAAAACTATCATAGGAAAAGTGAATTGGATGCTATGATCAATTTGATGCTTGATAATTGTTTTGAGATATAAAAATGGTGATATTAGAGTCATGCTAGTTGGGTAGTTGTGAATTTAAAGAATACTTGTGTTGAAGTTTGTGATTCCCGTAGCATGCACGTATGGTGAACCGCTTTGTGATGATGTTGGAGCACGATTTATTTATTGATTGTCTTCCTTATGAGTGGCGGTCGAGGACAAGCGATGGTCTTTTCCTACCAATCTATCCCCCTAGGAGCATGCGCTTAGTACTTTATTTTCAATGGCCTGTAGATTTTTGCAATAAGTATATGAGTTCTTTATGACTAATGTTGAGTCCATGGATTATACGCACTTTCACCCTTCCACCATTGCTAGCCTCTCTTATGCCGCGCAACTTTCGCTGGTACCATACACCCACCATATACCTTCCTCAAAACAGCCAGCATACCTGCCTATTATGGCATTTCCATAGCCATTCCGAGATATATTGCCATGCAACTTTCCACCATTCCGTTTATTATGACACGCTCCATCATTGTCATATTGCTCATTGCATGATCATGTAGTTGACATCGTATTTGTGGCAAGGCCACCTTCATAATTTTTCATACATGTAACTCTTGATTCATTGCATATCCCGGTACGCCGCCGGAGGCATTCATATAGAGTCATATTTTGTTCTAAGTATCGAGTTGTAATCTTGAGTTGTAAGTAAATAAAAGTGTGATGATCTTCATTATTAGAGCATTGTCCCAAGTGAGGAAAGGATGATGGAGACTATGATTCCCCCACAAGTCGGGATGAGACTTCGGACTTTATAAAAATAAAAGAGGCCAAAGAGCCCACCAAAAAAAGAGAAAGGCCAAAAAAGGCCAAATAAAAAAATGAGATAAAAAGAGAGAAGGGACAAAGCTACCATCCTTTTTACCACACTTGTGCTTCAAAGTAGCACCATGTTCTTCATATAGAGAGCCTCATATGTTGTTACTTTCATATTACTAGTGGGAATTTTTCATTATAGAACTTGGCTTGTATATTCCAATGATGGGCTTCCTCAAAATTCCCTAGGTCTTCGTGAGCAAGCAAGTTGGATGCACACCCACTTAGTTTCTTTTGTTGAGCTTTCATACATTTATAGCTCTAGTGCATCCATTGCATGGCAATCCCTACTCACTCACATTGATATCTATTAATGGGCATCTCCATAGCCCGTTGATACGCCTAGTTGATGTGATAACATCTTCTCCTTTTTTGTCTTCTCCACAACCACCATTCTATTCCACATATAGTCCTATGTCCATGGCTCACGCTCATGTATTGCGTGAAAGTTGAAAAACTTTGAGATTACTAAAGTATGAAACAATTGCTTGGCTTGTCATCGGGGTTGTGCATGATTAAATACTTTGTGTGATGAAGATAGAGCAACAGCCAGACTATATGATTTTGTAGGGATAACTTTATTTAGCCATGCTATTTTGAGAAGACATGATTGCTTGATTAGTATGCTTGAAGTATTACTATTTCTTATGTCAATATGAACTTTTATTTTGAATCATTTGGATCTGAACATTCATGCCACAATAAAGAAAATCACATTGAGAATTATGCTAGGTAGCATTCCACATCAAAAATTTTGTTTTTATCATTTACCTACTCGAGGACGAGCAGGAATTAAGCTTGGGGATGCTTGATACATCTCCAACGTATCTATAATTTTTGATTGTTCCATGCTATTATATTACCTATTCTGGATGTTTATGGGCTTTACTTTACACTTTTATATCCTTTTCAGGACTAACCAACTAACCGGAGGCCCAGCCTGAATTGCTATTTTTTTGCCTATCTCAGTGTTTTGAAGAATAGGAATATCAAACGGAGTCCAAACGGAGTGAAACCTTCGGGAACGATCTTTTTAGAACAAATGCCAACCGGGAGACTTGGAGTGGACGTCAAGCAACAAACAAGGAGGCCACGAGGGTGCCCGGCGCGCCCCCTGGGGGTGGGCGCGCCCCCACCCTCATGGGCCCCTCGATCATTCACCGACGTACTTCTTCCTCCTATATATACTCCCATACCCTGAAAACATCAGAAGAGACCATGAAAACCTAATTCCACCGCCGCAACCTTCTGTATCCGCGAGATCCTATCTTGGAGCCATCTTCGGCGCTCCACCGGAGGGGGAATCCACCATGTAGGGCCTCTACATCATCTCTAAGGCCTCTCTGATGAGTTGTGAGTAGTTTACCACAGACCTTCGGGTCCATAGTTATTAGGTAGATGGCTTCTTCTCTCTCTTTGAATCTCAATACAAAGTTCTCCTTGATCTTCTTGGAGATCTATTCGACGTAACTCTTTTTGCGGTGTGTTTGTCGAGATCTGATGAATTGTGGGTTTATGATCAAGTTTATCTATGAGAAATATTTGAATCTCCTCTGAATTCTTTGATGTGTGGTTAAGTTATCTTTGCAAGTCTCTTCGAATTATCAGTTTGGTTTGGCCTACTAGATTGATCTTTCTTGCAATGGGGGAAGTGCTTAGCTTTGGGTTCAATCTTGCGGTGTGCTTTCCCAGTGATAGCAGGGGCAGCAAGGCCGTATTGTATTGTTGCCCTTGATACGTCTCCAACGTATCTACTTTTCCAAACACTTTTGCCCTTGTTTTGGACCCTAACTTCCATGATTTGAATGAAACTAACCCGGACTGACACTGTTTTCAGCAGAACTACCATGATGTTGTTTTATGTGTAGAAAAGAAAAGTTCTCGGAATGTCCTGGAAATCCATGGAGGCACTTTTTGGATTTAATAAGATTTTTTGGCGAAATAATTAATGCCAGGGGGCCCACAGCTTGTCCACGAGACAGGGGGGTGCCACCCCCCCTAGGGCACGGCCTCCTATCTCATGGGCCCCCTGGACCTCCACCGACATCAACTCCAACTCCATATATTCCGTCTCAGGGAGAAAAAAATCAGAGAAAAAGTTTCATCGCATTTTACGACACGGAGCCGCCGCCAAGCCCTAATCTCTCTCGGGAGGGCTGATCTGGAGTCCATTCGGGGCTCTGTAGAGGGGGATTCGTCGCTGTCGTCATCATCAACCATCCTCCATCACCAATTTCATGATGCTCACCATCGTGTGTGAGTAGTTCCATCGTAGGCTTGGTGGACGGTGATGGGTTGGATGAGATTTACCATGCAATCAAGTTAGTTTTGTTAGGGTTTGATCCCTAGTATCCACTATGTTCTGAGATTGATGTTGCTATGACTTTGCTATGCTTAATGCTTGTCACTAGGGCCCGAGTGCCATGGTTTCAGATCTGAACCTATTATGTTTTCATGAATATATGTGTTTTCTTGATCCTATCTTGCAAGTCTATAGTCACCTATTATGTGTTATGATCCGACAACCCCGAAGCTGCCACAGGAGGGTAGGACAAAAGATGTCATGCAAGTTCTTTTCCATAAGCATGTATGATTATTTATGGAATACATGCCTACATTACATTGATGAATTGGAGCTAGTTCTATATCACCCTATGTTATAACTATTGCATGAGGAATCACATCCGGCATAATGATCCATCACTGATCCATTGCCTATGAGCTTTTCATATATTGTTCTCCGCTCATTTACTTTTCCGTTGCTACTGTTACAACTCCTACATAAACCCAAAAACATTTATCTTTACTTTTGCTACTGTTACCGTTATTATCATACTACTTTGCTACTAAATACCTTGCTGCAGATACTAAGTTATCCAGGTGTGGTTGAATTGACAACTCAACTGCTAATACTCAAGATTATTCTTTGGCTCCCCTTGTGTCGAATCAATAAATTTGGGTTGTACTTCACCCTCGAAAGTTGTTGCAATCCCCTACACTTGTGGGTTATCAAGACTAATTTCTGGCGCCGTTGCCAGGGAGCATAACTCTATTCTCTGAGTCACTTGGGATTTATATCTGTTGATCACTATGAAGAACTTGAAAGACACTAAGACCAAGATTTTGCCCTCAACTACGAGGGGAGGTAAGGAACTGCCATCTAGCTTTGCGCTAGATTCTCCTTCCGTTATTAGTAGGCTTGCGACACCTAAACCTCTACTGCTATGAATTCTGATATGTCGCATGTTATTGATGATGCCACTTCTGCTATGCATGATGAAACTACTTCTATGCGTGATACTACTTTGCCATTAGGTGAATTTCTAGATGAACAACTTGCTAGAGTTAGGGGGATTGAAAACATTGAAGAACCTATTATGGATGATAGTGATGATGAACGTTCCCCCAATGATTATGTATTATCTGTTGTTCCTAAGGGTTATGTTATGAATAAAGAAGCTGCTATGGAAATTCTTGCTTGCAATGATAGAAATGATCTTAAGAAATTATTAGCTAAATGGAAGCAGCAGTCTCTTAATGCTAGAATGAAACCCGATCCTGCTTTTGCTACTTCACCTATCTGTGTTACTGATAAGGATTATGAATTCTCTGTTGATCCTGATATTATTACTTTAGTTGAATCTGATCCTTTTTATGGCCTTGAATCTGAAACTGTTGTGGCACATCTTACCAAGTTGAATGATATAGCCACCCTATTTACTCATGATGAGAAGTCTCACTATTTATATATCCTTAAGATATTTCCGTTCTCATTAAAGGGTGATGCTAAGACTTGGTATAATTCTCTTGCTCCTGGTTGTGTGCGTAGTCCCTAGGATATGATTTATTACTTCTCTGCTAAATATTTCCCTGCTCATAAGAAACAAGCTGCCTTGCGGGAAATATATAATTTTGTGCAAATCAAAGAAGAGAGTCTCCCACAAGCTTGGGGGAGGCTTCTCCGGTTACTTAATGCTTTGCCTGATCATCCTCTTAAGAAAAATGAAATACTTGATATCTTTTATAATGGACTAATCGATGCTTCCAAGGACTACTTGGATAGTTGTGCTGGTTGTGTTTTCAGGGAAAGAACAGTCGACGAAGCTGAAATATTATTGAATAATATGTTGACTAATGAAAATAATTGGACTCTTCCTCAGCCAGTTCCTGAAGTAATTCCTGAACCAATTGAGCCAACACCTAAGCCTATTCCTAAACCCACTCCGAAGAAGAGAGGTGTTTAATTTCTCAGTCCTGAAGATATGCAAGAGGCAAAGAAATCAATGAAAGAAAAAGGTATTAAAGCTGAAGATGTTAAGAATTTACCACATATTGAAGAAATACATGGTCTTAATTTACCGCCTGAAGAACCACATTGTCTTGATAACCCGACACAGGAAGTAAAGGTAAATTCTCCCTATAGATATGATAAAGTTGAAATACCCTCTACTAAATTTCATAGCCCATGCTTAGATGAATTTGATGACTTTATGGCTAGACAAGAAAGTTTTAATGCTTATGTTGGTAGAGAGTTAAAGAATAATGCTTTCGAGATAGGACGCGTAGGTGATAATCTGGCTAGTGTTAAAGATGAACTTCACCGCGTTAGCAAATATGCTTCTATGGTTGCTACTTAAGCTGAGCAAGTACTCAAAGCTCAAAATGATTTGCTTGATGAATTGAATAATAAAAATGACTTTGCCGTTAGAGTGGCTACTAGAACTGGTAGAATGACTCAGGAACCTTTGTATCCTGAAGGCCACCCTAAGAGAATCGAGCAAGATTCTCAGAGAAATAATTTAGAGGCACCTAGTTCTTCTAAGAAGAAGAAAAAGAAAAACGATAGAACATTGCATGCTTCTAGTGAACCTACTGTAGACACACCTGAGAATCCCAATGATATTTCTATTTCTGATGCTGAAACACAATCAGGTGATGAACATGAACCTAGTGATAATGTTAATGATAATGTTCATGTTGATACTAAACCTAGCAAAAACAATGATGTAGAGATTGAACCTGTTGTTGATCTTGATAACCCACAATCAAAGAATCAACGTTATGATAAGAGAGACTTTGTTTCTAGGAAGCACGGGAAAGAAAGAGAACCATGGGTTCAGAAACCCATGCCCTTTCCTCCTAAACCATCCAAGTCAAAGGATGATGAGGATTTTGAGCACTTTGCTGAAATGATTAGACCTATTTTCTTATGTATGTGCTTAACTGATATGCTTAAAGTAAATCCTTATGCTAAGTATATGAAGGATATCATTACAAATAAAAGAAAGATACCGGAAGCTGAAATTTCCACCATGCTTGCTAATTACACTTTTAAGGGTGGAATACCAAAGAAACTTGGAGATCCGAGTGTTCCAACTATACCATGCTCCATTAAAAGAAATTATGTCAGAACTGCTTTATGTGATCTTGGAGCCGGTGTTAGTGTTATGCCTCTCTCTTTATATCATAGACTTGAATTGAATAAGTTGACACCTACTGGAATATCTTTGCAACTGGCTGATAAATCAACTACTATACCTGTCGGTATTTGTGAGGATGTGCCTGTTGTGGTTGCAAATGTCACTATCTTAACGGACTTTGTTATTCTTGATATTCCTGAGGACGATAGTATGTCTACTATCCTTGGTAGAACTTTTCTTAATACTGCAGGGGCTGTTATTGATTGCAACAAAGGCAATGTCACTTTTCATGTTAATGGCAATGAGCATACGGTACACTTTCCGAGGAAACAATCTCAAGTTCATAGCATCAATTCTATTGAAAAAGTTCCAACTATCATTTTTGGAGATATTCAATTTCCTCTCCCTACTGTCAAGAAAAAGTATGATATTCTTATTGTTGGGGATTTTCATATCCCCATTGAGGTAACTTAGTGTTATTCGAAATTTCTCCCGTTTCGTGTTATTCGGAATGAGTTTGTTAACAAGACTTGATCAACCTTGTTAGTGGATTCATTTTGATGATCATGAGATGGATGAAACTAGAAGGCACAACCTTCTGTACCCTCTTTTTACTTTCTGTTATTTAGAATAAATAAAGCAAAAATAGTATTATATGTCTGTTTTCTGAATTATTCGTGCAATAAAAAAAATATCCTGAAAATAAAAGTGCTCCAAATGCCCTGCAAATTTAGTATGATTTTTTATGGAATATTTGAGGATTTTAGGCACTGAAATCACTGCAGGAGGGGCAAGCACCAGGCCACGAGAGTGGAGCCCCCCCCCCATAGGGTGCGCCCCCCTGTCTCGTGGGCCCCTGGTGGCTCCCCTCCACTTATGCCAGCTTCCACACACTTCATCTTCTACCCAGAAAAATCCCCATCCAGCTCAAGCACGAGTTCTAGCTCGTTTTGCTGTGATTTTTGATCTCTTAGCTCAAAGCTCCATTCACAAAACTGCTTTGGGAGATTGTTGCTTGGTATGTGACTCCTCCATTGGTCCAATTAGTTTTTGTTCTAGTGCTTAATTCATTGCAAATTTTTGTTGCTTAGGTGACCATGTTCTTGAGCTTGCATGTTAAATTTTTGAGGTCGCAAGAAATTCCAATGCATGATATGGGCTCTAGGCACTTGTAGGAGTAGTTGCTATCAATCTTGTTTAGTCTTGTTCACTTTTATTTTGAAGTTACTAAAATTTCAGAAATTTTCAGAAAAAGAAATATGCTTAGAAGAATGTACCAAGGAGGTTCCTCGGCAAAGAAAGGGCCAAGGATTCCTATACGTGAACAAGATATTAAATTGCCAAGGGACACAAATGTACGGGCTTGTAAGTGGCCATCCGATGATTTTATGGTCAAAGAAGGCTTCAAGGAAGAATTTGATGCATATGTGCGTAATGCCGAGCTGGAGGACTTCTTACTAGATAAGTGTCCTCAATATTATCAATTTACCGATTCCTTTGTGCGGAGGTTCGAATATATTTCTGCGCGTAATTCTCCTAGTGTCATGTTTGATATTTATGATACGTCTTATACTATGCATTTAGAGGATTTCACAACTGCTTGCAAACTCCCGCAGTGGGGTAATATTAATGATCCTCCCAAATCTGAATTTAGAGATTTTCTTGCTAAAATTACTGTTGAAGAATCTAGGGACGTAGCACAAGCTACCATAGGGAGCATTCATTTTCCTGCTATACATTACTTCTCTCTCTTTATTGGTAGATGCATTAACGGTAAGGATGAGGTATGTCACATGTGTGCACCAGATCTTTGTGTCCTCAAGAGTGCTGTGACAGGTTATAAAGGTTATAACTTGGGGGCAATAGTTGCACGTAGGTTGCAGAATAATAGTAGAAGAGGAGATTTCTTTGGAGGAATTTATGCAACCCGTGTGGCTAATTTTCGTAATATAGCTCCACGAGAGGGGGATATGATTGTACCTCCTGTTTATTTGGATAAAGAAGCTATGTTTGATCATCATTTTCTAGAGAGGAATGAACAATTCCTCCATTATCGACTAATCTATGATAGACGCAACGTCGTCCCTGTTACTCTTCCTGCTCCCTACCTTTTTGATTATCAGGCAAAAGGAAGATATGTTGTCACCAGGGAAGAAGCAACTGAATATGAGAGGGGAATGGAGGCAGCTCACCAACACGCTGCTGCTCAGGAGGCGGTAGCCTCTGCATCTCAGTACTACCCCAGTTTCACTTATGGATGTCAGCCAGGCGGTCCTTGGTATTAAACCAACTTAGGCCAAAAGCCTAAGCTTGGGGGAGTACGTATTTCTCACCGACTTTACATTCATGTTCACACACTAGTCGTTAGTGCTCATACTCTTTCATTGTATTATCCATGCTATTTTAAATTTCTTTTTCTAGTTTTCTTTTTGTGTGTTTGATAAACCTTAAGAAAAACCAAAAAATTAGTTAGTTTAATTCCCTTGCCTGTAGTAGAATTAAAATGAAAACCCAAAAAGATTTCTAGTTCTTCTTCTTACTTGTTGGAAGCTTTCCCGTGTAAATAGTTTTCTTTTCTTTTCTTTCCTTTGGGGGTCGAGAAGACCATATTGAAAATGCTTAGTGGCTCTTATATGCATGATTGTTTATTTAATTTAGAGCCCATATTACTTGTCTTCTCTCTTGAGTTGAATGCTTGTAGATTCCAGCTTAGTCCAATGCATGTACACTCTTATTATTATACACATCGTTCGGTCGTGCGAGTGAAAGGCAATAATGACGATATATGATGGACTTAATGGGATGAGAAAAGCTGGTATGAACTCGGCCTCTCTTGTTTTTGTAAATATGATGAGTTCATCGTTCCTGAGTCAGATATTATGAAGTAAACATATTTGCAATGACATTTAGAGATTATAGTTACTTGTGCCATGCTTGATTAGCTATGAGTTATAATGGTTTAACTTGCGTGCCAACATGTTATTAGAATGATTATGATGTGATATGATGGGATGGTATCCTCCTTTGAATGAACTAAGTGACTCGACTTGGCACATGTTCACGCATGTAGTTGAATCAAATCAACATATCCTTCATGATATTTATGTTCATGGTGGAGTATATCCTACTCATGCTTGTACTCGGTGTGAATTAATTTTAATGCATGTTTATGACTGTTGTCGCTCTCTCAGTTGGTCGCTTCCCAGTCTTTTGCTAGCCTTCACTTGTACTAAGCGGGAATACTGCTTGTGCATCCAAACTCCTTAAACCCCAAAGTTGTTCCATATGCGTCCACTATACCTACCTATATGCGGTATCTACCTGCCGTTCCAAGTAAATTTGTATGTGCCAAACTCCAAACCTTCAAATGAAATTCTGTTTTGTATGCTCGAGCAGCTCATGTTACAACTAGGGATGCCTATATCTTCCATGCTAGGTGGGTTAGTCTCAAGAGGAGTGGACTCCGCTCCTCATTCACGAGAAAGGGCCGGTAACCGGGATGCCCAGTCCCATGATCCAAAAAGATCAAAGCAAATCAAAATAATTAAACAAAACTCCCCCAGGGCTGTTGTATGTTGGAGGCACTCGTTGTTTCGAGCAAGCCATGGATTGATGCTTGTTGGTGGTTGGGGGAGTATAAACCTTTACCATTCTGTTTGGGAACTGCCTATAATGCATTTAGTATGGAAGATACAGCCATCTCATAGATGTTGCGTTGACAGCAAAAGTATGCCGCTCAAAATGTTATTCAATCTCTATTTTAAAATCGAGCTCTGGCACCTCTACAAATCCCTGCTTCCCTCTGCGAAGGGCCTATCTATTTACTTTTATGTTGAGTCATCATCCTTCTTATTAAAAGCACCCGCTGGAGAGCACACTGTCATTTGCATTCATTATTACTGGTTTATATTGGGTATGACTTGACTGGATCTCTTTTACCATGAATTACAATGTTTAGTCAGTCCTTGATCTTTAAAGGTGCTCTACATTTATGTTTTGCGGTCTCAGAAAGGGCTAGTGAGATACCATTTTGTTATACCATGTTATGATTATTTTGAGAAAGTGTTGTCATCCGAGTTTTATTATTATGGCTCGCTAGCTGATTATGCTATTGATGTGAGTAATTGTAAGACCTATGTGTTATTGTGAGTATGGTTAGTTCATAATATTTGCTGAAACTTGAATGTTGGCTTTTCATATTACAACAACAAGAGCAAACAGAGTTTGTAAAAGTTTTTCTTTATCACTTTCAGTTTATCAACTGAATTGCTTGAGGAAGCAAAGGTTTAAGCTTGGGGGAGTTGATACGTCTCCAACGTATCTACTTTTCCAAACACTTTTGCCCTTGTTTTGGACTCTAACTTGCATGATTTGAATGAAACTAACCCGGACTGACACAGTTTTCAGCAGAACTACCATGATGTTGTTTTATGTGTAGAAAAGAAAAGTTCTGGGAATGTCCTGGAAATCCACGGAGGCACTTTTTGGATTTAATAAGAATTTTTGGCGAAAGAATTAATGCCAGGGGCCCACAGCCTTTCCACGAGACAGGGGGCGCCCCCAACCCTAGGGCGCGGCCTCCTATCTCGTGGGCCCTCTAGACCTCCACCGATGTCAACTCCAACTCCATATATTCCGTCTCGTGGAGAAAATAATCAGAGAGAAAATTTCATTGCGTTTTACAACACGGAGCCGCCGCCAAGCCCTAATCTCTCTCGGGAGGGCTGATCTGGAGTCCGTTCGGGGCTCCAGAGAAGGGGATTCGTCGCCGTTGTCATCATCAACCATCCTCCATCACCAATTTCATGATGCTCACCGCCGTGTGTGAGTAATTCCATCGTAGGCTTGCTGGACGGTGATGGGTTGGATGATATTTACCATGTAATCAAGTTAGTTTTGTTAGGGTTTGATCCCTAGTATCCACTATGTTCTGAGATTGATGTTGCTATGACTTTGCTATGCTTAATGCTTGTCACTAGGGCCCGAGTGCCATGATTTCAGATCTGAACCTATTATGTTTTCATGAATATATGTGTGTTCTTGATCCTATCTTGCAAGTCTATAGTCACCTATTATGTGTTATGATCCGACAACCCCGAAGTGACAATAATCGGGATACTTCTCGGTGATGACCATAGTTTGAGGAGTTCATGTATTCACTATGTGTTAATGCTTTGGTCCGGTTCTCTATTAAAAGGAGGCCTTAATATCCCTTAGTTTCCGCTAGGACCCCGCTGCCACGGGAGGGTAGGACAAAAGATGTCATGCAAGTTCTTTTCCATAAGCACGTATGACTATTTACGGAATACATGCCTACATTACATTGATGAATTGGAGCTAGTTCTATATCACCCTATCTTATAACTATTGCATGAGGAATCGCATCCGGCATAATTATCCATCACTGATCCATTACCTACGAGCTTTTCATATATTGTTCTCCGCTCATTTACTTGTTCGTTGCTACTGTTACAACTGCTACAAAAACCCAAAAACATTTATCTTTACTTTTGCTACTGTTACCATTATTATCATACTACTTTGCTACTAAATACCTTGCTGTAGATACTAAGTTATCCAGGTGTGGTTGAATTGACAACTCAAATGCTAATACTCAAGAATATTCTTTGGCTCCCCTTGTGTCGAATCAATAAATTTGGGTTGTACTTCACCCTCGAAAGCTATTGCGATCCCCTACGCTTGTGGATTATCAGCCATCGAGGATAAAAAGATGGGGTTTATATCATATTGCATGAGTTTATCCCTCTACATCATGTCATCTTTCTTAGTGTGTTACTCTGTTCTTGATGAACTTAATACTCTAGATGCAGGCAGGAGTCGGTCGATGTGTGGAGTAATAATAGTAGATGCAGAATCGTTTTGATCTACTTGTCACGGACGTGATGCCTATATACATGATCATGCTTAGATAATCTCATAACTATGCGCTTTTCTATCAATTGCTCGATAGTAATTTGTTCACCCACCGTAATACTTATGCTATCTTGAGAGAAGCGACTAGTGAAACCTATGGCCCCCGGGTCTATCTTTTATCATATAAGTTTGCCATCTACTTTTATTTGCATCTTTAGTTTTCCAATCTATATCATAAAAATACCAATATTTATCTTATCATATTATCTCTATCAGATCTCACTTTCGCAAGTGGCCGTGAAGGGATTGACAACCCCTTTATTGCGTTGGTTGTGAGGTTCTTGTTTGTTTGTGTAGGTGCGTGGGACTTTTGAGGAGCCTCCTACTGGATTGATACCTTGGTTCTCAAAAACTGAGGGAAATACTTATGCTACTGTGATGCATCACCCTTTCCTCTTCAAGGAAAACCAACGCAAGCTCAAGATGTAGCATAGACCCACAGTACGGAATGACAACAGTGGATCTGAACAATCTGTGGTACACAGGCGAACCATTCATCCTAGCCAATGATGTGGCGCATGTTTTCTATGTGAAGGACATGTCTACCAAACCGAGAAAAAAAAGATAAGGAAGCGGATACATCATATGTTGAGCCAAAGCACCACATAGTTCATTCAGGAAAAAGAGACATCGTGGGATTGGAGTGCAAGGCAGACATGTTTGAAGATTATGAAAATTTTCATGAAATTCCTCCCTTCAAAGTCAAGGCTTACCCAAGCACCATGTTAAATGATGAAGATTATCCTTGGTTACGGTGCAATAAACAAAGGACACAAGCGAAGGAAAAGAGAACTTTCTATCCACAACTATTATGATGATGCCTTTGATCTAGAATACCACTACAGTTACATGTGAACAAATGAAATCCCTTTGGAACATATGAGTTTTCGTCCGAAACCCTAATACTTCCAAAGAGATTGTCCGTTTTGTACACGAAGTGCATCCAGTTTTTGTCATAACCCTCTCAACTTTTTAGCACATGGTATGTGGGTGAAATGATGATACCATGCCAACTTTCAACCTTTTTCATAGTTCATTTGTAGTGCTTTTCAATTTAAGGGTCATTTAGCTGAAAGAATGAAGTAATAGCAAAAGAATGAACTAATAGAAAAAAGAATGAACTAAAAATAATCAATTAAAATATTATGTTATGATCAACTAAAACAAAACTATAATATCCTTCAATAGCAAAAAGAATCAACTAAAAAGCTTTTATAAAACTCCAATAGCAAAAGGAATCAACTCAAAAAACTTTTATAAACCTCTAGTTTACTGAAACTAAAATTATATAAAATTTAGGCAACCAAAATTATGAAAGTATTTTCTATTCAAAACATTAAAGCAAAAAGGATTTTCATAAAGAACTTTTTTGTTAGAAACTTTAATTGCAAAAAGAAATATCATAAAGAAATTTTTGTTAGAAACTAAAATAACAAAGTCTGTTTTTGAATATAATGATAAAACACAGTAATATTAAATAGCAGGAAAAAGAATCACTCAAAAATCTATCTTTATAGTAAAGTTATTCAAAAACTAGTGATTCACACATATTCTAAAAAATTCAAATTTAAACTAACAGAAAGTTTATAATTTTTATTACCTAAAAGCAAAAAGAATTAAAAAATAAAGCAAAAAACAAAAGAAAATAAATAAAGCAAAAAACAAAACAAAAAACTGGAACAAAAATGCCACCTACTGGGCCACCACGGCGTGAATACGACTAGAAACCCAACCATGGGCTAGGATTCAGGCCCGCAGAAGGCCCAGTAGGCCCACAAGCATCTCAGTGACAGATTAGGCCCGTAAGCCTGCATTGGAGAGGAGCTCGAAGTGGTCAGCGCAGCCGCTCTTATAAACCACTCCAAGCCCCTCTCAACTAGCGAGGTGGGACTAAACATTTTGGGCGCGGGGCAACACAAGGCCTTTGGTCCCGGTTGGTGGCACCAACCAGGACCAAAGTTCCCTGCTTCCCGCCCTTTGGGCTGCTGAAAAGAGGCCTTCGGTCCCAGTTGGTGGCACCAACCAGGACTAAAGGGGGCATTGGTTCCGGTTGGTGCCACCAACTGGGACGAATGATCTTGGTATATAAGCAACACTTATCAAAATTTCCAGTTTTCATCTCATTCCCCCCCCTGCCAACGCCGATGACAAAGATGCCGCCAGGCTGCCCCGCCGCCCCCGCCATCGCCGTCGCCGTCGCCCGTGCTCGCCGTCGCCCGCGCCCATCGTCGCCGTCGCCCGCGCCCGTCGTCGCCGCCGTCCCTGCCCCGGCACCGTCGCCCTGCCTCGCCGTCACCGTCACCGCGCCCGTCATCATCGCCGTCTGCCCTCGACGCCATCCCCGCGCCGCCCATGCCCTGACGCCGTCGCCCTGCCTCGTCGTCGCCGTCCTCGCTGTGAGCGCCGCCGACCATTTTTTTGTATGATTTATTTGTTGTATGCATGTATTGATGTATATTGATGCATGTATTGATGTATGTTTTATATATATAGATGATGTATGTTCTTTTTGTTCATAAAATATTTTTTAGGTTAGTTGTATTGTTAGTGCATTTTAGGTTAGTGGTGAGGAAAAAGAAAAATTAGGAAAAAGAAGAACAGAGGAAGAAAGAAGAAGGAAGAAAATAAAAGGAAGGAGAGGAAAAAGAAAAATAAGAAGAGGAAGAAGTAGAAGAAGAAGGGAAGAATAGGAGTGGAAGAAGAGGAGAAAAAATAAGAAGAGGAAGAAGAAGAAAAAAAAGAGGAGAAGAAGAAAAAATAAAAAAATTTCTATTTTTTCTTCTTCTCCTCTATTTCTTCTTCTTCTCCTCTCTTTTTTCTTCTTCTTTCTTTCTTCTATTTTTTCTTCTTCTTCCTCTTTATCTTTTATCGGGAACGAGGGTGTCGGGAATTAGGGTGTTGGAAACTAGGGTAGAGGGTCAAGGGTCGATGAGGGGTCGAGGGTCGTCGAGGGGTCGAGTGTCGAGGGTCGTTGAGGGTCGAGGGTCGTCGAGGGGTCGAGGGTCATCGAGGGGTCTAGGGTCAAGGGTAGTCGAGGGTCGAGGGTCATCGAGGGTCGAGGGTCGAGGGTCGAGTGTCGTCGAGGGGTCGGGGGTCATTGAGGGGTCGACGGGTCGTCGAGGGTCAAGGGTCGAGGGTTTGAGGGTCGTTGAGAGTCAAGGGTCGAGGGTCGTCGAGAGTCGAGGGTCGAGGGTCGTCGAGAGTCGAGGGTCGAGGGTCGTCTAGGGTTGAGGGTCGTTGTCACATCCCTAGTCTAGTATGACCTAGACTAGCTAGTCATGTGTGCATCATGTTTAAATTTCATTTAATTCTGAATTGGGGATTGGTGAAACCCTCAGAATCATTTCTGGAAATGACCCAGATAAAAATTGCTCCAAAAAGGTCCAAGAAAATGTTCATGTTGCTCTCTGAAAATATTGGGCAGAGATAAAAATCAAACCAATATCTTTAGTAGCTCATAAGTATTTATTTTGGGCATTTGGAATTAATGCATAATTATTTGCATTGGATATATATATGTTATATATATAATATATGTCCAAAAATTGTGCCATTTGTTGGGGAGCTCTGGAATAATACCACTAGTTCCTACAAAAATTGGCATAAGAAAATAAAATGATTTAGTATTTTTATTAAATCAAAACAAATGTCAGAAAATAGAAAAGAGAAACTTATAGCTGTTTTCATGCATGTTTGCACAACTTTTCATGCATGTTTGCACAACTTATAGCTGCTGTTTAGCACAAATCATATAAATGGCATTTAAATATCCACATATGGAGTTTGAATTTGAATCTTTGATTCAAACCAACTTCATTTAATCTGGTTGCTAGTTGCATTAGCTCAAACCACAGCATATTGCCATGTCACACTCATGCATCATATTGTGCATTGCATTGATTGTGTTTCCTTCTGTGTTGCCAGTATTTGTCCCCCCTCGTTAGACATGATACCGACGACAAGATCGATGACACCGATGAAGAGCTTTACCATCTTCAGAAGTGCCAGGCAAGCAAAACCCCCTTGTTCATTCCGATACAATCCTACTCTCTTGATCCTGCTCTCCTTTACTGCATTAGGACAACACCGATTCAATTGTTACATGTTGCGGTAGTTGAACCCCTTTTCCTCTGCATGACCTGTCATTGCCACAGTAAATAGATGAAACCCACTAGCATGAGTAGGAGTTGTTTGAGCCATGTTGTGCCTACTCATTCATGCTTGTTTGTCATGCCTGCTACTGCTTAGAGTTGAGTCAGGTCTGATTCATCAGGGATGAATTGGAATGTGGTGAACATGTCCTACTGTTGAGAGCTAAGTGTGTGAACACGATTTGGTAAAGGTAGCGGTGAGAGGCCATGTAGGAGTACATGGTGGGTTGTCTCATTGCAGCTGTCCTCAGGAACTGAGTTCTGTGTTTGTGATCCATGAACAGTTACTACCACACATTGGGCTCCGGGCGCTCCAAGCTCTCTCGACTTATTAATCAACTTGTTCTCTGTCCAGGAGTTGCAACTGGTTTCTAGTGTTTGTAGGTAGTGTTAGTAGTCTACCAAGTGGCACCCGGTACAGGTGGGCTTGGGACAGACTAGGCACAGTGGCATGGTGTACCAAGCATAGATCCACCTGCCGAGGTGGGCTTGGGAACCCTGCACACATCGTTTGGGGCCGTGAGCGACACCCCGGCCGGATCTCCTTGCGGATGGAACCCGAATAGGCGATAAACCTGGACCAGAGACTTGTGTGGTTAGTCAGGTCGTGGCCGACACCCTCGCTGGGCTTCCGCTTGAAGGTTGCCGAGTACATGTCATGTAAACGGCGGTAAGTGGTGAGAGCGTGTGTGAAGAAGTACACCCCTGTAGGGTTAATATGATCTATTCGAATAGCCGTGTCCACGATTCAGGACTTCTGGGTTGCCTGTACAGTTCATAGATAACTTGAAGTGGATACTCTAAAATACGCAAGATAAGCGTGAGTGCTATGGATGGCATTCTCGTAGGGAGACGGGAGCGGATCCATAGTGGTGTATTGATATGGTGAATATGTGGACTCGTGTGCGCCACCTCAAAAGAGTTACTTGCAGTCGTAGTACAGGATAGCCACCGAGTCAAAGCTGGCTTGCTGCAGTTAAACCCCACCACCCCCTTTGTTGATAATGATGCATATGTAGATAGATCTGATGTAAGTCTTGCTGGGTACATTTGTACTCACGTTGCTTAATTTATGTTTTTGCAGAGAGACTTCAGTCTCGCTAGTAGTTCCACGTGGACTTCGACGTTTAGCTTGTTACCTCAGCTACGATCTTGTGCCCTCGGCAGGATCTGGTAGATAGTCAGGCTTCTCAGCCTTTTTCATTTGTAGATGTCTGTACTCAGACATGTTGAGCCTCCGCTTGTGCTTTGACTTGTATGCTCTGAATGTTGGGTCATGAGACTCATGTTTGTAATATCTCGCTCCTCGGAGCCTATTGAATAAATACTTCAGTCGTAGAGTCATGTTGTGATGCCATGTTGTATTTGCACATATCGAGCATATTGTGTGTATGTTAATGAAATGCTTGGTATGTGTGGGATCTGACTATCTAGTTGTTTATCCTTAGTAGCCTCTCTTACCGGGAAATGTCTCCTAGTGTTTCCACTGAGCCATGGTAGCTTGCTACTGCTCCGGAACACTTAGGCTGGCCGGCATGTGTCCTTCTTCGTTCATGTGTCTGTCCCCTCGGGGAAATGTCACGCGATGAATTCCGGAGTCTTGTTAGCCCGCTACAGCCCGGTTCACCGGAGTCCTGCTAGCCCAGTGCTACAGCCTGGATTCACTCGCTGATAACCGACACGTTCGTTGTTGGGTCATGTATGCCTGTCCCTGTAAGTTAGTGCCACTTTGGGTTCACGACTAGCCATGTCATCCCGGGTTCTTTGTCATATGGATGCTAGCCGCACTATCATATACGTGAGCCAAAAGGCGCAAACGGTCCCGGGCTAGGTAAGGTGGCACCCGTTGGAATACCGCGCGTGAGGCCGCAAAGTGATATGATGTGTTACATGCTAGATCGGTGTGACTTAGTATTGGGGTCCTGACAGCTTTGGTATCAGAGCTTGACTGCCTGTAGGTTTACCAAGCCAAACTGGTCGAAGTTGAGTCTAGAAATTCTTTAGTTATGTAAGGGAATTGATTGTGGGATGGAACGTATGGCTCTTTTTACTCCCTATACCTCATGCCCTCTGATCCGAGTCATCTTATCTCTCCTACGGGGTTAAGGAACTAGGCTATCTCTTCTGTCTATCAGGATCACATGTTACTAATCCGTAGACTTATAGTATTGATGGACTCAAGCCTCAGTTCAGTTCCTACTGCTTCCGTATGTTAATTGTTGATCTCGAAACCTTGATATTGTGCTTCTGAGTGGCGATGCCACCATTTTTGTAGCATGTCTCCAATCTTTTTAAGCATTTACAGCCGTTATGCTGTCCGAGTCAACCCAGGTTTCTAAACAGTCTGATGCATTTGCCAATCCCTTCCTCCCGTTCCTGATGTCCTTTTGGGCCAGATTAAGCACACTAATTAGTGAGTTGAGGTACTCTATTGCCTCGACGTATATGTTGGAGTTATTATTATGACCCTAGGTATCTAGAGTATCACCTAGTAATCCAGCCATGCTTTGTGTTCCCAGTGTGATGATTCTGGCCATCATTCTCGAAAGCATCCCGTGATGCCACTTAGTAGTAGGTATTCTACTCCTGGGTCTTGAACCCGAAACTCACCCTACTCCCTTCATGTTGATAGTGTTTGCTCGTTCCTTTAGGTTATTAGCAACCTTTGCGATAGTCCTTGAGGTCCGTGGTATTTCCTTCTTCCAAATACCATGAACTGCTTATGGCAGAAGTTCTTTGAACCAAAAGATCGCAACCAGAGTGCTCTTAACGAGTTCTCGATGCTATGTTGTGAATCTGTCAGTTCTACCTTTCTGCATGGGTTATCCGGAAGAAATATGTTGAACTTCGTTCGACTTGCTAATCCATGCATCCACAACTCAGAAAATCATATGTTCCTTTGGGTTGTCCCTCTTTAGTTATCTTCTGACCTCGTCTATCAATTGATAGTCAGGAGTAGTTATGCATCCGTGTTCATCGATGCCACTACTCTTGTGGTCCGTCAAGCCATTCTATTCCGGAATGACTAGGAGAAACAAACTCCAGTACTTCATCCATATCCAGGATTGGGTCAAAGCAGTTGTGTTCCGCAGATCAAATACTAATCCAGCTTTTGTTCTGTTCCACCTTGGAGTGTTACCCTCTTTACGTCGGGATTGTCATGAGAATTGCACCATCTCTTGTAAATTCTTGACGTAGTGATACTTCTCGCCATCATTGTTCATTCCTCGGTTCCCATGTTGTTGCAACCGGAATGCCGACAGGTTAACTATGAGGTGTGAACTCAATACTCCTAGCAACCATGTTGCTTAGTGATTAATGGACGAAAATCTCATTCTTAGTGTGTTGGTATTGAGATCATCATTCTAAGATTGATCGTGCTACCTAGTCCTTATTTCCGGTGCACCCTCTGATCAATGAGTTAGGATTGTATCAATCCCTCGCTCTGTTGATAATATCGTCTTGCCCTGAAAAGCAAGATTGTTCTCGAGCTTAGTAACATATCGGTGGTTTGTGATTTTCCGAATATCTTCTCGGAGGTATCGCTAAGTTGTCACCTAACCGCTATGTTGAGCTCGTGATCAAGTTGGTTTCTCTATGTACCACCCCTTCTCCAAGAATCTGTGTCGGATACCCCGAGCGAGTTGGTTAGGCTAAACAACAACTTGGAGAGTTGGAAGATGAAAGCTTGTCCGACTTAGATCATTTTACGGGATATCTTGTGTGTGTGTGTGTGTGTTGAACATAGATGATATCTTCCTTGATTGAACCTCGTGGTCAATTATTGGATCTATTGTCTTGCCAAAACTTTGATTTGAGTGTGGGCTATCCTCAAATCAAATCAGAACCAACGATGTTCGTAATGTTGTCTTACTCGTGGTTGATTCCTCGAGCATACACCATTATGTCTTTTGGGTCTGACCAATACTATCACCTTGTTCACATAGTTATGGAATTCCATCTCCATGGGAATCTAGATGAATTGTTGTTGAGCCCATCGACAACATCCTTGTCTTCTCCATAATTTTGTTGAACATTAAGCTAGTATTGGAAACTTTTGAAAGCACTTCTTCATGCTAGCTCATGAAGCATATGTTCGGATGTAAGAAGTGACTTCCTCCAGTTCATGTGCATTTGATGTAAGTTGCCGCCGTGGATTCGAGAAAGTCAATGTTGTTTCCTTTGGAATCATCCCAAGTCGATCATGCATACGTGCGGAGTATTCTGTGGTTTGAAGACTTGCAACCTTCATTCTATATGTATTCTTAGCACATCAAGCCACTGACTGATTTGTTCCAGGAGAAGGAGTTCCTTTTAAGAGCTAACCCGGGCTTAATCAAGGACTCCGTTGTCCGCAATGATGGTTTCCCACCTGAACTCGGTAGTGTTTCATTGTAAGACTGCCAGGTGATCATGCTTGTCTGGGACAACGTGTTCACGTGTTTGTAGCAGAACCAGCTCATATTTTGGAGCTTACTATCGTAGTTCATTCCCCGAGAATCTCGCAACGTCATCTCGTCGATTTGTGTTGCAAACTTTCATTTTTCTTTCTAGACTTGATGAGTCTGGAATGTTCTGACACCAACCAGATCTGAATCTCAGGCAGATACGATGGTTGGAACGTTTTCCCAAGAACTATAATTTTGGTCTCTTTGTAACCCGGTAAAGTGGATGTCGTGGCCAACACATCTAGCCGGAAGACCCATTATTGTAGGCTCTTGATTGAGAAAGTTGGCTACCTCCCCATAAGGATTTCGTGGGATTTACTCCCTAGTTGACCCTTATGGATTTTTGAGTTCCCGAAGTCCGACCTTCTACTTGATGTTCTAGATATCAAACCATATCTATGAATGGATTACACTAGCACATCAAGGAGAACATTAGAAGTGGAGTGCTAAATGTCTCTCGGTCGATCATCCAGATTTTATTCCCTTGGCCCGCTAAGGTGAAATCTGAGAAGCTGTTATCTTCCTATGCATCTGCATCGTCCATCACTATCCATCATGGTAGTATGTTGTGTTGCCAGGATCCTTGACACGGATATTGGTAAAACCTTGATGAATATGGAAATGCTCATAGTTCTTGCGAGCACGCGCAAGTGCTAGTTTTTATCATCGGCATTAATTGATAGTGCTCTCAGTTTCCTCGGTTATGCTATAACCTTTTCAAATAGTGGACTCACCCTCTACTATTGAGTTTCTCCCCAGTTACTAAAATTATCACTTGTGTTGTCTTCAACAAGGTAATCCACGTCATCCTTTCTAGTATGAGTATGCCATTCCTTCGAACTCCGCCAATCGATTGCTGTGATTTGCCTTAGGCTGATATAGAGAGTCTCAATGATCTATATATCAAAGGTAATTCTTTTTGCCACTTAAGGTAATAATCTACGAATCACCCTCCTCCAGGATGTCCCACTGTGGCATCATGGCAACTCAACTCCTCGCTACATTGACAACCGTTCACCACCCCTTTAAGCATGGAATTGTTGTCTACCTAGTGAACCCTTGTCATTTGTTCCACTCCATCCCTCTAGATGTGTGTTTTGTGTCTCAGCTCGAGTGGTGTTGCTATGCCTCATTCCGCGAGTTGATCCTAAGTTGTTCGATCTTCGAGAAGATCGATCCTTCTAGAGTCTCCTTCTCCTCTCGTTGTCATGTTGGCTGGAGTTCTCAGAGCAAGACGACAAGACAAAGATGGTGATTGAAGCAACGTTCATTTGAAGTGCAACCTGGATCAGGAAGATTTCGTTAGTTGCGTTTTCCCCTTCATCTTACCCTACGGCTGAATCTCGGGATGAGATTCTTGTTTAGTGGGGGCGAGTTGTCACATCCCTAGTCTGGTATGACCTAGACTAGCTAGTCATGTGTGCATCATGTTTAAATTTCATTTAATTCTGAATTGGGGATTGGTGAAACCCTCAGAATCATTTCTGGAAATGACCCAGATAAAAATTGCTCCAAAAAGGTCCAAGAAAATGTTCATGTTGCTCTCTGAAAATATTGGGCAGAGATAAAAATCAAACCAATATCTTTAGTAGCTCATAAGTATTTATTTGGGGCATTTGGAATTAATGCATAATTATTTGCATTGATATATATATGTTATATATATAATATATGTCCAAAAATTGTGCCATTTGTTGGGGAGCTCTGGAATAATACCACTAGTTCCTACAAAAATTGGCATAAGAAAATAAAATGATTTAGTATTTTTATTAAATCAAAACAAATGTTAGAAAATAGAAAAGAGAAACAAAATAGAAAAAGCTTACCTGACACTCACCTGGCAGCCCAGCTGGCCCAACACTGTAGCTGAGGCCCAGCCCACCAGGGCGAAGTGGTCGCCTTCAACCTCTACCAGTAGGCAGAGGCGTGTCGCCGCGCGCGCGATCGCTGTGGCCAGCTCCCTGCCTGCTTCCTCCACCCCGACTCCTCCAGACGCGCCACGGAGACACCCAGCACCCCCTGCACCCCTCTCCTCTCTCCCTGGACCTCTCTCCCTCCTCTGCTCTCTCCCTACGACGCCACCGAACACGCCCATCGCCGCCGTTCGCCGTTGCCGCGACCACCGCCGTCCCGACGATGCCCCGAGCTGCTCCCGAGCTCCTGCGCCTCGTCACCAACACCCTCACCGAGCCACGCGAATGGAAGACCCCCGAAGTGCCGTCCCCGACCCCTTCTTCCTCCTCGGGTCACCGGAGATCGTCGCTGCCGATTCATCGTCCACAGGGCCTCCCCGAGCTAGCTGACCCCCTCTCCGACCCTGCTGTGAGCTCCTCCGTCATTTGCCCCTCCTTCCCATGTCTCTCGATCACTGTAGCCGCTGTTTCGACCGAGGCCGAAGCTCACCGCCACCGGCCATGTCGCTGTCGTGGCTGCAGACACCGTAGCTCGTGCCTGGGCGCGTCATAGTACTCGGTTTGCCCCCAGGAGATGACCCCGACCACCAGCTGGACCTGCCGTGCACCAGAACTCCGAACCCGCGCTTGTCCGAGCTCCGGCCGCCGCCTCGCTCGCCGCAGTTGCCGCTACCGGCCACCCCAGCCATATCTGCAGTCACCGCTGGACGCGCCGCGTTGCGGCCGTTCTAGCGAGACCAGCCGCGCGTCTGCCCGACGCCGGAGTTGGCCGGACGGGCATCGCCGCCGCGCTCTGGTTATCGCCGGAGTTAATCCGGTGACAAGGTAGATTAGCTAGTGCTAATGGCGCCACTAATTGAACGCACACCCACTGACATATGGGCCCCACTGCCTAATTAACCCTGATTTAGTTTTGTTTAGATTAAACTAACCCCGTAGGCCCCACAGGTCAGTTTGACCTGGCCACGTCACCTGTTGACCTGACCCCACAAGTCTGTGACCCAGACATCACTGTGGCACTGACCAGTGGTCCCCACTGGTCAGGTTTGACCCGGGGCAGCCCTGTTGACCCTGCTGACGTAATGCTGTTGTCATGCTGATGCAGTAATATTTTCTGGAATTTAAATAAATCAGAAATGATTTATAAATTCCAGAAAATAGCTAAAACTTCTAAAAATCATAGTAATTCAACCATAGCTCCAAATGGAATAAATTATATATGAAAAATGATCAGAAAAATCCAGTCTATCCATCTATACCATTTTCATGCATGTTAGAAAAACTTATAGCTGTTGTTTAGCACAAATCATATAAATAGCATTTAAATATCCACATATGGACTTTGAATTTGAATCTTTGATTCAAACCAACTTCATTTAATCTGGTTGCTAGTTGCATTAGCTCAAACCACATCATATTGTCATGTCACACTCATGCATCATATTGTGCATTGCATTGATTGTGTTTCCTTCTGTGTTGCCGGTATTTGTCCCCTCTCGTTAGACGTGATACCGACGACGAGATCGATGACACCGATGAAGAGCTTTACTATCTTCAGAAGTGCCAGGCAAGCAAAACCCCCTTGTTCATTCCGATACAATCCTACTCTGTTGCTCCTGCTCTCCTTTACTGCATTAGGACAACACCAATTCAATTGTTACATGCTGCGGTAGTTGAACCCCTTTTCCTCTGCATGACCTGTCATTGCCACAGTAAATAGATGAAACCCACTAGCATGAGTAGGAGTTGTTTGAGCCATGTTGTGCCTACTCATTCATGCTTGTTTGTCATGCCTGCTACTGCTTAGAGTTGAGTCAGGTCTGATTCATCGGGGATGAATTGGAATGTGGTGAACATGTCCTACTGTTGAGAGCTAAGTGTGTGAACATGATTTGGTAAAGGTAGCGGTGAGAGGCCATGTAGGAGTACATGGTGGGTTGTCTCATTGCAGCCGTCCTCAGGAACTGAGTTCTGTGTTTGTGATCCATGAACAGTTACTACCACACATTGGGCTCCGGGCGCTCCAAGCTCTCTCGACTTAATAATCAACTTGATCTCTGTCCAGGAGTTGCAACTAGTTTCTGGTGTTTGTAGGTAGTGTTAGTAGTCTACCAAGTGGCACCTGGTACAGGTGGGCTTGGGACAGACTAGGCACAGTGGCACGGTGTACCAAGCGTAGATCCACCCGTCGAGGTGGGCTTGGGAACCCTGCACACATCGTTTGGGGCCGTGAGTGACACCCCGGCCGGATCTCCTTGCAGATGGAACCCGAATAGGCGATAAACCTGGACGAGAGACTTGTGTGGTTAGTCAGGTCGTGGCCGACACCCTCGCTGGGCTTCCGCTTGAAGGTTGCCGAGTACATGTCGTGTAAACGGCGGTAAGTGGTGAGAGCGTGTGTGAAGAAGTACACCCCTGCAGGGTTAATATGATCTATTCGAATAGCCGTGTCCGCGGTAAAGGACTTCTGGGTTGCCTGTACAGTTCATAGATAACTTGAAGTGGATACTCTAAAATACGCAAGATAAGCGTGAGTGCTATGGATGGCGTTCTCGTAGGGAGACGGGAGCGGATCCATAGTGGTGTATTGATATGGTGAATATGTGGACTCGTGTACGCCACCTCAAAAGAGTTACTTGCAGTCGTAGTACAGGATAGCCACCAAGTCAAAGCTGGCTTGCTACAGTTAAACCCCACCACCCCCTTTGTTGATAATGATGCATATGTAGATAGATCTGATGTAAGTCTTGCTGGGTACATTTGTACTCACGTTGCTTAATTTATGTTTTTGCAGAGAGACTTCAGTCTCGCTAGTAGTTCCACGTGGACTTCGACGTTTAGCTTGTTACCTCAGCTACGATCTTGTGCCCTCGGCAGGATCTGGTAGATAGTCAGGCTTCTCAGCCTTTTTCATTTGTAGATGTCTGTACTCAGACATGTTGAGCTTCCGCTTGTGCTTTGACTTGTATGCTCTGAATGTTGGGTCATGAGACTCATGTTTGTAATATCTCTCTCCTCAGAGCCTATTGAATAAATACTTTTGTCGTAGAGTCATGTTGTGATGCCATGTTGTATTTGCACATATCGAGCATATTGTGTGTATGTTAATGAAATGCTTGGTATGTGTGGGATCTGACTATCTAGTTGTTTATCCTTAGTAGCCTCTCTTACCGGGAAATGTCTCCTAGTGTTTCCACTGAGCCATGGTAGCTTGCTACTGCTCCGGAACACTTAGGCTGGCCGGCATGTGTCCTTCTTCGCTCATGTGTCTGTCCCCTCGGGGAAATGTCACGCGATGAATTTTGGAGTCCTGTTAGCCCGCTACAGCCCGGTTCACCGGAGTCCTGCTAGCCCAGTGCTACAGCCTGGATTCACTCGCTGATGACCGACACGTTCGTTGTTGGGTCATGTATGCCTGTCCCTGTAAGTTAGTGCCACTTTGGGTTCACGACTAGCCATGTCAGCCCGGGTTCTTTGTCATATGGATGCTAGCGGCACTATCATATACGTGAGCCAAAAGCCGCAAACGGTCCCGGGCCAGGTAAGGTGGCACCCGTGGGAATACCGTGCGTGAGGCCGCAAAGTGATATGATGTGTTACATGCTAGATCGGTGTGACTTAGGATCGGGGTCCTGACAGTCATTGAGGGTCGAGGGTCGTCGAGGGGTCGAGGGTCATCAAGGGTCGATGGTCGTCGTGGGTCGAGGGTCGAGGGTCGTCGAGGGTCGAGGGTCATCGAGATTCGAGGGTCGAGGGTCGTCGAGGGGTCGAGGGTTGAGGGTCGAGGGGTCGAGGGTCGAGTATCGCCAAGGGTCGAGGGTCTCCGTTTAACAAGAATGCCCCCATTATGGATGTGCACAAGTTGATTAATTTTTTTCTGATCTCATCCATGGCTACATCATTTGCTGGAAGTAACAGGTGTATGACGCTACGAAGCTCTTCAAAGTTGTTTTGGAACGGAGTTCCTGATAGAATGATTTGCTTTTTGGTACGGATTTCAGCAAAGGCCTTCCAAATAGCGATATTCGAAAGGCTCTTGCTGAACTTCGTACCAAAAAGCGAATTATCCTATCTGGGACTCCGTTCCAAAAAAAATTGGAGAGCTTCGTACCGTTATGCGCCTCTTACTTTCGGCAAATGATGAAGCAATGGTTTTCTTGAGATCAGGAAAAATATGGACCATTTTCTACACATCCAGAATGACACCATCTTGTTAAATTCCTTAAAGGTTAAGAGAATCCGAGCGGTCAAGGATCGTAACTAGCTAGGGTAGGGGGTCAAGGGTCGCCGAGGGTATGAGGGTCGAGGGTCGCCGAGAGGTCGAGGGTCAAGGATCACCGAGGGGTCGACAGGGGGACGTCGATCAACCCCCTCTCGCTCGACCAACTCTCGAGGACACCCAAACCATAGAAAAAAAACATTGTCGATCTTGTAGCCCCTCCCGCCCCTACCCAACAAACTCTCTGGAGATTTATAAGAGATTTATCAAGAATGCCCCCATTATGGATGTGCATAATTAAGTTGATCACTATTTTTTCTAATCTCATCTACCATTCTATACGTGCACATTCTCTTGTGTCAAAGTATTGAATCCTCTGACACTAGACAATGTGACATATAGAAGGGTAGATGAGATCAGGAAAAATAGGGACCATTTTTTTGTGCACATCCAGAATGGCGCCATCTTGTTAAATCCCTTGTTTGATATTCATGAGAGAGGCAGTCCGGACGTCGGACATTCATGAGAAAGGCGGTCCGGGCCAAACCCTAGAAGCGTTGCCGAGGCCACCCCAAACCCTAAAAGCGTCGAAGCCAGCCAAATTTACCAAGTTAAAAGAGTGTTGTCGAGGCCACCCCAAACCCTGGAAGTGTTGTGATTAGCTAGCTAGGTCTATGTGTGCCACTATTAAAATACCCATCTCTCATGTTAGTATATTAATTGCCATGTTGTAATATTTGTAGAAACTATGGATCAACGAATAGACTTCGAACAAGAAGAGATATTGGGGGACATAATCCGTGAAGGAGGTGATGTATTGTCGTTTCTCAACGACCCTGATGGTCTGGAAGGAGAGGAAGTAGGCTACGGTGATTATAAAATGGAGGAGGAAAGTCATGATCATGATGGTGGCTCCGGCGGTCGTGATGACGGCTCCGGTGACCGAACGGAGTCGGGATCAGCTGTTGCAAAGTCCGGCGAGGTATATATATATATATATATATATATATATATATATATATATATATATATATATATATATATTAAGCCTGTGCTGACTAGCTAATTGATGCATTAATTGTATTGGTATGTACATATAATAACTCTTCTTTCTTCTTTTATAGCCCGGATCGAGCAAAACTTCGGTAATGAGACGAGGCCCGAAGAAAAAGTTGCGCCAGGATGAAAGGTTCGCGATCATAGAAATCGCGCGCGATGGCAAACCGATTCAACCCTTCCAGACCAAGGAAGCATTTTCTGCTCAGTGCGGGGTTCTTGTTAGGGACATGATCCCGATCAACATCCACCAATGGTATAAGCCTAAGAAGGAAGACCCTCAAGTTTCTTTTGTGGAAGATACACAGAAAACTAATCTTTAGACTGCGCTGAAGGAAAATTTCACCCTACTGGCAGAGGAGGATCCAGATAAGCCAGTTATAGAGCCATTGGTCAAGGCTTATGCTCTCAAGAAGATGGTAGATCTATTCAGGAGGTGGAAGAATGAGTTGAAATCAACATACGTCAACAAAAACAAGTCTCCAGAATTCACCGGCCAATTTGAGAAGATAAGAGATCACTGGGCCGCATTTGTGGCCCACAAGACATCGGAGAAGAGTAAGAAGATGTCAGCGACAAACAAGATAAATGCTGCAAAGAAGGAGCATCACCATCGCACGGGGTCAGGTGGCTACCTCAAAGCCCGGTCATTGTGGGACAAGGCTGAGCAGGACCTGATTGCTAAAGAAACCAGAGACATTGCACTGGCCAGACCGGTCAAGGACTTGTTTCTTCGGGGTTGGGGGAACTTTGGACCCTGAAACAGGGAAGTGCTGTTGTACGGATGAGCAACTTGCAACACCCATCACGAAGCTTCAGGCAGCAATCAAGGCAGTGCAGGAAGGGACGTTCGTTCCCGACAGAGAGAACCACGAGCTCACACAGGCCCTCGGGAATCCTGAGCACCCTGGACGAACACGAGGCACGCCAGGCTCCGTTGCATGGAACGTTGGGTTTCCCAACGCAGGCGGTTGCAAAACCCAAGAGAGGAGGAGGAAAGTGGAGCTAAGCGAACTGCAGAAGCTTCAGGAAAGGGTACAAAATCTAGAGGAACGACAAGTTGTTGAGAACCAGCGAGATCCTGCCCGAGCTACCCCAGAAGCTACCCCGCCATCTCAGTGGAGAAGCAACGTGGCTTCCACTAACCTCATTCCACAGCCTGACTTCAGGGTCCTATCTACCCCGTGGATTTTATCACGGATTCACACTAGTGCCAGCTTATGACGCAACGGCAGAACCTCAAAGTTAAGGCGGCTGTTGGCTCTGTGTTCCCTCCTTCACCCGACGCAACTTTTCACTGCCGTCTGATTCCACAAGGCTATGCTGTTGTGATGGTGGATGAAATAACGGAGGGATTTGAGGAGCTCCAGCTTGACCACCCTACAGGTGAAGGGGAGACTCAGCTGGGTCTTGCTTTGAAGACTCCATGTCTATGGCGGAAGGAGCACATCAAGCTTCTGAACTTCATGCCTCCGGCGAGTCAGCTGGGCACTCCGCCTCCTCTGCCTCCTCCTCCTCCTCCTCTGGCGAGTGATCAGGGCACTCCGCCTCCTGCTTCGGCGCGTGAGGGCGGCAGTACTCCCCCTAGGCCTCCTTCTCCGCCTGCTCCAGCGCGCCCGAGCAGCCCGCCTCCTCCTTCTCCACCTCATAAGCAACGGCATAGGACAAACGCCGCCGCTCCGGCGCATCATAGCACTCTGCCTCCTTCTTTAGTGCCTAGTAAGCAATGAAAGAAGACAGCCGGAGCCGCTTCGGCTGCTCCGGTGTCCAGCAGTACAGCCAGAGGCGGGAGGCAATACAGATTTGGTCCATCTCTCAAGCCTGTAGAGAAGTTACCATACGAGATGACCGTGGAGGAAAATGAGAAGGTCGTTCAAGGCCATGTGAATGACTTCTTTGAAGCAGTAAGATCTAAGAAACATCCACCTCCAAAGGAGAAGCTAGATCCGGTGAAAGCAAAGTGCACTTTGGATGCCCTAAAGCGAGCACCAGCATCTCTGCCGCAAACCAACTATGACCGCATTATTGAAAGGACATATATGGACGCGAAGCAGTCGGGAAGTACTTGCAGTGACCAAAGGTTAGCAAAACGAAGAAGTGGGAAAACAATTCCCCAGCTCTGCGAACAAGTGAAGCAATCGTGCCCCCCGCTCAAGGTGTCTAGCGATATCGTCGCTAATCTTCCGGGGATGCTGCCCGGTACCAATCTTGGAGATTGCATGCCCGACGATGCACTTTTTGATACAATGGAGGTGGGCACATTCAAATATCGGCACGAGAAGCCTCTCGTCAAACCTGGTCATCCTCCTCTAACAACGATGATGCGAAGATTCCATGATTGGTACATGGACATCTACAACAAGTCTGGGAATGATACTTTGACGCTAAGAGTTAAAGAGGAGCACGACCTCGATGGAATTAATCTGTTGTCTGTTCCATATGAGGAGTTCTTCCAGTTTTTCAATCAAAAGGCCCTCGATAAAGTAATCATCACTTGCTACTGTCTGTAAGAACTACTTATGTAATTAAGTCTCTACATATAGCTCAGCTCTTTCATTGCATGTATATATAATTATCCTCACTATATTATGCAGATTGAAGATCACCGAATGCAAGAAAAGACAAATTGGTGATATTGGGTTCATTAACACAAATCTCATAGATGAATGGAGTGTTAAACATGATGCTAAACAAATCGAGGACAACTTGCTATGATCGTTACTTCTAAATCAAAACAAATATACAATACTCTTTCCTTAGGAATTCAAGTGAGTGTTACTGTCTTGTGCATATTCGGTTTCCCTTATTACTCGAGGTTATAGTAATGTAACTGGTGAGTTATGCATGCATGCACCGCTTCCATTTTATTCTGCTAGAGATTAAGCTTGAGAAGGGACTAGTAACCTTCATAGACTCGACACGAAAAGATCTCGAGGAGTATGCGACCATGACTCAAATGCTCGAGAAGTAAGTTCAGTCGATCATTATCGCACCATATCGGCAACTTTGTTCATTTCCTGGTATCAAGTAATTGTTTTCTTTGTCTGGCAGGGTTTGGAAAAAGTTCACCGCACAAGCTCCGGGACTACCAGCGGAGCTGCAATTTAAACACCCGAAAGTAAGTGCTACTAGCTAGTTCCGCGCATCTCCCATTGATTCTAGCTAGTTTCATCAATAACATTTAGCATGCTTGCTTATCAGTTTGATTGACCTCTATTTCTTGTAAACTGGTTGTGGAAGGAACCCGGGAATGATTTGTGTGGATACTACATTTGCGAGTTCATTCGCCACACGACTTGTGAGCGGGGCTACTCTGACAAACAATATTAATTATGTAAGCAATAATATTCACTATTTTATGTTATTACCATCATTTGTGTCAAGTTTCATTCATATATATGTATTGACCCCCTTCTTCAAATTAGATGTTTCACATGCGTGATGAACTCCTACCACAAGATCGCATACGAGCAATTCAAGAGGAATTGACAGGATTCTTTCTTGACCACGTCATCGATAAAGACGGAGAATACCATGTGGAACTTGAGTTCAGATGTTAGGGGAGTGTAAGAGATCTTATATTGTATATTTGTAGCCAGTAGCGTCGGATAGATATACAAAAACTTGTTGTTCGGCCAATCTCTCGGAGAAGGAGAGGTCGATCACTTCTCTCTGTATATGTTCATGACGATCTTCTCTACTTAATGGTTTCCTTCATTTTCTTACTAGCTAGCTAGCGTGTTGAGTCCTCTCTATACGTATAGTACGTAGCGTCGATCAAGCACGGAGATAAGAGAGGACACTTCTCTGTATTAGCTAGCTAACCCAATATACGAAACCCTTAAATTAACCCTACTAAACCCCCAAAACCCCAACCCCCCTTTCAAAAAAAACCCCATCCCCTGAACTGCTGACGCGTGGATGCCTTTTGGTCCCGGTTGGTGCTACCAACTGGGACAAAAGGCCCTCCTGCCTAGGCAAGCCGCAGCGGCCATGTGGAGCCCCATCTATCCCGGTTCCTAGGCGAATCGGCACTAAAGGTATTGGGCTTTAGTACCGACCCTTTAGTCCTGGTTTGGGAACCGGGACAAATGGGCCTTATGAACCAGGACAAATGGGTTGTTTTCTACTAGTGGAATCACTGGAACTGATTTCTGTGATGAACTACTTTCAAATTCGGGAGAAGGTACAATTACCTCATCAAGTTCTACTTTCCTCCTACTCACTTCTTTTGAGAGGAACTCCTTCTCTAGAAAGGATGCATTCTTAGCAACGAATATCTTGCCTTCGGATCTGTGATAGAAGGTGTACCCAACAGTTTCCTTTGGTTATCCTATGAAGATGCATTTCTCCTATTTGGGTTCGAGCTTATCAGGTTGAAACTTTTTCACATAAGCATCGCAACCCCAAACTTTAAGAAACGACAACTTTGGTTTGTTGCCAAACCACAGTTCATAAGGCATCGTCTCAACGGATTTTGATGATGCCCTATTTAAAGTGAATGCAGTCGTCTCTAAAGCATAACCCCAAAACGATAGCGGTAAATCAGTAAGAGACATTATAGATCGTACCATATCCAATAAAGTATGGTTATGACATTCGGACAAACCATTACGCTGTGGTGTTACATGTGGCGTGAGTTGCGAAACTATTCCACATTGTTTCAAATGAAGACCAAACTCGTAACTCAAATATTCGCCTCCACGATCATATCGTATAAACTTTATTTTCTTGTTACGATGATTTTCCACTTCACTTTGAATTTTTTTGAACTTTTCAAACATTTTAGAATTATGCTTCATTAAGTAGATATACCCATATCTGCTCAAATCATCTGTGAAGGTAAGAAAATAACGATACCCGCCACGAGTCTCAACACTCATTGGACCACATACATCAGTATGTATTATTTCCAATAAGTCAGTAGCTCGTTCCATTGTTCCGGAGAACGGAGTTTTAGTCATCTTGCCCATGAGGCATGGTTTGAAAGCACCAAGTGATTCATAATCAAGTCATTCCAAAAGCCCATCAGCATGGAGTTTCTTCATGCGCTTTACACCAATATGACCTAAACGGGAGCACCACAAATAAGTTGCACTATCATTATCAGCTTTGCATCTTTTGTCTTCAATATTATGAACATGTGTATCTCCACGATGGAGATTCAATAAAAATAGACCACTCAACAAGGGTGCATGACCATAAAAGATATTACTCATATAAATACAACAACCATTATTCTCTAATTTAAATGAATAACCATCTCGCATCAAACAAGATCCATATATAATGTTCATGCTCAACGCTGGCACCAAACAACAATTATTCTGGTCTAAAACTAATCCCGAAGGTAGATGTAGAGGTAGCGTGACGACGGCGATCACATCGACCTTGGAACCATTTCCGACATGCATTGTCACCTCGTCCTTAGCCAATATTCATTTAATCCGTAGCCCCTATTTCGAGTTGCAAATATGAGCAACAGAACCAGTATCAAATACCCAGGCACTACTATGAGCATTAGTAAGGTACACATCAATAACATTATTATCAAATATACCTTTTACTTTGCCATCCTTCTTATCCGCCAAATACTTGGGGCAGTTATGCTTCCAGTGACCAGTCCCTTTGTAGTAGAAGCACTCAGTTTCATGCTTAGGTCCAGACTTGGGCTTCTTCCCTAGAGTAGCAACTTGCTTGCTATTCTTCTTGAACTTCCCCTTCTTCCCTTTGCCCTTTTTCTTGAAACTAGTGGTCTTGTTGACCATCAACACTTGATGCTCCTTCTTGATTTCTACCTCCGCAGCTTTTAGCATTGCGAAGAGCCCGAGAATCGTTTTCGTCATCCCTTGCATATTATAGTTTAGCACGAAGCCTTTATAGCTCGGTGCCAGCGATTGAAGAACTCTGTCAATGACACTATCATCAGGAAGATTAACTCCTGGCTGAGTCAAGTGGTTATGGTACCCAGACATTCTCAGTATGTGTTCACTGACAGCACTATTCTCCTCCATTTTGCAGCTATAGAACTTGTTGGAGACTTCATATCTCTCAACTCGGAAATTTGCTTGAAATATTAACTTCAACTCTTGGAACATCTCATATGCACCATGACGTTCAAGACGTCTTTGAAGTCCCCGATTCTAACCTGTAAAGCATGGCACACTGAACTATCGAGTAGTCATCAACACGCGTCTGCCAAGCATTCACAATGGCTGCAGTTGCTGGCGCAGGTGGTACACCTAGCGGTGCTTCAAGGACGCAATTCTTCTGTGCAGCAATGATGATAATGCTCAAGTTACGGACCTAGTCTGTGTAAGTGCTACCATCATCTTTCAACTTAGCTTTCTCTAGGAACGCATTAAAATCCAAGGGAACGGTAGCATGGCCCATTGATCTACAACAACATAGACATGCAAAAAACTATCAGGACTAAGTTCATGATAAATTAAAGTTCAATTAATCATATTACTGAAGAGCTCCCACTTAGATAGACATCCCTCTAGTCATCTAAATGATCACGTGATACAAATCAACTAAACCATGTCCGATCATCACGTGAGATGAGTTTTCAATGGTGAACATCACTATTTTGATCATATCTACTATATGATTCACGTTCGACCTTTCGGTCTCAGTGTTCTGAGGACATATCTTCATATGCTAGGCTCGTCAAGTTTAACCCGAGTATTCTGCATGTGCAAAACTGGCTTGCACCCATTGTATGTGAACGTAGAGCTTATCACACCCGATCATCACATGGTGTCTCGGCACGACGAACTGTAGCAACGGTGCATACTCAGGGAGAACACTTATACCTGGAAATTTAGTAAGGGATCATCTTATAATGCTACCGCCGTACTAAAAAAATAAGATGCATAAAAGATAAATATCACATGCAATCAAAATATGTGACATGATATGGCCATCATCATCTTGTGCTCATGATCTCCATCACCGAAGCATCGTCATGATCTCCATCGTCACTGGCTTGACACGTTGATCTCCATCGTAGCATCGTTGTCGTCTCGCCAGCTATTGCTACTACGACTATCTCTACCACTTAGTGATAAAGTAAAGCAATTACATGGCGATTGCATTTCATACAATAAAGTGACAACCATATGGCCCCTGCCAGTTGCCGATAACTCTGTTACAAAACATGATCATCTCATACAACAATTTATATCTCATCATGTCTTGACCATATCACATCACAGCAAGCCCTGCAAAAACAAATTAGACGTCCTCTACTTTGTTGTTGCAAGTTTTATGTGGCTGCTACGGGCTTCTAGCAAGAACCGTTCTTACCTACGCATCAAAACCACAACGATTTTTCATCAGTTTGCTGTTTTAACCTTCAACAAGGACCAGCCGTAGTCAAACTTGATTCAACTAAAGTTGGAGAAACAGACACCCGCCAGCCACCTATGTGCAAAAACATGTCGGTGGAACCAGTCTCATGAACGCGGTCATGTAATGTCGGTCCGGGCTGCTTCATCCAACAATACTGCCGAATCAAAGTAAGATGTTGGTGGTAAGCAGTATGACTATTATCGCCCACAACTCTTTGTATTCTACTCGTGCATAAAGCATCTATGCATAGACCTGGCTCGGATGCCACTGTTGGGGAACGTAGTAATTCAAAAATACTTGGATCTAGGAGATGCATAGCAACGAGACGGGAGAGTGTGTGCACGTACCCTCGTAGACTAAAAGCGGAATCGTTTAGTAACGCGGTTGATGTAGTTGAACGTCTTCATGATCCAACCGATCCAAGTACTGAACGTACGACACCTCCATGTTCAACACACGTTCAACATGATGACGTCCCTCGAGCTCTTGATCTAGTAGAGGGTCGAGGGAGAGTTTCCTCGGCACGACTGTGGGAGTCCTGGACTAGGGGTTCCTTGGGCGTCCGATCTATTGATGTGGGCCGGACTGATGGGCCATCAAGATACAAGATAGAAGATTATCCCTCGGGTCCGTTAGGGACTCCCGTATGCGTGTATGGCAAGTATAGGAGTTCGGATGTATTATTCCTTTATGTAAAGCCGACTTTGTACAACCCTAAGCCCCTCCAGTGTTTATATAAACCAGAGGGTAGATCGGAGGCAGGATCACAACATTGCTAGGCTAGCTAATCTAGGGTTAGCCGAATCGATCTCGAGGTAGATCAACTCTTGTAACCCCTATACCCTCGAATATAATCAAGCAGGACTAGGGTTTTACCTACATTAAGAGGGCCCGGACATGTGTAAACACTGTGTCCTTTGTCCATAGTTACCATTGGTCCTCAGACATACAACTTGGGCCCCCATACCCGAGATCTTCCGGTTTTGACATGACATTGGTGCTTTCATTGAGAGCTCTGTTGTATCATCGACAGAAGGATCGATGGCTCATCTCTTCGTCAACAATGAAGCTGCGTCCAGGGAAAACTTTCTCCCTGGGCAGGTCTTTGTGTTCAGTGGCTTTGTGCTTCATGCCAACTCGGCCGGCCGACTCAAGCAGGTTGATAGTTATGCCCTCGGCCACCAGATTAGGTTTGGAAACCTGAATTATGTTTCTGATGTCCGAGGAGACCTAGTCTTTAGTGGGTTCACGGCCTCGGCCGCCACTCTATGTCCCCGCCAAGAAGACTCTTCGGATCCCTTGTCAGATCCCGTCCAGGGGTCAACACCAACACCCACCTCAGCCTTAGATCCGGGGCAGGTCCCATCGTTCGAAGATGGGAGCGTGAGCCCCGCCGGACTTGTTCCTCTTGTGGAACTCCCGACCGAAGACCCAGATGCAATCTTAGACTTGGCTCTGGGCAACCATCCTGAACTGTCGAGGTCTGCACTCAGCGGGTCCGATCAGGCGTCCCATGCCGAACTCAGACCAGCAGATCCGCAGTTTCTGGTCCCACTTCCGCTCATAGATGAAGCATTGGGATTGATGCAGTTGCTCGCCATCATGGGGGCCTTACCTCCAAACTGTACCCAGCTTGGACTGGGGCCGAGAGCGGGGAATTTTATGCCCCACCCACCACTCACTTAATAGCCACTGTCGAGGACTTGACCGACATGTTGGAGTATGCGTCCGAAGACATCGATGGCATGGATGACGATGCCGACGCCGAACCAAGCCAAGTCCCACCCGTCACAGGGGCGTTGGACGGCCACCTCAACCTATGATGTGTACATAGTGGACACTCCGGATAAAAAGAACAATGAGGATAACCCGAGCCCAGATGAGGACAAACCCGTCGATAAACCACCAAAGCGCCGACGTCAGCGGCGCCGCTCACGATTGCGTCGGGCTAAGGACAGCAATACCGGCACCAGAGATAATGAGACTCCGGACGACGTTGAAGATCCCGAACACCCCGTCCAGCCCACATCCGAACAGGACGAAAGGGAAGAGGGTGAATATAGTCCCGGACATGCTGATCACCAGGATTCGGAAGACATCAACTATATGCCTGAAACCGAAGAGGAGGTTAGCCTCAGCGACAAAAAATTTATTGTCCCATAGGAACCCCTCGATCAAGAATGCTTCAAGCGACAGCTCATTGCTACAGCCCGGAGCCTGAAGAAGAAGCAGCAGCAGCTCAAAGCCGAGCAAGATACACTGAATGAAAGGTGGACTAAGCTCCTGGCCGCTGAGGAATACGGCCACGAGCGACTTGTTAAAAGTTACCCTAAGTGCAAGTACTGTCGAAGTATAATCAGGCATACCAACCAGACCGACAACCACGTGGGCGGGATAAAACGACATATCAAGCCGAATACCAGCCCACACCCCCTCGCCGATGAGGCAGGGAGATGGCAGCCGCGAGATACACGTATGACTTGCAACATGACCTAGCAAATAAAGCTGGTCAGACTAGATCAATCTACGGATGAAGGTGCGTGCCCCGGCGCGAGACAATGGCTATGAAGCCCGGCGTGAAGACCATCTTATCTTATATCTTATCTTATATTTACTAACTAGACCATAAAGGCGCGCGTTGCCGCGCCCGCTCATTATTAAATGAATTAATAAATATAAAAATATAGTAGCAACCATAGGTATTGATCTTAGTTCATTTACATAATCAGCGAGTGGCGGCGATTTACCTGAAAATTTGCTGACAACACATGAAGAACAAACTCCAACATACTTGTTGCTGCAGCATATTAAATAATTAATTATAGAGGATCTGAACTCCACCGGCTAAACAAGAGCACCGACTTTGATCCCAAGTTCACAAGTAATTGGTTGGATGGAGTTCTAGTGTACAGGTAATCTGAAGATTTATTGTCCCTTCCAACGTGTTTGAGTTCAGAATGGAACACATCACTATAAAAATATCCATCAGCGAGGGGAGAAGGCAGTGCCATAGTGGGAGTGGAGATGTGTTGCACTCCCATCGTGGTCGGCGTGGGTGGCAGCCGGGGTGGCGCGTTGTGTCCTCCTCCTCTGTTTTCTAGAGCCGTTTGACGCCATGGCCTACTCCTCATTCCCCGTTGCTGCTGACATGCACCCTCTCCAGCATATCGTCGTCGTAGTCCTGATTCCACACACACACACACACACACACATAAACACACACACACACACACACACACACACACACACACACACACACACACACACACACGCACGCACACAAAAGAGTAGGTATCAGCAGTTCAGCACCTATGCAAACCGAGAAAACATGATGAGGAAGAAACCAAAATTTCTGCAAGCAAGGAGGGGAAACATAAATGTCAACCATGGCTGCTCAGGAACAGGAAGCAACAAGACTACAAGAGGAAACATATAGATCAAAGGATAAATAGACTCATGAAGCAGGGAATAGAAGGTGGGCAGTCTAGAATAGAGGGGCAGCGGCAGCGCACCTTGTATATATGCCATTAATGGCAGGAAGAAACAACGACGACTCCACCATCTCGTTCGCCCACGCCGCCGTTCCGCCTGCTTTTTTCTTTTGAGCGATTACTCTTTTTTGAGAAAGAGCGATTATTTTTCTCGTCGAGCCGCTTTGTCAGTCGACCTGGATCACAGCAAACTTGATGGCCCAGTTACAATTTTGGGCCCGGATGATGAGAGGAAGCCTAGGTCGCTCTCCAGAGTAGCAGCCCAGACATGATGGCCCGGTCATGAGTGGAGAACGAAAACGGAGTGACCGGCCGATCTGGTGCGTTCCTAGGCTTGATCCGACTGTCAGCGAAGCAAAGAGCTGTGGTGGCTCGTAGCTCGCACAGTTATACTGTTTCTTAATTGAAGGCACCTTTCGAGCCTACACGTTAATCCACATCAGTCAAATTAATTTAACCATTAGATTAAAAATTGAACGACCAAGATCTATTAGAAGGCCCTGCTAAACTTAAAGGACACCACATTCATGATATAAGCCCACATGTACGTAACAAAAGAGAAAAGAGTTTTCATCATGTACGTAAGAGATTAGATCCCAGCAAAAAAAGATTAGATAGACGTCCTCAAACCGTGCTGAAAAAAGAGCCTGCAAACCTCACGTCCATGTTCCAAGCAGGCGCCTTCTCCTTGCAAAAAATAAGGAGAGCTCAAAACTAGGTTACGTGCCTTCTACATGCAAAAGAAAAGTTAAGCAATACATACAACTAAAAATTCTTCATGGCAATCTAAAAAAAATCTACATGCCCCATGCCAAAAAAAAGAGCGCACAACCCTACACCCATGAAAAACTACGTACCCATTTTTTTTCAGTTGCACCTGCATATCTCTTGAAGAAAGAAAGAAGATTTGTACAAAAAAAAGGTCGTGTTAGAAAAACTGAGCCATGCATGTTGGAAAAGGAAATTTCAACCCCATAAGAAAAGAAGACCAGCTGAAAATAAAATAAATCATATACAACATACTGGAATATCTCATTAATAGCTCCGAGATATCATAAAACGGATTTCTGGAGCACGGTGGCCAGTGAACACTTCTTTTAAAAATGCCAAAAGCTGGTGCTTAAAAGTTCCAGGAAAAAAGAGGATTTTTTTCACACGCAAAAGTATGTGTGTGCTCTAAGTGACTGAAAATTCGTTAAAAATTATTTTATACTAGGAAACATGCCCGTGCGTTGCTACGGTATGGAAGGGCGGTGGTTGGAGAGTGGGTGGTTCACGAAGGACTTCCATCGAGTGCATGTTTTTCGACTTTGAAGCACATTCTTCAAGAGTTCAGCTACTAATTCAAAGGATTTTTCAAGTAAGAAGAACACACATTATGTTTTTCGTCTGACTTCAATATGACGTTGTAGCTGATTAGACCGTCTATATATAGTGACAACACATATTTCACCAGTAGATTAACCATCGTCCTGATGATAAAAAAAATTTATACACGCAACACTTATGTTGAGTTGATATCATCCAATAAAAATGTCCTATACTTCGCCTAGCGTCCAATCATATTGTATGTGTGCTAACTCGTGAAGTCCTTGCCGTTTAGATGTATAACTTCCTATTCTGTCACGATATATGCAACATTTTCTATCGCAATTGAATCTTTGCTTAGTGTGGTGCGCCTCAATTCACGGTTAGTTGTAATTTGCTTTATTCTAGTTTTTTTTTTCTGATTGCATATTTGCATTTTTCTGCCTCTCCCATGCGCATTTTTTATCTTCTGTGTTGGCTTCATGTTTGCACATTTCTTCTTCCCTCGTGTGTATTTTATTTTGCAACGGGGTCAAATCTTTAGTTATTCTAGCTGGTAGGCTTCACGACGCTTTTTCTGTTTTTCCTCATTGGTTATCCGTACAAAGAGCTCTCTATCTCTTTCTTTATTTGTTGTTTGCCATCCATGACTCGAGATTGCTATCCACATTGCTTGCCTCGACAAGAGTTTTGTATACTATATGAATCTGTTGTTAATTGAAAAATGATATAATTTTTGCATCATAAATAAATATGCAGTTTTTCCTCGAAGCGATTTAGATAACAGAAAAATGATATTAAAGTAAGAGCATTGTTATATACATCGTGTTTTCCGTCTAACTTCACTACGATGTTGGAGATTGTTCTTGTTTATGTTTGTGTCAATATTTGTGTCAAAATGATGTATAAGGTGGTTGCCTCATTCCTCTGTGCCACCTTCAACATGGCCATCTTCACGGACGTCAAGCATGGCATCTTTTTTCTGATCTGAAACAACAATTTTACTGAGAACAATTAAAGACTCTGTGGCCATCACATGTAAATGCCTATGTTTTGGTGTCGATGGTTTATTATGCACTCGTATGAACCGAAAACAGTATCACTCAGAGATAATTTATGTATTTACTTCATTGGACGTTGTGAGAAAGACAAACAGACGTAAATCCAATTTCAAAAAGAAAAAGAAAAAATGTAGAAACAAACCTGGCAATTGTGTGCATGTGGATTCGGAGAAGGAAAAGGATGCAAGCACGGCAAAAATCAAGAGATTTGATAGGTAAAAGAGCGTGTCCCTCGTTAGTTCTTCCTTGTTTAATCTAATCTCCATTCGGTGAGTTCTCTGTGTCCAGCCCGCTCAGGTATTCTGTAAACAACGATTCCACGAGCCGTCTTGTGCGGGCGGTCCGTGTCGTCTGACTCCATCACAAGCACCGCTATCTATCGAGAAAATTACATCTACGGTAACTGAACTTATCTCTAGGGTTCACTTTGATTATTGTATTCACGAAACATGAAGTTACGGTCACTAGGCTCATTGAACCGGGTCAGTGTACGGTAACTCGTACCATTTTGGCTCGTATTTTGTATGCGTGGACATATTTGACCCAAAAAACGGTTTGACTGGCCAACCTGGACAGGACACGTCGTCCATTTCATAAATCCAATTCCCCTCTCCTCGTCTCTCAAATCGCTAGCTCCTTCCCCTCACCTGTCCTAAAATCCCTAGCTCCTTCCTCTCGCCTATCTCGTTGAATCTCGTCTCTGTTCCCGCGACAAATCTACGACGGCATCATATCCACAGCGGCGACAAATCGAGGGCCGCCATGTCCGGCATGGGTAGCTCATCAAGTAATGTCATGGTCGCTGCGGGCTGGCTCCCTTAGATCCACTGCTCCTGATTGTAAGATCCGTCAAATCAGGCGGTTTGAGTCTGGCACAGACAAGCATCTTGGGTGGACATTTTACAAGTGCATGAATCATAAGGTTAGTAAGAGATGAATCCTTGCGTGTTGTTTTGAATCTCTGATCCCCTTCGGAATTGTTTTCTCAATTTTGTTCTTCATTTTGTGAAATAGGTCCGAAAAGCCCTTGCAAGTTTTGGCATTGGGAAAAGAGTTACATTCAATATCTAAAGTAGCAAGGACATCTCATAAGTGAATCTGTCGGCAGTAAGGAAGTAGAGATGACAAAGAAAGGGAAGAACAAGATGGAAGTGGAACAAGTCTGCACTGAAGAGATGGTGAAGATGACAGTGCTGTTAAAATCACTGTCAGGAAGTGTTTCAGATTTGGTTGCTCTTGTGAAGATAGTTGTGCTGCTGTTTTTTGCAATTCTATTTGTGTTAGTTTTAGTTCTAGTTAGGATGTGAGTGTTGTCTCTGTCATGTAAGAAGTTGGTTTGTGGGATGCAAATTTGTGATGAGAGAAAATCTTTTGAGAAGTGCAAATGTTTATGAGTTCATTGGATATTTGCAGTCTGCAATTTTCAAGATCACAAGAAATTCACATCTATCACAGTATATATTTGAGGACATGAACACTTTAAAATATAGAGCTGCAAAATGGAACTTAAATGGCACCATTTGCACCACATAATTCACATCATTTACAGTCTGGATTTGACAGTTCAACACTGAGAAAAACTGAACTTAATAGCAACATTCACACATTTTCAGTACAACAATGAACAATGATCACTATTTCTTCAGCTGAGCAGTGAATTAAAGAAGAAAGTTCAGAACTTCCTAACATTCAGAAAATTCAGAGCTTCCTGTAACATTTGAACACTGAAAAAAACTTAACATGAACATGAACATGAACAGAGCTTCCTGTAATACATGTGCAGTCTTTCCTGAACTTCATATCCTAATTGTTCGGCTAAATCTTCCAACTTATCCACAGTCAGTGCATCCCCCTCAACATAATCATACCATATGCTTTTTCCGTTCACGTATGCAGGATTTTTACCAACTCCAAGGAAATAACCATCGAAATTGATGCAAAGACTGAAATTTGATGCATACTCGATTGTTTCTGCACATGAACAGAACGATATTAAAGCCTAGGTTAACAAGCAAAAATCACTAGCAGAACAAAAGCCCTAGAACAAACAGTAGCAGTAATATCAACAATCTAAAAGGAAAGAGTGTGCACCATCTAAATCGTGAGATTAACGACTTTCAGAGAGAAAGGGGGTTTATAGAGGTTTTCAGGGTTTCAGAGATGCTTACCGTAGACAGCGGGTGGGTCTCCCTCCACTCGGGGACGAGGCACCATGGTTTAGCTTGCTTCGTCGGCGAACCCGCGGGCCGCCGCTGCTCCGTCAGCCTACAGCTCCATCGGCGGTGACGAAACCCTAGCTGATCACCTCCCATGACCGCCTCCCCTTTCTTTCCTTAGCCTTGGAGAAGTCGATGTGAATTATGGGGAGAAGCCGAGCCGTCCTGAATGGGCAAGGAGGAATATGCAAAATAGCGCCATGGTCGCTCGCTTCTTTATGAAATGGACGACGTGTCCTGTCTAGGTGGCCAGTCAAACCATTTTTTGGGTCAAATACGTCCACGCATACAAAATACGAGCCAAAATGGTACGAGTTACTGTACGCTGACCCGGTTCAATGAGCCTAGTGACCGTAATTTTATGTTTCGTGAATACAATGACCAAAGTGAACCCTAGTTATTGCAGATGTAATTTTCTCCTCATCTTGTTTGTCCAGCGGAAACTACCATGCCATGCGCAGTACTCCAGTCTCTCCTCAACGGCCACCGCTGCTTGTCCTCCCCCGCAGATCTGTATCGAGGCCACCACCAGGTCTCCCTCAAGAGCCTCCTTCTTCCTCCACGCGCCCTCGCTCACGCCGCCCCACCGGAGCTCCAGCGCCTCCTTCTCCCTCCCCTTTCCCCTTTTTCCTCTCTTCATTTCCCTGCCTCTCAGTTCTTTCTTTTTGCCTTGGCCATGAGCAGGGAAGCCTCACCACTGCCGCCACCACCACCACCACGGACGTCGTCACACCGCCGCCGCCTCCGAGTTTGCCGGCCGCCGGCGCCCGTCCTCCTGTACGACCGGCGCCGCCACCCTCTGCCTCACCTCCATTATGCGTGAGGACGACAAATGACGATAGCGCCGCCATCGACCGACCCGCGCGGGCAAGCCGCCCCTCGCCGGAAGAATCTGATGCTACGGCGGGCGGGCACTGCGACGGTGACCAGGACTCCTCTTTGGGTTTGTCGTTCTTTAATCTAATTCGCATCCTGCCAGTTGTGTATCCGCCTGGGATAACAAGATTTGTGTGGATTTGTTCTCTCTTTTTGATCTGTTTCGATTCTATGCATGTTGACTCCTGATTAGCAGGTGAGACCCATCCTAATGGATGACACGTGGCATTCACATTCACAAATCACAAAGCATCTACCCTACTGAAATCAGGCGGAGAGATTAGATGCTTTGTGATTTGTGAATGCTACATGTCATCCATCAAGGCGGGTCTCACCTGGTTTATACGAGACCTGGTCTCATTTAATTTTTTTTCCGCCGCTGACATATAAAAGTTGATGGAATCGGGTCCAAAGAAGCGGGGTGGGACTATTACGTATTACTTTGTACACGCAGCGCTGACATAGGAAGGACGGTGAAACGGTAGACGGATGAAACGGACGAAAATCAAGGGGTAAGAAGTGATACGTGCTTTATTAAAAGATTATACTCTGCAAAAAAAATCAAAAAATTCATGAAAAATTAGCAAAACGCACGATACAAGCCTTCATATTAATCATCAAAAAGTACTTCAAAATAACCATTAGATCTTCATCGTGTGTCTATGATTAATGAGATACGGAATCTCTACAGCCTAATGTTTAGAAGTCCGTATGTTTACAAAGTATATCTGATAGGCCCACCAATCCAATCGTTTTACACCAGGAAAGTAACATACAAATTGTATAAAGAGAACAAGGAAAGAAAAAAAAAAGAGTGAAACGTCCGTTCCCTAGAAAAGAAGACACGTCCAAAGCAATATCACATACTAATCTTTACCTATACTAGCAAAAATGCCCGTGCGTTGCGACGGGAAAAAAATTACATGCCCATCCACCACTCACCTTGCGGCGCAACTGCCAGTTGGATCATTGGAGGAAGTGTTCTACTAACCATCGCTGAGCCTTGCTGGTTAAATCCTTATTGTCCAGGGCAGCACGGATGATTGTCTGTGTGGCTAGTGGAATGCCATCTGGAGTGATAGCCACTCCATGACCGAACCTGCCCTCTACGGTAGACTCAGCACCACCGCTTGCCCGCGGATGTTGGTGGCATCTTCCTATCATGGCCGTGCTCGATAAAAACTTTTTATAGTAGGAATATTGAATTTCATCACGTGATAGCTGGCGGTGTGTTTATACATCATACACATCATAATGAGTCTGAACTTCTGTTGATGGATCTCCTTTGTTCTTCTCGGAATTGTAGATGAATTGCTCGCTCTAAATTGATTCGATCCTAGACGAATTTACTAAATATTGGACGAAACCGGGCGAGCAAGGACCTCTTATTTTTCTTATTACTCTATCCCTCTGTGTGTGAGTAATACATACTCCGTTTTTATTTACTCCGCGTATTAACTTTGATCAAAGTCAAGCTTTGTAAACTTTGATAAAGTTTAGAGAAAAAATATTAACATATACAATAACAAATCAATATCATTACATTCATTATTGAATGTACTTTCACATCATATAGATTTCTTATGCTAAATGTTTATATTATTTTCTATAAACTTGGTCAAACTTTGCAAAGTTTGATTTCAGTCAAATTTAATATGCAGACTAAATAAAAACAGAGGGAGTAACTAAATAGGTCAAAAGACCTACGCATTTACTAATTTCTAGAGTTTTCTGTATTTAAGTAGCACCTTTCAACAGTAGCATTATATATTAGATGAGGTATACTACTTTTTTTCATCTCAAAGATAAAAAAGTATCATTATACTGCGATTACTGCCAAGCTCGTGGATCGATCAGAAAACCAGCCCGGTGCCCACCAACACAGCCAACGCCCTTGCCATCACTAATTTTCTACTTTATCCTCCCAACACAGCCAACGCCCCCAACCTACCACGCCGCTCCTCGGTGCTTCTAGATGGAGGAGCACCACAGGTTGCTCCACCTTTGTTGCCTCTCAAGTCCCAACCCACCTCCGTCGCCTCACCTAATCCCCACCAAAGCTCCACCCTCGGCGAGCCAAATCAAGGATGACCAGGGCAAGTTCCTGCCTCCACCGCATCAAAGGCTTCACCGCGGGTCCGTGGCCACCTTGGCCAAGCCCGGTGCTGCACGCCGCTGTTGCCTTTCTGCTGACGGGCCGCTGTTGCCTCTTCCTGTTTCCCCTGCAAAGCTTCCCCTATGTGTCCTCACCCTCTGCCTCATCTCAGTCTCCCGGGGCACGCTCTCCCTGTCCTTCTTCCCTCGTTCTTCCACCTGAGAAGGCGCCTCACCAGCGCCCGGCCTCGCCGTCGCGCCTCCCCACGCCTGCGCACGCTCCGCCCCGCTGGTGCGCCGCTCGCCGGAGCCGAGCACCGCCGCCGCCCTACCCCACTTCCCCCTGCTCCCCTTTCCTCTTGTCTCTCTCTAACCTCTCTTTCTCTCCCATGGACGCCTGGAGCTCCCTCGCCGGCCGATGCGCCGCCTTGCCCCGCGGCCTACAGATGCGGCCAGCCACCCCGCCGGAGCCGAGCGCCGCCGCCGCCCCAGCGCCGCTGCCCTACCCCGTTTCCCCTCGCTCCCCCTTCCTCTTGTCTCTCTCTAACCTCTCTTTCCCCGCCCCAGGTGAGCAGCGTCGCCGCCCTGCCCCGTTTCCACCCCACGGCCTACAGATCCGGCCGGCCTCCATTGCCCTTGTCGTTCCCGTGCCCGGATCTGGCCGGAATTCACCGCCACCGTGCCCGCCCGTGTCGGCAACGCGGCGGCCTCCTCAGCCTCGAGGGCGAGCTCCCAGTTGACCGCGTCCGCCGCCGCTACGCCTCGGTCCACCGCGGCCTTCAACGCCCGCCGCGACGCCTCTGTACGCCGCGCTCTACAACGCCAGTCGCGACACCTCGCCCCATTCCTGGGCTCTGGCGGCGCTCACGTCCGCCGCGACGCATCCCCTGCCTTGCTTGTGCGGTGTCAACGCCGGCGACAAGCGGTTCAGTAGAGGCAGGGTGTTTTTTGCAAAAAAACAAACGTTATCTACAATTTAAGTAGGATTGCGCGTTAATTTCGGGAAAATAGGGGGACTTTTTTGCAAAAATGACAGCGACGGACGACCAGAAGCATTGGCTGCTTTATTAGTAGGGAAAGAGGGAAAGATATATAAGAGAATTGGGTTTCTGTCGTCCGTCGTCGCTAGCGATTTTGCAGAAAAGTCCCTCTGTTTCAGAGAATTTAACCCGCAGTCCTGTTTTAAGTAAGAACGAATCGTTTTTTTTTTGCATTTTACAGAAAAGCCCATGTGCTTTCTTAAGAAGCGAGAAGGAGGCGGGGTCGGCCTGGTTTGCCGGCGCTGGAGAGGCTCGTGGCAGGGAGCTCCTCTCCTCTGCTTCGGGCGCGAGGCGGCTGAAGCGCTCGGGCTACGGAGCTGCGGGGCGGGAGGGTGAAGAATGGCACGGGCACTGGATGGGACTTGGTTCAGGTCTCCGGCGAGATGGGGATTGCATGGAGAGGGTCTAGATGCGGGCGGGTCCTTGGCCGGCGGCGCTCGGGCATCAAGCGGCCATGGCCATCTCTCTGAAGAAAAATAGTAGAAGAAAGGGAATCAAATAAGAATGTGGGCAAGACCTGCCGCAAAGACAAAAACATCTCGGAAGATCACATACGAGCAATTAAATAGAAAACAACAACATATGCGTGCATGCCCCAGCTCAGGAGAAGAGAGACACTGAGACACAGCTGGTAGCCTGGTACCAGCGAGGAAGGAACCAAAAAAAGGGCCGAGGCCCGGGCGTCGCTGCCCCGTTTGTTGTCGTCCCGGCAGCAGCCGTGCGGCCCGTGCCAGTCCCGCAACTCTGGTGGCCTCACATTAGCCGTACATCGGACGACCTCGGCAGGACCGCTTGTCGGTGCAGATCGGAGCAATCCAGAAAATAGAGTTGGGAAATCACCGGGCCGGCCTCGTAGCAGCGCAGCCACCGGCGGGTCGTCATAGACTCATAGCACCGGCGGCCGCCCTTGGAGCGCAGCTCAGCACCGAGCGTAGCCACGGAAATTGAAGCATCACCGCAGCCTCGCGGCACCTCCGTGGTGTCGACGCTGTCGTAGCACGCCTCTCGCCGTGGCCCGTCGCCGCCTTGCAACATCCCTCAGCGCCGCCGCCGGGAACTGCCATCGTCCCGCAACCATGGCGGCTGTCGCCTTGCAGCACTGTCATCTCCCCCTCTCGCAGAAGAGCATGGCGAGCTCCGGCGGCCGGGCCGCGAGAGAGGCGAGCCTATTAGGCATGGTGCTGTTGAAGGAGGAGCGGCGATTGAAAGATAAATGGTGGCACAGACGGCGCAAGGGGAAGATGGAATGGGGATCGGGAAAGACGACCAGGCAAGAAGATAAGGTCGTATGGAGGCAGCGGTGGGTGGGGCTGCTGGACACGAGTCATGTGCGCAGGGGGAAGCTGATGTGTTCAGACGCGTGGAACACCAGCGAGGCTGCTGGTTTCTTAGCAATCAGCCAACGTTAAACTGATAGATAACATGTTTTTTTTTGTCTTGAAAAAGATAAATATTTTTTTAATTAGAATTTGATTGTGTTTGGATCGTTCACGGTGGGGAAAATATCTCCGAGTCACCACGTACACGCATGTAGTTGCTCTCTAAACCTATATGCACGCGTTGCCGGACATGATGCTTGGTATTTTTGTTACAAGATTTGAATTTAGCTTTGTTTGTGTCCTCGTGAAATCATACAGACTGGCTATTAAGCCGTGAAAACTGTATAGAAGGCTAAGATATATACACAGTTTAGGATACACATATCAAAAACATATAACCTACCCGCCAACGGATATAAATTGTCTCCAGGCGTTCAGACAAGTGCATAATAAACCACAGCCACCAAAACACAGACGTTTAAAAATTGCCACCGTGATTTAAGGCATAATCATCTAAAGAGGAGATTGACATCATAGTTTGGCTAATATCAACTTGAACACCAAACTAAAATGGTTCACAATTTCAAGAAATGTTCATCGCCATAAAAATATTCCATTTAAAAAAATATTCTCATTAAAAAACAACTTCTCAAAGTAAAAAAAAACAATCATGTTTTACTGAACAACAAAAAATAAAGTTGATTGATGGAGCAGGTTATATTTAGTTTTGGCCCGGTGCAACGCACGGGCATTTTTACTAGTCTTTACCTATATATATATATATATATATATATATATATATATATATATATATATATATATATATATATATATATATATACTACCGGGTGTAGCTACGTCCATTTCTTATATATCATCATGTGATAGTATATACTTTACATTATTATTTTTATTATGTTCATATACTATATCTAAGATACTCCAAAGCGAGTTATATGAAAAAATTGCAAGTGAGCTAGTTTTACTGTATTTGTGAAATACGTACATATTTGTACGCGAAATGAAGTATGCACAAAATATGGTAAATATTACAAAAAAAGTAAATATATACTACCTAAACATTCTTATATACTACATACTACACGTACATACTCTCTGATATAATAGATACTACCTAGAACGTACGAAACAAAAGTGAGAGTAACTACACCCGGTAGTAGGAAAAAATTGTATGTATATATATATATATATATATATATATATATATATATATATATATGGAAAATCCATCCTACCACCCGGTGGTAGTTACCCCACATGTCTCATATACTACCATATGGTACTATATATACTATTTTATTATTTTAAATATGTTCATATACTATATCTAAGATATTTCAAAGCAAGTTACATGAAAAAATTGCATACGAGCCCATAGTTTTTGTTATATTTGTAAAATACGTACATATTTATACGTAAAAATAAGCATACTCAAAAAATGGTACATACTACCTAAAAATTAGTATATATACTACCTAATCATTGTTATATACTACATACTACACGTACATACTCTCGGTTCTGAGAGATACTACATACAACATACAAAACGCAAGTGGTGGTAACTACCACTGCTTGTAGGAAACATCTGTCCTATATAGGGTCCTATATATATTATGTTTCTTTTGTCTGTCATGGCATTTTTCAGAAAAGTCCCTCTATTTCAAAGAATTCAACCCGCAGTCCTGTTTTAGGTTAAAACGAACCATTTTTCCATATTTTACACAAAAGTCCTTGTGCTTTGTTGAAATCAACCTGCGGTCTGGATTTAAGTCACACCCGAACCATTATTTTACATTTTTCGAAACCCCCCTGATGTTTTAGGTAATTTATCCGCGGATCATATTTAAGTCAAACAATGTTTTTTTAAATCATTCATATCTTTTAAACCGTAACTTCGATTTGAACATGTTATAAATGAAATTTGATTAGAAAAACATGTAGAATTTGAATATGAGATTATTTAAATATTATTTTGGAATATATTTAAGTCAAACAAATGATTTTCTAAATTATCCGTATCTTTTAAACCGTAACTTTGATTTTAACATATTATATATGAAATTTTATTAGAAAAATATGTGGAATCTAAATATGATGTTAATTTTACATGTTAAATATTTTTAAAATATCGTTTTAGGAGGAAACTTAAATTTATAGCATAAGATCTGTTTCCATTTCATACCGGCGGCGACCCGGATTGCAAATAAACACCCCACTATAACAATATAGGGAAAAGAAAACATCGATAACTATATATGCATACCTCTAAAAAAATTCGCAGGGGAAAACAACAGATTTCTCATCGTGAGAGTGAGAGAAAGCAAGAGAGAGAGAGAGAGGAGGAGGGAGGGAGTGGTTGGAGAGAGGGAGAAAGAGACGCCTTAGGATTAAACATATTCAAACACGTTTTGTTTTGTTTTGTGTGAACACCGAGGCAATCGCCGACGAGGGTGAGAAGGAGGATAAGCGGCAACACAAATATGATGCCTCGCAAAAATAAAAGAGATGGACCTATTGTAGTCTTGGGTGATGGTTGTTGGGTTAAGAGTATGTGTTATGTTTTCTCTTCCGTTGCAATGCACAGGCTCTTTTGCTAGTACACTAATAAACCAGCTAGTGCTTCTGGTCGTCCGTCATGGTTGTTTTGCAAAAAAACACCCTATAGTTTCCTGAAATCAACCCGCACTACAGGTTTTAGTAAGTCAAAAACGTTTCCAATTTACATAAAGCCCCTTGAGTTTCTTTCGAAGCAGAGGCGGGCGGGTCGTGTGCTGCTCCCTGCTGGATCGAGGGAAGGAGAAGCACGCGCTGCGGCTCTCCTTGGGAGTTCGGGCGCGAGAGCTCGGGGACGACGAGCGCGGGGTGCGGCGGCGTACGGGCGGCGCAGGCCCGCAATGGGCTTGGCGGTCCTCGGGTGCAGAGGATGGACATGGCCATCGGCAGGGCAGTGGGGCCGAAGGAGGAGGGCGCAAGGAGAGCAGCAGAAGACGGACGTAGGGCTCGCTTGGCGCACGGAGGCCGTGAAGGGGTGGAGCTCGCCGGTCACGTACCGACGCAGGGGCGGCCATGGGCTGCAGCGATCGGGCGCACGGAGGTGAAGGCGTCACAGCAGCGACTGTTGTAGGAGATAGTAAAGGGCCCGGCGGAGGACGCGGGGAGGGGAGGCAGAAGTTGGCAACCGCGGAGGCCAGCACTAGTGGTGGCGCTATGATCATCCGGTGAGCAGAGGACGGGCGCGGCAGCAGCGCGCGACCGTGTGAGAGGAGGGCGGTGGGCCACGACGGGATCAGGAAGGGGCGGAGCTCGGGCATAGCAGGAGTTCGGAGGAGAAGGTCCGGTGAGGCGGCACAATGGCGAGCAGGCGGCAGGGGTCGAGGAGGAAGGTGGCCAAGGCGGCGGCGCTCCTGTGGATGGCCGGCGCAGGTGAGGTTGTGCGTGATGCGTGGGGTCGAGCGAGCGCTCCTACGAGAGGGGAGGCAGAAGGGAAGGGGCCATGGCGGCGGCGAGGAGTGTTCCTGCTGCAGATCAGCTCACGTTGAAGGCTGCTGCTGCTTCGTGGATGTGTGGACGCGCTCGGGCGCGTGGATCTAATCCAGCTCCCACGCACTTGTGAGGAGGGCTGCGCTGGGAGTCGGCCGCTTCGCGTGAGCTACACACGCGTCCAATTGGTCCCACACCACCGTCTAGGCCTACCTCATCTTCTGGTCCAGTAGTTTCTTATCCACACACAATCTCTCCTCATAGGTTCATGCGCCCGTGGTTCCAAATTAACAGGCATTTGCTTAGCCACTTGAAAATACAAAAGCTCAGGTTTTATGCTCGGTACTGAATGTTTTAATCATCCATGCCGAATAAAATACTCCGGCCGTTTCTAAATATAAGTTTTTAATGATTCCAGTAGGACTATATACCGAGCAAAATGAATCAATCTACACTGTAAAATACATCTATATAAAGCTATGCATAATAATATATTTGTAACTCCCTGGGGATTATAATATGCACTAGCATATTGAATTACTCCGGCCTAATAATAAATAACGGATTGAGGACGTAATAACATTAAGTGTGATGACCTGTGCGGAATCTAGAAACAAAGTGTCGATGGATATAAAACTCTCACTAAATTTAAATACACGTCAAATTTTTTCATCAGGCTGGCCAGATTAAGCTAGCTCGTGAAGGGCGTCCCACATGCCTATCTCTCTAAGATAAGTTTTAAAGTTTGAACATTTCCTTGCATGGACACAATGGCAGGTGTGACATGCGGTGGCGAGCTACTAATAAAGCAAGGTGCGTTTTATCAACTTTTCATCCGTTCACAGTCAAAAAGAATTTTTTTTATCCGAGATGGTACTATATTCTTATCCATTTGTTTGCTAGAAAAAAAAGGATTTTTTTTCAGAATTTCATATGTGGGCCGAGCACTGTGGCCCAGCAAAGTCAGCCCACTTTTTTTGGGCCCACGCAGCTAAGAAAATTCTATTTTCCGGACAGGGCAACAAATAGTCACATCTTCGCACATGACAACCAATAATGAGCTGGCCCATTTTTCTTTGTTTCTATGTTTTACTTCTTTTTTATTCCCCTTTCCCTACCTCCTTTTTCCCTTCCAAGTTTGTTTTTCTTATAGAATTTATTTCATAAATTCAAAATTATCAAAAAAGTTCAGAATTTCAATTTTTTTTGGAAAATGTTCAAAATTCCAATTTTTTGTTCCTTTATGTGTTTTACTTCTATTTTTCTTCTCCTTCCCCTACCTATTTTTTCCTTCCAAGTTTATTTTTCTTATAGTATTTATTTCATAAATTTATAACTCTTGAAAGACATTCAAAATTTCAATTGAGAACTTGAGAAAAGTTTCCCATTTTTTCAAAAAATATTTTTTTTTTGTAAAATTGTTCGAGATTTCTAAAAAGAAAATGGCATTTTCTAAAATGGTACAAATTCGAAAAATAATCTTGATTTAGTGATATTTTCAAAATTCAAAGTAATGTTCGTGTATAAAAGATACACATTTCAAAAAAATGTTATGAATTTTCAACACATATTCCCGTTTTATAAAATGTTCACAAATTCAAATAATGTCCATGTTTTTATAAAAAAAGTTGATGTTTTGAAAAAATGTTTGTAAATTTTAAAAGATGTTCCTGTTTCAGATTTTGTTCGCGTTTTTCTGAAAGTATACATAATTTTCCAAAACCTGTTCAGGATTTTTAAAATGGTTCATTTTCCCTACAATATTCAGAAACTTCATACCTTAAATCTGCTCGATTGAAAAAAAAGTAGATTGAATAATTCATCGGCCTTCTCTGACGTACGATGACATAACAAAAATCTTAAATGCCTTGGATCAGAGGATAGAAAAATAGCGGATTGATTACTTTGCACCCAGCGATACCGAGAAATTAAATGTTCTTTTTTCACGTGCACGTAGGGTTTTGTTTGCACATATAATTCTCACTAATTTTAAATGCATATTATTTTCCTTTCCGGCAACATACCATCGAAATTACGCATGCATGCATGGAGCACGTTACAATATATGTACATCGATCATGAACCAATATTGTCCCTTTTGCTAAAAGTATCCCGATAATATTTTTTTTGACAGACCAGCGTACAGTATTCCACTGTGTGATGCAATATCCAGGTGTGTGAACTATCTTTCTCACCCGGAAATTGCCACGCACACAACCACAAGGGATATATGCATGTACAAACAAAATCAATCCCGTCATCACCCACACAGACACACTCCCAATTTTTTTAGGGCATGCACATAGTCTTCTGAAAATTAAAATAAAAGATAGTCAACTTTTTTGAAATCTATGTCTCAAATATATTAATAAATGATCCAAGATTATATATAAATAAAATCAAAATAGCTCATTTTTTATGCCATCATAAAACCTACAACTTTTCAGAAGTCTAGGCATGTCGTTTAAGTTTAATATTTGAGAAATAAGGTTAAAAAGAAAACACATCTTCATACATATATAGTAATTGAACAAATTAGCAGTAGTTAAATATATATAATGTTGTGACCAATTTTGGTTGTGCCACAAAGCTGAAAATACGTAGTAATATAGTAAAATGTTAATATAAATGTTTCGCATATCTAGTTTCTACTGAATTTTAGACAAAATAATACTCACAAAAACTCTCTATGTACAATAGTATAATTCTCCAAAAATTTCTAGCCCGTGCAGTTGCACGGGTTAACGACTAGTTACTATAATCGGGATCAGAACCGAACTCAGATGTCAGTCGATCTGCGCCGCGATATTGCACGATATAGAGGGGCTGCACACCCTTTATGCTTCACCGATGAGGTCATGGAACACCAATTTGCAGAAGGGTTTAAACTCGTAAACATCGAACAGTACAATGAAACGACGGATCGGGCCGTCTGGATTGAAGACTTTCTTCTCCACATCCACATGGCTCGAGGAGATGACCTTCACGCCATCAAATATCTTCCTTTAAAGCTGAAAGGATCAGCACAGTATTGGCTAAATAGCCTCCCAGAAAACTCCATTGGAACCTGGGAAGACTTGGAAGATGCTTTTCGGGCCAACTTTCAGGGCTCTTATGTCCGGCCACCGGATGCTGACGACTTGAGTCACATAATTCAGCAGCCAGGCGAATCAGCCCGCAAACTTTGGAATCAGTTCTTAACTAAAAAAATCCAGATAGTAGACTGTCCGGACACCGAAGCCTTAGCAGGTTCTAAACACAGCATCCGTGACGAATGGCTCGCCCGACACCTTGGGCAGGAAAAGCCGAAGACCATGGAAGCCTTAACGGCATTCATGACCCACTTTTGTGCGGGCGAAGACAACTGGTTGGCTCGTAGAAGCAATAGCTCGGGTGACCCCGGCACCTTCGAGGTGCGGGATGGCAATGGTAAACCTCGCCGCAATAAAAACAAACATTGGAGCAACAACAATGACGACATTGACGATACGATAGTCAATGCCGGATTCAGCGGTCCTAAGTCCGGTCAGCGGAAGAAACCTTTCAAAGGCAACAAGGATGGGCCATCCAGCTTAGATAAAATTCTCAAGAGGCCCTGTCAGATTCATGGCACACCCGATAAGCCTGCGAACCACACCAACAGGAATTGTTGGGTTTTCAAATAGGCCGGTAAAATCAATACCGAACCCAAGGGAAAAGGGCCTCCAAGAAAAGACGATGACGAGCCCCGTCAGCCAAACACCGGGGGTCAGAAGCAGTCCCCCCCCCCCCCGAAGACAGTGAACATGGTATATGTCACTCATATCTCTCAAAAAGGGAGCGCAAACGCGCACTACGGGACGTCTATGCCATAGAGCCTATCGCCCCCAAGTTTATCCCATGGTTATGTTGTCCGATCACCTTTGATCGCAGGGACCACCCAACCAGTATCCGTCACGGGGGTTTGTCCACCCTGGTTCTTGATCCAATCATTGATGGATACCACCTCACTAGAGTCTTTATGGATGGAGGAAGCTGTCTCAACTTGATTTATCAAGACACTGTCCGTAAAATGGGGATCGACCCATCACGAATCAAGCCTAGTAACACTACCTTTAAAGGTGTGATACCAGGAGTGGAGGCCCGTTGGCTCACTAACGCTGGAGGTAGTATTCGGCTCCCCAGACAACTTCTGCAGCAAAGAGTTGATCTTTGACATCGTCCCTTTCCGCAGTGGCTATCACACACTACTCGGACGAACTGCTTTCGCACACTTCAACGCAGTCCCGCACTACACATACTTAAAGCTTAAAATGCCTGGACCTCATGATGTTATCACAGTCAATGGTAACAAGGAGCGCTCCCTCTGTACTGAAGAGCACACTGCGGCCCTTGCAGCCGAAGTATATGGCGGCCTTATCAAGCCAAACAGTTCACTGGCCAATAAATCGAATGACGTATCCAAACGAGTCCGGTCCGCGCATAATAGCGATAAATCAACAGATCCAGACCTGGATTAGCAGTTCAGCCTCCGCGCTTACATAATTATGCACTAAAAATACCTTGGGCGGAGCCGGAAGCACACTGCGGAAGAGGTCAATTGCACGGCTTGAACATAGTTGGACCGCATATATACTTTTCCTTTTAACGCAGGTTCATCAAGAGCCCTACTCGCGAGATGGTTGTCGCTGGAGATCCCTTTAAGGCCAGCGCGTCCCTACCATCAAATACTCCTCTCAAAGGACTTACTGCTAAGGAGAAAAGGCCCAGACGTGCGGCAGGGCATCATTGGAGTTTCTTTTCCGATCTATGATTTTTAGGCCCTGTGTTAGACTTTCCCTTATGTACAATCTTTTCGTTTTTCTCTTTGGGCATGTAATATTGACCTTAATATTGCCTGCCATCGACGTATCAATAAAGATATAAAGGACGCAGAGGATTATCACCTTCTTGGTTGGGTCTTGGTTTTTTCCTTGTCATCTGTGCTCCCCCTTATGTTTGACTGACATACGTGGTTCGACACGGTCTTCATTCTAGGGGTTGTATTCGGCCCCACAAAATTCTTAAGTCCGAACACCTATAGGGAACTCTTCGACGTCCCGGATATGGCATTATATGCATCATCTCCGAATCATGTCTTTGCTCTATAGTTGGGTTGCCCGGCTCCTTTGTTTGCCACCTTACGTTCCGCAAGTTCGGCTAAGGTAGTAAAGGGAGAACTACTGCGATTGTATTTCTGGTTCGTCTGGTTAAGTACCTCAGTAGAGAAAGCCGAAAGCTGGCTGTCATGATGGGTGAGAGCGGGTCAGCGATCCCGTGACTTAGTGTTATACTACAAATCGTTCATGATTTATGCCTTGCTATACAAGGGGCTGGGTTTTCGACCAACCGCGTTGCAAAGGCGCCGCATTCTGGATTGCCATTCATGCAACGAGGGGCTAGTACTTAGCGCCACCAATGGACTCTTATGGCTAAGTGAAAGTGCTAAAGCCGCATAATCTGATTGCCTAGTTCGCTCCACAAGACGCCTCCTACATCGGACCAACACGTTGGATTAAGTGCTGTCATGCGTTCCTGAACACCCCCGAAATTTTTATGTGGGGGCTGAAGCTGACGACTGGTAGACTTTCAAACATATAAACGGCCAAATAGGAGGATAAACTAATTATAAAAAGCATAACCATTTTTACATCATGAGTTCATTACATGACTCTTACAAACCGGACACAACTACTCAAATATGATGTCCTTGGAGCACTGGCCCTCTACAATATGGGCTCCCTTGAGGACCTCGTCGAAGTACTTCTCCGGCTGCCGGTGCTCCTTGCCTTCAGGTGGCCCTGCGGTGGCAATCTCGGTGGCCTTCATCTTCGCCCACTACACCTTGACACGTGCGAAGGCCATCCGAGCACCTTCTATGCAGGACGACCGCTTAAGGGCATCGATCCGAGGAAGCGCCTCCACCAACCTCCTCACAAGTCTGAAGTGGCTGCTAGGTATGGACTCGGCTGGCCATAAACGGACTATTACGTCCTTCATGGCCAGTCCGGCCACCCTATGCGGCTCGGATAGCTACTTCAGCTGGTCACTCAGGGGCACGGGAAGCTCTGGCGCAAGGTACTGCGACTAGAACAACTTCTCCGTTGAGCTCCTCTCTTTGGCTCGGAAGAATGCAGCGGCATCTGCAATACTCCTCGACAGATCCGCAAAGGCGCCTGGAGAACTCAAAACTCGGGTCAGTAAAATATATCTCTTACTAGTATATCTACTCTGCATGATAAAGGCCTTACCAGCCACAATCTTCCTCGCCTCTTAGATCTCCTAGCGAGCGTCTTGGGCATCAACACGGGCTTCCTTCAAGCTCTCAAGGGCTTTGGTGAGCTCGGAGGCCTGCTCCGAACTCTTCTGCTCAAGGACTCGCACCTAGCGATGGCGTCCTTGAGCTCCTGTTCGACCTCCCCCACCCGCGCTTCATGTCGTCGGTGGGTGGTTTGCTCCTCCTCTAAATCCTTGGCCGCTTTGTCCACGGCCGCTTTGCTCACATCCGCCTCCTTCTTGGCTTCGGCGAGGGCGCTCTTGAGGGACTCGACCTCAGCTGCGCCAACTGTGAGTATATAACATTTTTGTCAGATTACACGGCTAGATACAAACATCACTTTAGGGTATGAAGTACTTTCACATACCTTGGGTTTCTTTAAACCTCTTGTTGATGCGGTTGAGTTCCTCCTCAGATAGCCGAAGCTTCCGATTAAGCTCGACTATCTTTGCGGCCTGGGCAGTAGCCGTCAACATTGAAGCCTGTCCAACAATATATATGGCATGTTATCAACCTGTTCTGATCCTCTATTCGGATTGTCCTAATCCGGACATAGTCTCAGGGGCCATTGTCTACACATGTGTTTCGCCTAGACACATATATGTGTACAAAAAGTAAAAGATAGTAAGAATATTACATCGCTTACCTCAAAGCCTGTCAATAGGCTGTTGAAGGCTTCGGTCAGTCTGCTCTTCACGGATCGAACCTTTTCCATGACCGCACCCATCAGTGTGTGGTGTTCCTCCACGATGGAGGCACATTGCAGTGCCTCCTGTGTAGCGTCAGCGGCCTCCGGATTGGTAGAGGCCGCCGATGGAGCTCCTGCTCCTCCCTCCTCTTTCGAATGGGGATGTTGGTCCGAACCAGGAGCCGTACTGGTCTCTGGGGCGGTGTTCGGTGAGGGCCCGGACTGTTGAAGCCCTCCACCCTCGGTGCTCATGGGCGTCGCCTTGCCCGACTCTACAGTGTCCGAGGTGTTGTCCTCGGGCGCCTTCTGGATGGTCTCGTCCGCCCCTCCCCGACCAGGAGATGGACTTTGAGATGACACCTAGGTGCCCTCCATGGTAGGGGGAGAGAGGGCGTGAGATGGGCCGTCACTCTCTGCCTCTTCAGGGGCTAGAGAGTTCCCCTCCGAAGAAGAGGGGATCGGGATCTTACGTGGAGGGCTTAAAAGCATAAAAAGGATTGGGTATGATAGATGCAGATTAAAGCAATAATTAAACGAGTGAGTTTCACACACTTATGCTTCGACCAGGGGCTTCTCCCTTTGGACCTTCTCCGGGCTGTGTTTGGACTCCGAGTCTGAACTATCCGAGAGGACTACTTGCCCCTTCTTTGGTGTCGCGCCCTCCAGGTTCTCGGAGGTCGTCCTCTTTCCCCTCCTCATCTTGAGGGGGGAGTCGCTCTCCACTTCCTCTTCCTCCTCCTCCTCCTCCTCTTCATCCTCATCTTCCTCGTGGGAGGAGACGGGCTCGGTCTCTCCGGATACAGCTTCTAGAGGCCCTTTGCGGTGGGTCCCGTCCTTGGGCCCCTTGCTCTTCTTCTTGGCCTTCTTCTCCGACGGCTTATATAGAGTAGCACTATTCTGATCCCAGGATCAGAATAGTTATTCGGATCACGGTCGGCTCTATAAGGGCCCGATAGTGTGTTCCTGAGATTGCAAGAAACTGATCCGGACCTGATCGGTAAAAGGGGAAAAAATACACCCACCACCTCCTCCCCTAATCTCCCCCGATCCCCGCATCTCCTCCACCGCCGCCTCCCTCACTGGCCCGCGCCGTCGTCGGCCCTCACCAGATCGGCCCGCCACCGCCGACGCCTCACTAGATCGCCCCACCACCGCCGCCTCCCTCCCCGGTCGCGCCGCCGCACCATCCCACCTTCTCCACCCCGACACCCTGCCATCCCGGGTCCCCACCACCTCTGCGGCACTATCCCGCCACCTCCACCTGATGCGCCGCCGGACCGGCTGCCCAGCGCAGCCACGACCCCAGCCAACCATCTCCGACCCGGCACCTCCCCACCACCATCGCTACCCCATCCCGCCCCCACGGGAGGAAGGGGGACTCGCCGTATACATGGGAGAAGGCTAGGGAGATGCCCGGGTCACGCGGGCGCCGACGTTGAGTAGCAGTAGGGCGCCGCCATCGAATTTGTCAATGAGATGCGGCCCCTTCCCCGTCCAACTGCTACTGTCGCGCTGTCCAACCTCGCCAGCAGAGGTGAGACCCCCCTGCCCTCCTCCTCCACCTCACGTCCTCCTTCCAGACTGCCGACGCGGCACTGACAGCAAACGACACGGCGTACATCCATTTCACTTAGGGGGGCTCCCGCAGCTTCTCCGTTGAGCTTAATGGACCATTGACCCAAGCCCAGCGAGCTTTTGGATGTCTCCTCGGGGAAGAGCAAGTTCCAAATGCGAAATTTGTTAATTTAGGTGGTCGTAATTCATGCTTGTGTGCGGCGGGCAGGCAGTTCAATATGCTCAGCAATTCAGTTTTTTTTCAATTTTTCCATGTGCATCAGCATTTGAATATGAGTGTGCATGTAAAACGTGTATATAGACATTGAGAAAGTTCAGTATTCTTTCGTCCAGTTCGCTCATGCAGCCATGCAGATCATTTCTTTTTAGGCCATCCCAGTCCAACCCCGTAGTGGTAGGAAGGTCGAGCCCATCCCGAGCTGCAGTCCACGACAGTAACCCGGTTCCGGAGTTTGGAGTTCATCGACGGCGGAGGATCCCAGGCGGCGAGCCGGCATCATTTTTCTGTGAAAATTGAAGTTAGGATGGTTCAGAAAGAAGGAGTACATGTCAACTTCATTTGACATTTTTAATTCTCAGTACAAGAAGACAATTCGAGAAAGAAGAAAACTTGTCGGCTGCTCCTCTTGCTTGATGTTCATGTGTTTAGTTCTTTACTGCTTTTTTCTCACTGTTTTGTTCAAAAAGTTTGTGTCTCCAGGGACCTACGTGCCGCTGGTGCTTGCTACCCGCATGAACAAAGAGAGGAAGAAGGTCACCATCAGGCAGGGGAGAAGGTCACGTGAGGTGCAGAAAGAAGGTCGGAGTTCAGAACGGTGTGTGTGTGTGTGTGTGTGTGTGTGATTTTTGTGCTGTTTTTTGGGGTGCATTCCAACATGGGGATGCAATCTCACTTCCGGTGTATGTTTTTCATCGCCTTGCATCCCGACCACAGTTTAAACTGCAGGGGACAACCATGCCTCGCCCGTGCCATTGGTCTGGCCCTAGCAGAGGTGCAGCTGCTCCCCTGAATGAGCAGTAGTTGATATGTGGTCGTAGCACTCACATCCAACTCTTCCTCTCTAGTTCTTTCTCCCCCGTTGGTGTTTATGTTTTAACATAGAAAACAATTCAACGAATGAACTAAACCTCTATTGTTGATGCGTGTACATCTGTTTTGGTTTGGTTCACAACGCCCCCGACGAGCCCCTGCACCCATGTTGCCATGTGTCAAAAAATGGATATAGAAAATGCACTGTTTGTCTTGTACTACTGTGCTCAAATTTTTATATGTTCAGAAAATTTTCTTGAAATTCAATAGCATGCGAAGTTCGTGTTTCCGAAATTCATAAGTTCATGAGTACCACATACTGAAGAAAAAGATGGAGAAGTTCGATGATTATAGAAAACTCAAATTTTACTTGTTATTAAAGAATGGAAACAAGAAGTGGATGTATCATTGGAAGTGTAAAAATAGAAGGTAATGCTTATGAATTTGTACAGTGAAAAAAAGTAGGTCAATAAGTTGGTAGGGTGCAGTGTTTGCTACAAACATGGCTAGCTGGGTACTATAGGGGTAAATTGTTCTGTAATTACCCGCCAATTGTTTTGTAAATTGTTGTGTATATAAGAGAAAGAGAGAATTTCAAATATAAGAAATGAAAAAGTTCGAAACATGTAACATGATAAAACTTAAATTGGAGCAGTTCAAATATTTATCAGAAAAACTTAAGTTTAAATAATAAACCAAGAAGTTCAATTTCAAAAAATGGAGCAGTTCAATATTTATCACAAAAAACTTAAATTTTCTCATTGCTAACGAATAAACCAAGAAGTTCAATTCAAAATAACGAAGAAGTTGTATAATGTTTATTACCAAACTAAGATTTTTTCCGTACAAAATTCGAATACATTTCTTTACTCAAAAATATAAAAAGGTGAAGTTCAAATTGAAATAACACAGAAGTCCAAAGTTTATTAAAAACTAGGATTTAGCTGTTCAAAAAATAAAAAACATAATGCCATTTTTTGCACTTTTAAAAACAACTCATAAACGAAAAAATGGTTGCTAGAAGTTCATGTGCTCGGCGAGGAAAAGTTCAATAAAAAAATTGTGAGAGAGGTTCACCGTGTATTTAGATGTCTAAAATACATAAAAAATACGTTGTTTTTTGTGTTTTAAAATAATTCTCTGAAACCAGAGAGAAGTTCAAAGTGATAATAACCAGAAGTTCACGTACTAAATGGTGTGTATTTCATATAAGAAAAAACAATAAAGTGAAACAGAGTGAAGTTCAAACAGACATGCCCTAGAAGTTCAACTACTTCACACATTGCAAAAAACAACACGTCAAAAACAGAGTGAAGTTCAAACAGACGTGCCCGAGAAGTTCAACTACTTCACGCAGTGCATTTCCATTCGCAATGAAGGCAAAAATCATGATCTCATCATTTCTCTAATTTACTTCCAAACGACAGAAATATCATTTGTGTAAGTTTAAGTCGTCGGTCGGAGAAAGTTAAAAAAATATTGTAAGAGAGGTTTATACAAAAAGAATATCATTTGTGGGTTAGAAAATTACAAATGAAAATATGTCACCGAAGTTCAACATGAAAACAGCAGGAAGTTCCACAACTACACTAAATGAATTTGAGATGAAAACTTTTAAAATTGTCGCGAGTATGAAAAAACGATCAACACGGGAAAGTTACGTGTTTACAACAGCTTTCCATCGGCATATCACTTGCTCAATTTTCGTGAGTGGATGGAGAGCTACGAGCAGTGGATGGAGATCTACGAGCAAAAAAAAGCACGTGATAAACAGAGTGAAGTTCAAGCAGAACTGCCACAGAAGTTCAATTCTTCACGCGGTGCATTTTCGAACAATCTGTTTCGCGATAGTGGCAGAACGAATGAACTCGCCATTTTCGAAATTACATGAAAACGGCTAGAAATCATAGAGAACCATCAACATGAAAAAGTTTCGCATTTTCTGTAGCTTTTTAACAGTATATTATTCGCCCCAATCCGATAAAGTTTGTAGAAAATACGGTGAAAATACGTTTTTAGCCATTTTCAAATCTGACTTAAAACCGCAAGGAATTGGTAGTAAAAATATATACAAAAAAGTTTCGCATTTACTCAAGCTTTCCAACGCCATATCATTTGCTGCATTCGGACGTACGGTTAAAAACTTAGCTCGAAAATATAAACTCGGTGGTACTTCTACCGTTTTCTGAACTACTTTTTATCCGTAGTAAATTAGAAACAACTTTCTACATGAAAAAGTAGTGTATTTTCATATGGTTTCAAACACCATATCATTAGCCTCAATTGGATTAGCTGTTTAGAAATGACATCAAAAATACGAAATCGGCTGTTCGGTTTGCGAAATTTTACGTTTTTCTAAATTACTCTTTAACCATAGGTAATTAGAGAAAACTTTCAACATGTGGAAGGAGCGGTTTTGCAGCAGTTTTCCAACGCCATATTATTTGCCTCATTCTGATAAACGGTTTAGAAATGTGATCGAAAATATGATTCACATTTTTGTGTGAAGAAAAAACGGTTTTGAAAACTGCTCTTAAACCGCTTACATTTTGTCAAAAATTTAGCTTGGGTCATGATACTCGTGTCCATAGCTTTCCAACGGTATATAGCAAGCCCTATTTGGGCAGTGTTGCAGGAAGTTCAACCTAGCACAGGGGGAAGTTCAGGTCGAACAACTCAGGCACTAAAATCGCAAAAAACGCGAGTTCTTCACAACCGGAGTGCAAAATCCGCCTATGAGCGAGATTCCTATCTAAAACGAGTATTTAGTTGCTAAAAATCATTTGAAGATTACACTTACATCACATGGAACATGACTAACCAGAAAAACTCGCGGTAGAAGGCACGGTTGCGAAGATAGCCCGAAGGTCGGGTTCGTACAGAGAGAAGTTCAGGCGTGCGTACAAACAAAAATACGTCACAGAAGTTCAACGTGAAAACAACATGAAGTTCAACTACTACGCTGAATGAATTTCAGATGAAAAACTTTTAAAATCGTTGCGAGTATGAAAAAATGATCAACACGGGAAAGTTGCGTGTTTACAGCAGCTTTCCATCGGTATATCACTTGCTCAATTTCGGTGAGTGGATGGAGAGCTAGGAGCAGCGGATAGAGATATACGAGCAAAAAAAAGCACGTGAAAAACAGAGTGAAGTTCAAGTACACGTGCCGAGAAGTTCAGGTTCTTCGCGCGATGCATTTTCGAAGAATCAGTTTCGCAATAAAGGCAGAACGAATGATCTCACCATTTTCGCAATTACTTGAAAACGGCTAGGAATCAGAGAAAACCATCAACATGAAAAAGTTTCGCATTTTCCGTAGCTTTTCAGCGGTATATTACTTGCCCCATTTCGATAAAGTATGTAGAAGTTATGCCAAAAATACGTTTTAGCGATTTTCCAATTTGACTTAAAACTGTAAGGAATTAGGACAAACAATATATACAAAAAAGTTTCGCATTTTCTCAAGCTTTCCAACGCCATATCATTTGCTGCATTCGGACGCACGGTTAAAAAATTAGCTCGAAAATACGAAGTCGGTAGGACTTGGACCATTTTCTAAATTACTCTTCAACCATTGAAAATTAAAAAAAACTTTCAAGATAAAAAAGTAGCGCATTTTCATAAGCTTTCCAACGCCATATCATATGCCTCCATTTGATTAGCCGTTTAGAAATGACATCGAAAAAATGAACTCAGCTGTTCGGTTTACGAAATTTTACGTTTTTTCAAATTACTCTTTAACCATAGGGAATTAGAAAAAAACTTTCAACATGTGGAAGGAGCGGTTTTGCAGCAGCTTTCCAACGCCATATTATATGCCTCATTCCGATAAACGGTTTAGAAATGCGATCGAAAATACGATTCACGTTTTTTGTGCGAAGAAAAAACGGTTTTCAAAACTGCTCTTAAACCGCTTATATTTTGCCAAAAATTTAAGTTGGATCATGATATTGGTGTCCATAGCTTTCCAACGGTATATCGCAAGCCCCGTTTGGGCAATGTTGGCGAAAGTTCAACCGAGTTCACGGGGAAGTTCAACGTTCTACTAGCGGGGCAGGTCAGGTTGTGATCAGAATATTATTCTCATCCCGTGATGAGAATAGTGTTTATGTATATATATATATATATATATATATATATATATATATATATAGGACAGGGATATTCTGTTACCGGTAACAGAATATTATTCTGTTACCCTCGCGCCCTATAGGAGCCCGACGGTGATTTTCCGAACCAGATAAATGAAGAAAAAGCAGCCCAGCCACCCCACGACCCCCACCTCTTTTCTTCCTCTATCCCGATCCCCTCCGCCCCACGCGCAACACCCGCCGGCCACGACTCCCTGACAACCGCCCCCCAGCTTCGGCGAAGTGCCTCGGCCCCTGCCTCCCACCTCCGGCTATGCGCCACAGCCCCTGCCTCCCTCCTCCGGCGACGCACCATAGCCGCCGCCTCCCACCTTCGGTGATGCACCACGCCCTGCCTCCCTTCTCCGATGACGCTCCACGGCCCCCACCTCCCATCTCCGGCGGCCCGCCACGGCCGGGCCTCCCACCTCCAGCGACGCGCCCTGCCCCGCCTCCCACCTCCAGCGGCCCGCCATGCTCCCCACTTCCCACCTCCGGCGACGCGCCATGGCCCCACCTCCCACCCTCGGTGAACGCCGACCGGAGGTAGAACCTCCCACTGCAAGTCGCGGCCTCCGCGGGCTGCAGGCTGCGGACTCGACCTCGTCGCTGCACACAGCGAACCATGGCCTCCGCCGCGTGTGGTCGTCCCGTCCTGTTTCAAATTTATGTTCCTAGTAGTTCATGTATTATTGCCTGAGGAGTTCATGTGTTACTGGCCAGTAAGTAAACCTATTAATCACTCTCTCAAGTGTGATGAAAAAAATGGGCAGTAAATTGATGAAAAAATATCATCGAGTTCAAAACACGCCGAGACACGCGACAGCCACCCCAGTTCGCGCGTAGTAAGTACCTCAGTACGAGTTAAAAACGATGGTCCATTCGGAATAAAAGCAATGGCAGAAATTCAAATTGTAAAGTTCAAGCAAAAAAAAAAGAAACCCCATGAAAATCCTGCTTAGTAAGTACCTCAGTACAAGTCGTAAAATGAGAGAAGTTCAGAACAACGTTGTCAAAAAATGTTGAGTTAAAAAAAAGAAACAAAACAAACACATTTTATTTTTGAATAAAATATCATTCAATTTGATGATACAAACCATACAAGTACAGGGGCGACGATACAGTAAACCGTTGAAAACTTACGAGAAAAATATTACCCAAAAAACAGAGCAAAGTCTAGTTAGTGAAAACACGCTTAGTACAAACCCATGCAAGCATCGGTACAAGTACCCTTTTTCGGAACCATTCAAAATTACTCTACAAAAAATAGCTCAGTACAAACATACACATATATCAGTACGACTACTCTGTTTTTCAGACAAGAAAACAGCAGGATCCGTCATGTCGTATTTAAAATTACTCTTAAACGGTTGCGAAATTGAGAAAACATTCAACATGACTAAGTTTCGCATTTTCGATAGCTATCCAACGGTATATTATTTGCCATATTTCGACAAACTTTTTAAAAAAATCACGTTCAAAATCAAATTTGACCGTATTCGAATTCGTTTTTAAACCGTAAGGAATTAGAAAAATATTTCTATACAAAAACGTTGCGCATTTTCCATAGCTTTCCAGCGCCGTATCATTTGCGTCAATCCGACAAACCGTTTGGAAAAAATCGTGAAAATACGTTTTGCCTAGAATTTCACTGTTTTTCAAATTACTTCAAAATCATATAGAATTAGAAAAAACAATACATATATGGAAGATGCGAATTTTCACCAGCTTTCCAAAGCCATCTTATTTGCTCAAATCCGACAAACGGTTTGAAAATTGAGTCCAAAATACGATTCACATTTTCGGTTCTCAAAAAAACGGTTTTTTCAAAACTGCTCTTAAACCATAATGATTTTGCAAAAACATTCAATATACTTGAAATATGGTTGTCAAGAGCTTTCCAACGATATATTACACGCCCCGTTCCGACAAAAAATTACAAAAAGTTTTTGAACTAAAGAAGACGATCTGTTAAACACAACTGAAAGCATCAGTTCAATCGCTTCGAAAACATCAGTACAACCACCTGAAACCGCCAGTTCAAAAAGGGTAACAGAATAGCCTAGATGTATATATATATATATATATGAACTAGGTATGTCGTCAGAGATATCGAATACTTACAGGAGAGGCCGGATTCTTGGCGTTGAAGCCGACGTCTTCGGTCTCCGTGGGCCAGCTCTTCTGCGCCTTGAAGAGTAGCTTCCACATTCCCTCGTGTGTTGTGCCGAGGAAATGCTGCAGCGTCCGCGGCTCCTCCGTCTTGAATTCCCACATGGGGGAAGCCCAGCGCTGGCAGGGGAGAATACGGCGGAAGAGCATAATCTGAACCATGTTGGTTAGACCAATGTTCTTCCCCAGCACGTTGGTGATGCGCATTTCCAGCTCCGGCTGGGACCCCCAGTCGAGGCCCTTCGTGTTCCAGGAGGTGAGCCTCATGGGAGGTCCGGATCTGAACTCCGGAATGGCCGCCCACTTAGTGCGGCGTCACTCGGTGATGTAGAACCACTCCTGTTGCCTGATACGTCTCCAACATATCTATAATTTTTGATTGTTCCATGCTATTATATTACCTGTTTTGGATGTTTATGGGCTTTACTTTACACTTTTATATCATTTTTTGGACTAACCTACCAACCGGAGGCCTAACTTGAATTGCTGTTTTTTTGCCTATTTCAGTATATCGAAGGAAAGGAATATCAAATGGAGTCCAAACGGAATGAAACCTTCGAGAGTGATCTTTTTGGAACAAACGCAATCCAGGAGACTTGGAGTGGACGTCAAGAAGCAGCCGAGGCGCCCACGAGGGTGGCCAGCGCGCCCTAAGGGGGTGGGTGCACCCCGCTGCCTTGTGGGCCCTGCGTGGCTCCACCGACATACTTCTTCCTCCTATATATATCTACGTACCCTGAAAACATCCAGGAGCACCATGAAAAACTATTTCCACCACTGCAACCTTCTATATCCGCGAGATCCCATCTTGGAGCCTTTGCTGGCGCTCCGCCGGAGGGTGAATCGACCATGGAGGGCCTCTACATCATCTCCAAGGCCTCTCCTATGAGTTGTGAGTAGTTTACCACAGGCCTTAGGGTCCATAGTTATCAGCTAGATGGCTTCTCTCTCTCTTTGAATCTCAATACAATGTTCTCCTCGATCTTCTTGGAGATCTATTCGATGTAACTCTTTTTGCGGTGTGTTTGTCGAGATCCGATGAATTGTGGGTTTACGATCAAGTTTATCTATGAGAAATAATTGAATCTTCTCTGAATTCTTTTATGTGTGATTGGTTATCTTTGCAAATCTCTTCGAATTATCAGTTTGGTTTGGCCTACTAGATTGATCTTTCTTGCAATAGGAGAAGTGCTTAGCTTTGGGTTCAATCTTGCGGTGTCCTTTCCCAGTGACAGCTGGGGCAGCAAGGCACGTATTGTATTGTTGCCATCGAGGATAAAAATATGGGGTTTATATCATATTTCATGAGTTTATCCCTCTACATCATGTCATCTTTCTTAATGTGTTACTCTATTCTTCATGAACTTAATACTCTAGATGCAGGCAGGAGTCGGTCAATGTGTGAAGTAATAGTAATAGATGCAGAATCATTTTGATCTACTTGTTGCGGATGTGATGCCTATATACATGATCATGCCTGGATATTATCATAACTATGCACTTTTCTATCAATTGTTGGATAGTAATTTATTCACCCACCATAATACTTATGCTATCTTGAGAGAAGCCACTAGGGTAACTTATGGCCCCCAGGTCTATCATTTATCATATAAGTTTCCCATTTACTTTTATTTGAATCTTTTACTTTCCAATCTATATCATAAAAATACCAAAAATATTTATCTTATCTTATTATCTCTATCAGATCTCACTTTCGCAAGTTACCGTGAAGGGATTGACAACCCCTTTATCGCGTTGGTTGCGAGGTTCTTGTTTGTTTGTGTAGGTACGAGAGACTTTTGAGGAGCCTCCTACTGGATTGATACCTTGGTTCTCAAAAACTGAGGTAAATACTTATGCTACTTTGCTACATCACCCTTTCCTCTTCAAGGGAAAAACCAACTCATGCTCAAGAGGTAGCAAGAAGGATTTTTGGCGCCATTGCCGGGGAGGTCTTCACTCAAGTCAATACATACCAAGTACCCATCACAAACTCATCTCCCTCGCATTACATTATTTGCCATTTGCCTCTCGTTTTCCTCTCCCCCACTTCACCCTTGCCGTTTTATTCGCCCTCTCTTTCCTATTCTCCTCTTTCTCTTTCGCTTGCCTTTTGTGTGCTTGTGAGTTGGATTGCCTATCACGATGGCGCAAGATAATACCAAATTGTGTGACTTTTCCAATACCAATAATAATGATTTCCTTAGCACTCCGATTGCTCCTCTTAATGATGCTGAATCTTGTGAAATCAATGCTGCTTTGTTGAATCTTGTTATGAAAGATCAATTCTCCGGCCTTCCTAGTGAAGATGCCGCTACTCATCTAAACAACTTTGTTGATTTATGTGATATGCAAAAGAAGAAAGATACAGATAATGATATTGTTAAATTGAAGTTATTTCCGTTTTCACTTAGAGATCGTGCTAAAACTTGGTTTTCGTCTTTGCCTAAAAATAGTATTGATTCTTGGAATAAGTGCAAAGATGCTTTTATCTCTAAGTATTTTCCTCCCGCTAAGATTATCTCTCTTAGAAACGATACTATGAATTTTAAACAACTTGATCATGAGCATGTTGCCCAATCTTGGGAAATAATGAAATTAATGATTCGCAATTGCCCTACTCATGGTTTAAATTTATGGATGATCATACAAAAAATTTATGCCGGATTGAATCTTGATTCTAGAAATCTTTTAGATTCGGCCACGGGAGGCACTTTTATGGAAATCACTTTAGGAGAAGCTACTAAACTCCTTGATAATATTATGGTTAATTATTCTCAATGGCACACTGAAAGATCTACTAGTAAAAAAGTGCATGCTATAGAAAATATTAATGTTTTGAGTGGAAAGATGGATGAACTTGTGAAATTGTTTGCTACTAAGAGTGCTCCTATTGATATGCCCTTGTCTACTTTGATTGGGAATAATAATGAATCTATGGATGTGAATTTTGTTGGTAGGAATAATTTTGGTAACAACGCGTATAGAGGAAACTTTAATCTTAGGCCTTTTCCTAGTAATTCCTCTAATAATTATGGTAATTCCTACAACAACTCTTATATAAATTTTAATAAGATGCCCTCTGATTTTGAGAATAGTGTTAAAGAATTTATGATCTCTCAAAAGAATTTCAATGCTTTGCTTGAAGAAAAATTGCTTAAAGTTGATGAATTGGCTAGGAACGTTGATAGACTCTCTCTTGATGTTGATTCTTTGAAACTTAGATCTATTCCACCTAAGCATGATATCAATGAGTCTCTCAAAGCCATGAGAATTTCCATTGATGAGTGCAAAGAAAGAACCGCTAGGATGCGTGCTAAGAAAGATTGCTTTATAAGAGCGTGTTCTTCTAGTTTCCATGAAAATAATGATGAAGATCTAAAAGTTATTGATGTGTCCCCTATTAAATCTTTGTTTTGCAATATGAATCTTGATAATGATGGGACTGGAGATGAGTCAACTTTAGTTAAAAGGCGTCCCAATTATTCAGAGTTTTTAGATCTTGATGGTAAATTTGGTAAAAGTGGAATTGGAGAGGTCAAAACTTTACATAGAAATGAACCCACTATTATGGATTTCAAGGAATTTAGTTATGATAATTGTTCTTTAATAGATTGTATTTCCTTGTTGTGATCTGTGGTGAATTATCCACATGTTTATAGTCAAAATAAAGCTTTTACCAAACATATTGTTGATGCTTTGATGCAATCTTATGAGGAAAAACTTGAATTGGAAGTTTCTATACCTAGAAAACTTTATGATGAGTGGGAACCTACTATAAAAATTAAAATTAAAGATCATGAATGCTATGCTTTATGTGATTTGGGTGCTAGTGTTTCCACGATTCTGAAAACTTTATGTGATGTGCTAGGTTTCCATGATTTTGATGATTGCTCTTTAAACTTGCACCTTGCGGATTCCACCATTAAGAAACCTATGGGAAGGATCAATAATGTTCTTATTGTTCCAAATAGTAATTATGTGCCCGTAGATTTTAACGTTATTGATATAGATTGCAATCTTTCATGTCCTATTATTCTTGGTAGACCTTTCCTTAGAACGATTGGTACAATTATTGATATGAAGGAAGGAAATATTAGGTTCCAATTTCCATTAAGGAAAGGCATAGAACACTTCCCAATAAAAAAGTAAAATTACCTTATGAATCTATCATGTGTGCCACTTATGAATTGAATGCCAAAGATGACAATACTTAGATCTATTATCGCTTTTATGCCTAGCTAGGGGCGTTAAACGATAGCGCTTGTTGGGAGGCAACCCGATTTTATTTTTGTTTCTTGCTTTGTGCTTCTGTTTAGTAATAAATAATTCATCTAGCCTCTGTTTAGATGTGGTTTTCTGTTTTAGTTAGTGTTTGTGCCAAGTAGAACCTATAGGATAACCTACGGTGATAGTTAATTTGATTCTGCTGAAAACAGAAACTTTGCGCTCACGAGAAAAATTTCAGTAAATCACAGAAACGTGCTTTTGTGTTGATTCTTTTTTCTGTAGATCAATAGACAAATTGCCTAGTACTTCCTATTTTTGTAGTATTTGTAGAGTTCCAGAAGTATTCGAAAGTAATAGATTGATACAGACTGTTCTGTTTTTGACAGATTCTGTTTTTCTTGTGTTGTCTGCTTATTTTGATGCATCTATGGCTAGTATCGGGGGATATGAACCATAGAGAAGTTGGAATACAGTAGGTTTAACACAAATATAAATAAAGAATGAGTTCATTACAGTACCTTATGTGGTGGTTTTTCTTTCTTGCACTAATGGAGCTTATGAGATTTCCTGTTGAGTTTTGTGTTGTGAAGTTTTCAAGTTTTGGGTAAAGATTTGATGGGCTATGGAATAAGGAGTGGTAAAAGCCTAAGCTTGGGGATGCCCATGGTACCCCAAGATATTCAAGTACAACCAAAAGCCTAAGCTTGGGGATGCCCCGGAAGGCATCCCCTCTTTCGTCTTCGTCTATCGGTAACTTTACTTGGAGCTATATTTTTATTCGCCACATGATATGTGTTTTGCTTGGAGCGTCTTGTATGTTATGTGTCTTTCCTTTCTAGTTTACCAAAATCATACTTGCTGTACACACCTTTTGGGAGAGAAATACATGATTTGGAATTTACCAGAATACTCTATGTGCTTCACTTATATCTTTTGAGCTAGATAGTTTTTGCTCTAGTGCTTCACTTATACTTTTTAGAGCACGGCGATGGCTTGATTTTGTAGATATTATTGATCTATAATTATTCACTTATATTATTTTGAGAGTCTTTTAGAACAGCATGGTATTTGCTATGGTTATAAAATTGGTCCTAGAATGATGAGCATCCAAGTTGGGTATAATAAAAACTATCATAGGAAGTGAATTGGATGCTATGATCAATTTGATGCTTGATAATTGTTTCGAGATATAGAGGTGGTGATATTAGAGTCATGATAGTTGGGTAATTGTGAATTTGGATAATACTTGTGTTGATGTTGGCAAGTCCCGTAGCATGCACGTATGGTAAAAGTTGTGTATCAAATTTGTTGCATATAGGGTGCTCTTTTGATTGCCTTCCTTATGTGTGGAGGTAGGGATTGCGCGATGGTTAACTCCTACCAACCCTTCCCCTAGGAGCATGCGTAGTAGTAGTTTGCTTCGAGGGCTAATAAAACTTTTGAAATAAGTATATGAGTTCTTTATGACTAATGTGAGTCCATGGATTATACGCACTTTTACCTTTCCATCATTGCTAGCCTCTTCGGTACCGTGCATTGCCCTTTCTCACCTTGAGAGTTGGTGCAAACTTCGCCGGTGCATCCAAACCCCGTGATACAATATGCTCTATCACACATAAACCTCCTTATATCTTCCTCAAAACAGCCACCATACCTACCTATTATGGCATTACCATAGCCATTCCGAGATATATTGCCATGCAACTTTCCACCGTTCCGTTTATCATGACATGCATCATCATTGTCATATTGCCATGCATGATCATGTAGTTGACATCGTATTTGTGGCAAAGCCACCTTGCATAATTTTTCATACATGTCACTCTTGATTCATTGCCCATCCCGGTACACCGCCGGAGGCATTCATATAGAGTTATATCATGTTCTAGTTTTGAGTTGTAATTCACGAGTTGTAAATAAATAGAAGTGTGATGATCATCATTATTAGAGCATTGTCCCTTATAAAAAAAGAAAGGCCAAAGAAAAAAAAGATAAAAAAAGAAAGGCCAAATAAAAAAGAAAGGCCCAAAAAAAGGGAAATAAAAAAGGGGACAATGTTACTATCTTTTTCCACACTTGTGCTTCAAAGTAGCCCCATGTTATTCATATAGAGAGTCTCTTATGTTGTCACTTTCATGTACTAGTGGGAATTTTTCATTATAGAACTTGGCTTGTATATTCCAACGACGGGCTTCCTCAAATGCCCTAGGTCTTTGTGATCAAGAAAGTTGGATGCACACCCACTTAGTTTCTTTTGTTGAGCTTTCATACATTTATAGCTCTAGTGCATCCGTTGCATGGCAATCCCTACTCCTCATGTTGACATCAATTGATGGGCATCTCCATAGCCCGTTGATTAGCCTCGTCAACGTGAGAATTTCTCCTTTTTTGTCTTCTCCACACAACCTCCATCATCATATTCTATTCCACCCATAGTGCTATATCCATGGCTTGCGCTCATGTTTTGCGTGAGAGTTGAAAAAAGCTGAAGCGCGTTAAAAAGTGTGAACCAATTGCTTGGCTAAAACCGGGGTTGTGCATGATGGGAGTATTTTGTGTGATGAAAATGAAACATAGCCTAACTATATGATTTTGTAGGGATGAACTTTATTTAGCCATGTTATTTTGAGAAGACGTGATTGCCTTGTTAGTATGCTTGAAGTATTATTACTTTTATGTCAATATGAACTTTTATTTTGAATCATTTGGATCTGAACATTCATGCCACAATAAAGAGAATTACATTGATAAATATGCTAGGTAGCATTCCACATCAAAAATTCTATTTTTATCATTTACCTACTCGAGGACGAGCAGGAATTAAGCTTGGGGATGCTTGATATGTCTCCAACGTATCTATAATTTTTGATTGTTCCATGCTAATATATTACATGTTTTGGATGTTTATGGGCTTTACTTTACACTTTTATATCATTTTTGGGACTAACCTACTAACCGGAGGCCCAGCTCGAATTGATGTTCTTTTGCTATTTTAGTTTATCGAAGGAAAGGAATATCAAACGGAGTCCAACCGGAATGAAACCTTCGGGAGCGATCTTTTTGGAACAAACGCAATCTAGGAGACTTAGAGTGGACGTCAAGAAGCAGCCGAGGCGGCCACGAGGGTGGCCGGCGCGCCCTAAGGGGGTGGGTGCGCCCCCTGCCTCATGGGCCCCTTGTGGCTCCACCGACATACTTCTTCCTCCTATATATATCTACGTACCCCGAAAACATCCAGGAGCACCACAAAAAACTATTTCCACTGCCGCAACCTTCTGTATCCGCGAGATCCCATCTTGGAGCCTTCACCGGCGCTCCGCCGGAGGGGGAATCGACCATGGAGGGCCTCTACATCATCTCCAAGGCCTCTCCTATGAGTTGTGAGTAGTTTACCACAGACCTTCGGGTCCATAGTTATTAGCTAGATGGCTTCTTCTCTCTCTTAGAATCTCAATACAATGTTCACCTCGATCTTCTTGGAGATCTATTTGATGTAACTCCTTTTGCGGTGTGTTTGTCGAGATCCGATGAATTGTGGGTTTATGATCAAGTTTATCTATGAGAAATAATTGAATCTTCTCTGAATTCTTCTATGTGTGATTGGTTATCTTTGCAAGTTTCTTCGAATTATCAGTTTGGTTTGGCCTACTAGATTGATCTTTCTTGCAAGAAGTGCTTAGCTTTGAATTCAATCTTGCGGTGTCCTTTCCCAGTGACAGCAGGGGCAGCAAGGCACATATTGTATTGTTGCCATCGAGGATAAAAAGATGGGTTTTATATCATATTTCATGAGTTTATCCCTCTACACCATGTCATCTTTCTTAATGCGTTACTCTGTTCTTCATGAACTTAATACTCTAGATGCAGGCAGGAGTCGGTCGATGTGTGAAGTAATAGTAATAGATGCAGAATCGTTTTGATCTACTTGTTGCGGACGTGATGCCTATATACATGATCATGCCTAGATATTCTCATAACTATGCACTTTTCTATCAATTGCTCGACAGTAATTTGTTCACCCACCGTAATACTTATGTTATCTCACTAGTAGAAAAGGGGGCAATGGTCCAGGCCAGGTCAGCCCATTAGTCCCGGTTCAACCCAGAACCGGGACCAATGGGGGCATTGGACCCGGTTCGTGACCTCGGGGGCAGGCCGGGCCACGTGGGCCATTGGTCCCGGTTCGTCTGGACCTTTTGGTCCCGGTTGGTGGGACGAACCGGGACCAATGGGCCTCGCTCCTGGCCCACCACCATTGGTCCCGGTTGGTGGGACGAACCGGGACCAAAGGCAGCCCATTAGTCCCGGTTGGTGGCACAAACCGGGACTAAAGGGGTGGTCCTCGTTGCGGCCAGAGTTTAGTCCCACCTCGCCAACCGAAGGGGGCTCACACCGGTTTATAAGCCCCTCCCTCTCTGCCTTGTTGAACTGCTCTCAAAGTGAAAATAGATGCCCTTATACAGGAAATTTGACCTAAATTCATATTGAATTTCTCTGAAGTTAGTAGAAATTTATTATGAATTTAGGTCTAATTTTCTCTATAAGCGCATCTATGCTCATTTCTGAGTAGTTTTTTATATAGTTTTTTTTCTGCTATATTTATTTTTTTTCTATTTTTTTCTGAGTTGTAATAAGTTATTAAAAATAAAAAAGATTTTAGTAAAGTTAATCACAACTATTTTTTCTTCTAATTATTTCTGAGTAGTTTTTTATATAGTTTTTTTTTTCTTGTCTGCTATATTTATTTATTTTTCTATTTATTTCTGTGTGGTAATAAGTCATTAAAAATAAAAAAGAGGCGCAATGCTAGTTAATTCGCTTCAAACCTTTCGGAATAGTGTAAACTGCACTGCACATAGCTCCATGCAGTCTACCCTATTCCTCAAGGCTTGAAGCGAACCAACGTGCAGGTGAGCATTGAGCCTCTTCTTCATCGTCTCTGCACTCAGGGCTTATAAACAGCTGCGAGTGCCTCTCGCTTGGCGAGGTGGGACTAAAAAGGGGGCAATGGTCTAGGCCGGCCGGGTCAGCCCATTAGTCCCGGTTCAATCCAGAACCGGGACCAGCGGGGGCATTGGACCCGGTTCATGAGCCCCGGGGGCCGGCCGGTCCACGTGGGCCATTGGTCCCGGTTGGTGGGACAAACCGGGACCAATGGGCCTTGGTCCTGGCCGACCACCATTGGCCCCGGTTGGTGGGACGAACCGGGACCAAAGGCAGCCCATTATGGTTCGGCCCTCGTGATACCATGCAACCTTTCAACTTTCAACTTTTTCAGAGTTCATTTGAAATGCTTTAATGCAGAAAACAAAATAAAATAAATAATGCAGAAAACAAAAGAAAAAACTGAAAAAAAATAAAATAAATAAAGCAAAAAGAAAACAAAAAAGTGTATTCAAATTTGAAAACTAATGGCACTAACAGAAAGTTTATAATTTTTCTAAAACTAAAAGCAAAAAGAATTAAAAAGTAAAGCAAAAACACAAAAGAAAATAAATAATGCAGAAAACAAAACAAAAAATCTGGGAAAAAATAGCAACAATAAGTATTTTGTTGTAAGTAGAAACAAAATAAAATAAATAAAGCACGAAACAAAACAAAAAAAAAACAAAAAAAGTGTTTTCAAATTTGAGAACTAATGGCACTAACAGAAAGTTTAAAATTGTTCTAAAACTAAAAGCAAAAAGAATTAAAAAATAAAGCAAAAAAACAAAAGAAAATAAATAATGCAGAAAACAAAACAAAAAATCTGGAAAAAAATAAAAATAGCAATAATAAGTAAAGGAAAAAAAAGTGCCTCCTACTAGGCACCCACGGCCTGAATACGACTAGAAACCCACCATGGGCCAGGATTCAGGCCCGCAGGTGGCCCAGTAGGCCCATCAGGCAACGCGGTAGTAAGTAGGCCGGTAAGCCTGAAGTGGAGAGGAGCTCGAGAGGGGTGCGACAATGGGGCTTATAAACCACTGTGCGCCCCTCTCAGCTAGCGAGGTGGGACTAAACTTTTGTGCCGCACCGTGCCAGCACACGACCATTGGTCCTGGTTCGTGGCACCAACCGGGACCAATGCCCACCCTTTAGTCCTGGTTGGTGGCACCAACCGGGACCAAAGCCCTCTGCTTCCCGCCCTTTGGGCTGCTGAAAAGAGGCCTTTGGTCCCGGTTGGTGGTTCCAACCGGGACTAAAGGGGGTCATTGGTCCTGGTTGGAACCACGAACCGGGACTAAAGGCTTTGCTATATAAGGAAAATTTCAGAACCGCATCCCCACTTTGATCTCTCCTCCTCCTCTCGATCTCCCGACGCCGTCGCCTGCCGCCACCTCGCCGATGCCGCCCCGATGCCGCCCTGCCCCGACGCCGTCACTGCCCTGCCCCGACGCCGTCGCCGCCCCGCCCCGCCCCACCGCCCCGCCCCGCCCTGCCGCCCCGATGTCACCGCCCCCGACGTCGTCGCCGCCCCGCGCCGCACCTCGCCTTCGCCGTCGCCGTCGACCTCGCCGTGAGCAATTTAGATTTTTGTTAGATTTTTGTGATTTTTGTTAGATTTTTGTTAGATTTTTTTGTAGTTTATAGATTTTTTTTGTTAGATTAGATGTGTAGTAATTTAGATATGTAGTTCATAGTATGTTAATTTAGATTGTGTAATTAATTTGTTCATATTGTGTTAGATTTTTTTCTGTTAATAGATTTTTTTGTTAGATTTTTTATGATTTTTGTTAGATTTTGTTAGATTTTTGTTAGATTTTTGTTAGATTTTTTTGTAGTTCATAGATTTTTTGTTGGATGTGTAGTAATTTAGATGTGTAGTTCATAGATTTTCTGTTCATAGAATCTTTATGATTTTTTTTTCTGTTGTAATTTTGTTTATAGAATTTTAATGATTTTTTTTGTTCATAGTACGTATTTAGAAAAAGGAAAAAAATAAGAAGAGAAAGTGTTTAATATAATTAGTTAGAAAAATACTATTTTATTTTTAGTAATTCTACTTTATTTTATTTATAGTAAGTGCTTCATATATAGTTGAACTAGCTAGTTGATTTAATAAACTACTTTATTTTACTATATATAGAAGTAGTTTGTTTTTAGTAAGTACTACTTTATTTATTTATAGTAAGTGTCTAGTAGTTGAACTAGCTAGTTGATTTAATTAATAAAACTACTTTATTTAACTATATATAGAAGTAGTTCCCGCATCAACGTCGGCGATGCCTATCCCGCATCCTCGTCATCGTCGACTCGGCGGTGAAGGCTTGCTAGATCAGGACCATGTTCGGGACTGGGCTCCGCCGGGCTGGTATTGGGAGGTGCTACCTTCCGGGGGACGTAGGTTGCTGAGGAGGCAGCCCATTGTTGACCCGATCCTTGTTTGGTGACGGTCGCGTGGTCCAGTGACGGTGCCGAGGCTTCCGGACACCGCGGAGGTGGTACGTCACCGTGTCAGCGAGGAGGACGAGCACGTCCGTCGCTACATGGTTGCATTGGAGGGCAGGTTCGACAATACCTGGCAGGTTCTCCAGGGATCTCACTGGAGCTATGATCCTGTGATGGTTCCTTATCTTTGGGTGTCCACCGCCCGCGTCGATACCCGTCGGGCGCTACGGTTCTAGTTGTATTAGTGATGCTATATTAGTGATAATATTCGACGATGTACGGACACCAAGAGATGATGTACTTTTGCTTATAATTATTGAATGCATGCTAATTTGAATACTACTTTATTTTATGATTTGGTTTTGCTTATTTTATGATTTGGTTTTGCTTACTGAATGCTCATATTGGATAAGTTCTCCTTCATTCCCGTGTGCTAGACAATTTGATGTAATAATGCACTCGGGAATGAAAGGAGGAGCTACGTACATCACCGATAGTCAACCCGTGATTAATAATCTAGTTTAATATTTGAATTATGAACATAGGCCGGAAATGTCGTACTCGGACGACGAAAACCGCCCGGGGGAGTGCGACTGGTGCCACGACGACCGAGGTATCTGCGACAGGTTCATTGAGCTGGACGAAGATCGTCGCTTCAGCATTAAGCTCGAGGAGACCTTCGATGTTCATACGGTACGCAACCGACGATTAGGTATCTGCAACATTTTTTCGTAATTACTCATGACTTCAACTATTTTAATCATGACAATATTTTTCATCTTTTCCAATTCGACTAGCTTATCCCATGCTTTGCAAGACGCTATGTCTTGGAGAGGATGGGTTTTGAAGACCATGAAAGTTTCGAAACCAAAAAAATTATCCTAAGTACCCATCATGGTGTGGATTTTCAAGTAAAGCTGTACAATGCTCAGAGTGTAACCCATTTTGGTTGCAAAAATTGGGAAGCACTTTGCAAGATGTATGGTTTTGATGAGGGTATGCTTGTTACCATGGATCTTGGTGATCCTACAATCGAGCAAGAGAGACCTACGATTTTCGTCCTTGTGGATACACCTCCAATTCTTCCCCCATGTGAGCTTAACATAGTTATTAAGTAATTTATATTGTTTATTTCAAAATAGTTGACAACTTATTCTCCATTGACAGCTTATTTTCATTCTTCAAAGAATGTGCGGAAGATGGTAGACAGAACCTACTACACCGAAGGCTCCGAACTAACTTATCAGGAGAAAAATCATCTGGTCGCATTTTGTACTGATCTTGAGAATTACAATGTCTACAATCGAACTCCTCAACATTATGGTCAATACGTGCCACTAGTGCACGTGTTGAACTACGGTAACTACCATGGAGATACCCTGGTAAGATTTTTTACTATTACGACATCCGTGCATCTTTTTGCACACTTCTAAAACTAGTACATCATATCATTGCTAACTACGAAGTTATTACTATGTTTTTCAACAGATAATCCCGAATGATTGTGTGCCTCATCTGATGTATACACACGGTAGCCTTCATGTTTTGAACATACAACCAGGTCTTCCTACGAATCTGAACTGTCCATACCGGGTTTCTAAAAGAAGTGGAGACATGACAATCAAAGAATGGAAAAAATGTATGGACAGTCGTAAGGAGCTTCTTGGAAGCAACATTCAGCGAAGGGCAAAAATTGGAGACAGGATGATCGCCATTCTTCATAATGGAGAGTCAGGGTCTATATTGTTTTATGCTATTTTACCTTAAGGGTGTTTAGGTCCTACCTGATACTGATGATCATGTGTTAAGAACAATTATGTAGGGTTGGGTTCGATGACTATGAGGATGATGATCGTATGACTTATTATTAATAACGAGTAGAAGTTGTATGATGATGCATGATTAGTAGGACGAGTACTTGTTATTATATATGCTGATGTATGCGAGCATGCATGAGTTATTATATCAGCGGGTAAAATGAACATATATAGCAGCAGCGTTGGTAAACCAAGGACGAAGATATAAGAGAGGACACTTCTCTCTATTAGCTAGCTAATATAACAACCTAAAAATAACCCCCAAAACCTCTAAAGCAGCCACTTTCCAAAAAAAACATGGACTTTTGGTCCCGGTTGGCGCCACCAACCGGGACCAAAGGCCCCCTGACTGGGCTCGGCGCACAGAGCCACGTGGAGGCACATTAGTCCCGGTTCTTGTTTGAACCGGGACTAATGGGTGGAGGTATTAGTAACGGCCCATTAGTCCCGGTTCATGAACCGGGACTAAAGGCCCTCACGAACCGGGACTATTAGGTGTTTTTCTACTAGTGTCTTGAGAGAAGCCACTAGTGAAACCTATGGCCCCCGGGTCTATCTTTTATCATATAAGTTTCCCATTTACTTTTATTTGCATCTTTTACTTTCCAATCTATATCATAAAAATACCAAAAATATTTATCTTATCTTATTATCTCTATCAGATCTCACTTTTGCAAGTTACCGCGCAGGGATTGACAACCCCTTTATCATGTTGGTTGCGAGGTTCTTGTTTGTTTGTGTAGGTACGAGGGACTTTTGAGGAGCCTCCTACTGGATTGATACATTGGTTCTCAAAAACTGAGGGAAATACTTACGCTACTTTGCTGCATCACCCTTTCCTCTTCAAGGGAAAAACCAACGCATGCTCAAGAGGTAGCATTGCCATATCTTCACGGTCTCCACAAAGGCCCCCTTGGGCCATGTGGTGTTTGGCAGCTTGCTAATCATAGCTCCACCACAGTGCGTGTGCTGCCCATCGACCACCTTTGGCTTCACGTTGAAGACCTTGAGCCATATGTCAAAGTGTGGGTGGACGCGGAGGAGAGCCTCACACACGACGATGAACACCGAGATGTGGAGGAAAGAGTTTGGGGCTAGATCATGGAAATCTAGCCCGTAGTAGTACATGAGTCCACAGACGAACGGGTGGAGTGGAAAGCCTAACCCTCTAAGGAAGTGGGGAAGGAAGACAACCCGTTCGCCGAGCTCTGGTGCGGGAATGACCTGACCCTCGGGGGGAAGCCTGTGCTTGATATCGGTGGCGAGGTACCCCGCACTCCGGAGATCTTTTATCTCCTTCTCCGTCACGGAGGAGGCCTCCCACTTGCCTTTGGAGGTAGCTCCGGTCATGGTCGGAGAAGGTGGTGGTTGTGGTGAGAAAGACGGAAACTTTGCGGGTGCAGATAGCTTGGGAGATTGGAAGGCTGAGGAGATGTGAAGACATGGGGAAGAAAGTAAAGATCCATTGCCCTCTTATAGGCAGTAAAAATGCCACACCCCCCCCCCCCCCACTCGTGCCTTGAATCTCGCCTATTCCCAATGAAACCATGCGCCGCAAACGGTTGGATTACCCAAATGTCATTGATGTGCAATCCCGTATTAAATGGGCACGATCTCTATTTTGACAGGACGTGCCAATGAGACATGGCCTCGAAACACGGAACGCGGGGAGGGAAAATGGTTCAAAATGTAGAAGTGTCAAGTCTGACGCTTCACCGAAAAAGTTGTCAGTAAAAGACAATGGTCTCATTTTTTTTATATCCTGCCTTTGCGGCTAAGGGTTGTGTTCATTATGAAAAGCCGAATACAATTCTTTTACAGAGTAAAGCCGATGTGTACTCTTCAAGGAACCCACCTTGCAATGCCGAAGACAATCTGAATGCCGAATATATCATCATTGAAGACTGGTTCACGGGCTACTGTGGGAGTCCTGGACTAGGGGTTCCTTGGGCGTTCGGTCTATTGATGTGGGCCAGACTGATGGGCCGTCAAGATACAAGACAGAAGATTATCCCTCGTGTCCGGTAGGGACTCCCGTATGCGTGGATGGCAAGTATAGGAGTTCGGATGTATTATTCCTTTCTGTAAAACTGACTTTGTACAACCCTAAGCCATTCCGGTGTTTATATAAACCGGAGAGTAGATCGAAGGCTGGATCACAACATTGCTAGGCTAGCTAATCTAGGGTTAGCCGAATCAATCTCAAGGTAGATCAACTCGTGTAACCCCTATACCCTTGAATATAATCAAGCAGGGGTAGGGCTTTACCTCCATTAAGAGGGCCCGAACCTGGGTAAACACTGTGTCCTTTGTCCATAGTTACCATTGGTCCTCAGACATATAGCATGGCCCCCCTACCTGAGATCTGCAAGTTTTGACACGGAGAACGATGGCGTGGTGACAGTGTTGATGATGTTACCGGCGCAGGGCTTCGCCTAAGCTCTACGACGATATGACCGAGGTGCTAAACTGTGGAGGGGGGCACCGCGCACGGCTAAGAGAATAACTGTTGTGTTTTGGGGTGCCCCCATGCCCCCGTATATAAAGGAGGGAGGGAGGAGGCTGACGGCCAGGAGGGGCGCGCGCCATGGGGAGTCCAACTAGGATTCCCAATCCTAGTTGGAGTCCCCTTCCTTTCCAAGAGGGGAGAGAGGGAAGGAGTAGGAGAGGGAGAAGGAAACAGGGGGGGGGCGCCGCCCCCTCGTAGTCCAATTCGGACCTGCCATGGAGAGGGCACGCGGCCACCCTGCGACCCTTCTCTCATTTCCACTAAAGCCAATTAAGGCCCACTACTTCTCCCGGGGGGTTCCAGTAACCTCCCGGTACTCCGAAAAATGCTCGAACCTTTCTGAAAGATTTCCGGTATCCGAACATAACCTTCCAATATATCAATATTTATGTCTCGACCATTTTGAGACTCCTCGTCATGTCTGTGACCTCATCCAAGACTCCGAACAAACTTCGGTAATCAAAAACACATAACCCATAATACAAATCGTCATCGAACGTTAAGCGTGCGGACCCTACGGGTTCAAGAACTATGTAGACATGATCGAGACACATCTTCGATCAATAACCAATAGAGGAACCTGGAAGCTCATGTTGGCTCCTACATATTCTATGAAGATCTTTATCGGTCAAACCGCATAACAACATATGTTCTTCCCTTTGTCATCGGTATGTTACTTGCCCAAGATTCGATCATCGGTATCATCATACCTAGTTCAATCTTGCTACCGGCAAGTCTCTTTACTTGTTCTGTAATGCTTCATCCCGTAACTAACTCATTGGTCACATTGCTTGCAAGGCTTATAGTGATGAGCATTACCGAGAGGGCTCGGAGATACCTCTGATACATTGAGTGACAAATCCTAATCTCGATCTATGCCAACCCAACAAACACCTTCGGAGACACCTGTAGATCATCTTTATAATCACCCAGTTACGTTGTGACGTTTGATAGCACACAAGGTGTTCCTCCAGTCGGGAGTTGCACAATCTCATAGTCTGAGGAACATGTATAAGTCATGAAGAAAGCAGTAGCAATGAAACTGTAACGATCATAATGCTAAGCTAACGGATGGGTCTTGTCCATCACATCATTCTCCTAATGATGTGATCCCGTTCATCAAATGACAACACATGTCTATGGTTAGGAAACATAACCATCTTTGATTAACGAGCTAGTCAAGTAGAGGCATACTAGGGACACTATGTTTTGTCTATGTATTCACACATGTATTAAGTTTCCGGTTAATACAATTCTAGCATGAATAATAAACATTTATCATGATATAAGGAAATAAAAATAACAACCTTATTATTGCCTCTAAGGCATATTTCCTTGAATTATGGAATGTCTTAGGGGTGCATAAGAAGAAGAGAGAAACTTTTAAGGTTAAGTATGAAAATGGCTCCCGGATTAGAGGCTCTTTGCGGGATGATAGATCATTTATATACGAAACATGGTGAAGGTGTTCATGCACCCGCCTCTCTGATTTTTAAAGATCTCTGAGCATCATGGTGTGTGAGAGGAGGTGGAAGATGTCTTGATCGTGATCATGATGTGACTGTCCCTATTAACGATGGTGGCGGAGGTGATGATTCTATGGTATTGGCTGATACAGACATTGACAAGATAAATGGTGATCCGGGTGTTGAGGAACCGGACTCGAGCAGGAAAAGGGATGCAACTTCTTCTATTGGCTATGACTAATACTCAACATGCTCTATCCGGTGCGGTAGCTCCCCCTAGTCCATCGGATAAGAAGGATCCAAAGAGGAACAAAACAGGAGTAAATGAGGTGGTTAATGGTCATAACAAAAACAAAAATATGTCAGCATCAGCGGGCTCCCTATAGGGGCGCCGCCGGGACTAATGAATCTTGTAAGTTGGAACTGGTGGAGAGGGGGGAATACCCGGGCAGTTTGAGAAATTGCAATGATCTCTTAGTCACATTCCCCCATGTTTGTATTTCTTAGTGAGACTAGGCAGAAAGTAGAGAAGAACCCGTACACATCTCGGTTTGCAAGGTTTTTTTGGTGTGGATAGTAATGGATTGAGTGGTGGACTAGCATATTTTTGGCATGAATCTTGTGTTGTTGAAATCCTGGATAGGAGAGATCATCGATGCTCTGGTGTGGTTGCATGCAGATGCTGAGCGATGGAGGATAATTTTTGTATATGCCAAACCTCTTGTTGAAAATGGTCATTTAACGTGGACCAAACTCTAGAGGCTGAAGAGTGTTAGTGACCTGCCTTGGCTTGTAATTGGTGATTTTAATGAGGCCTCATGGTACTTCGAGGATCTATCTTCTATTCCTAGACCAGAGCCTCGGATGGTGGCCTTTATAGATCCCCTGGAGGTGTGTGAACTAGTGGACTTGGGATTTTCTGAAATTCCTTTCACTTACGACAATCATCGAACAAGTATGAGCAATGTTATAGTGCGTTTGGACGCAGCGACGACAACAAATACTTGGCCTAATATGTTCCCGCTTAATTCTGTACAACATGTGCTGTCGCCTTGTTTGGATCATGTGGCGCTGGCATTGAAAGGTGCTCCTGATTTGGGTTATCATGGCCCTAAAGCGAGACGATATGAGGTCTTCTGGGAGAGGGACACCTCGTTGCTAGATGTAATGAAAGAAGCCTGGGATTCTATGGGAGAAATTGATAATTTGGACAAACTACAGTCTACTCTTAGTAAGACCATGGCCACTCTCAGCGCATGGGGCAATAAGAATTGAAAACATTTCTAGGGAGTTATCCAAGACTCCAAGTCTCGTTCTCAGCTGGAGAGCTTATGGATATGAATGCAGACATACAAGACTTTAGAAGAATTACTAATAAGATGAACGGGTTAATCTATCTGGAGGACATGATGTGTCCACTACAAAATTGTCTCCATTCAGTGACAAAAACCCTGGTGACGAAATAGTAAACGTCGCCTAATATCATTTTCTGTGACAGTCAACCATCACCAAACGTTTTCCTCCTAGGGCAGCGCCCTTGGCAACTTTGGCGACGTTCTGGCCTGATTTGCAGCGACGTTTCTTGCCGTCACTAAGCAAGTGCATTTTCTGGGATGTTTTATGTGTAACAAAAACTATTCACTGTCACCGAAAACCTTGGACGGGTTATTGAAGGAAATATAAATAGAAAAAAATGAGAACATGAGATTCGAACCCATGAGCTTGGGCCTCCATATGCATTACACTAAAAGGTTTACCGGTGGGCTAGCCTTTGATTAGTTATAATACACTACTGGGAAAGGGCTTATAGGTGAACCACAAATAGTGGCGGGCGGGCCGTGGCACCCGCCACTATTAGTTTTGAAAGAAAGCAGTGGAGAGTCCTAAAACACGCTCCCCGCTGCTAGGCGAGTAGTTGTGGCTGGCGAACAAGATTACCTAATCGGAGTCTGAACTATCGGGCAGGACTAACTTCGGCTGGCACTGCCTCTTTGGGGCCCGAGGAGGTTGATCCTCCTCAACATCCTCGGATGTCGCCCTCTTCTAGGGATGGGAGGAGGCGATTTCCTCCTCGTCTCCATCCTCCTCCCCGTCTTGGGCGCACAGGGCCGTAGCATCTTCCGCCTTGGTGCCCGGACGGTCTCTTATGCGGAGGCCTCCCCTGGCCTCCGGCAAATCCTTCTCCTTCTTGTCCTTCTTATCTAGCGCCTTGTAAGGCACCGTGACCAGCAGTTCCTCCAGTTGGGCTGGCCAAGGATTTTCAGGCAGCGGAGCCGGACTGCTGATATTCTTGGCCTTCTCGAGCTAGCCCTGTAAAGGCAACAAAAGAGACTTAAACCAAACTTTGGATAGTATAAGCACCCGAGTATACGTCGGCAAAGGGTTAATTACCTTCTTTGGGGGATTCGGGTCGTCGAAGTCGTTGTCTTCTTTCCTGGACGACACTCCTTCTGAGGCTTGAACAACAGACCCACACCTTGTCATAGGTGGCGTGAAGAGATGCTACACGGTGGCCGGGTCTTCGGGCTTGTAAGGCCACATCGGACTCGCCCCCTACTGGCAGGGAAGGAGGCAGCGATGGAGCATTACCTGAACCACGTTGTTCAGTTTGGCGACAGTCTCCATCACATAGGAAACGCGTGTTTGCAGTTTCCTCACCTCGTCAGCGGATCCCCAATCGAGACCTTTCTTGGTCCATGAGGTCAATCTCGTTGGGGCCCGGATCTCAACTTGGGAGCTTTCGTCCAGGCCGCATCCCGTGGCTCTGTTATATATAACCATTCCTTCTGCCACACCTTGACAGTGTCGATGAATGAGCCCTCCGGCCATTGGACTTGCGTGAGCTTGCTGATCATGGCCCTGCCACAATCTGCCTGAGCGCCGCCGACCAACTTCAGCTTGACATTGAACACCTTCAGCCATGGGTCAAAGTGCGGCTGGACCCGCATAAGGGCCTCGCAGATGATAATGAAAGTGGAGATGTGGAGGAGGGAATTGGGGGCTAGATCACGAAAATTCGAGCCCGTAGAAGAACATCAATCCCCGTACAAAGGGGTGCAGCGGGAATCCCAACCCCGAATGAAGTGGGAGAGAAAAACTACCCTCTTGCCTGGCTTGGGCGTGGGGACGACCTGGCCCTTTTGGGGGGCCCGTGAGCGACGTTGGCTGACAGGTAGCCGGCTCGCTTCAGCTCCTTGAGGTCGCTATCGATGATGATGGATGCCTCCAACTTGCCATTAGCACCGGATCCGGCCATGGCCGTCGGCGGGGAAGGTAAGTGCTGCAGAAGAGAAGCAGGGCGCTGGAGCTCTAGAGATTGGGAAAGTGACAACGAGAGGTGGAAGAAGGCGTAGGTTGGTAACTGTCGTTGTTCCCTTTTTATAGGCCGTGGAGTGGCCAAGGGTCCCTATTTACACGCCTCTCCACTTCTCGATATGTTCCCGATGTTAAGCGCGAGTAGGGGAATCGATATCATTGATCAAATCCCCCGAAAAGAGAGGCACGATCTCTGCCTTGATTACACGTGCCATTAGAGGGGCGGCCTCGGGCCGTGCATCGAGGACTTCCAGCCGTTAGGTGTTATGATAGGATGTGACCCTTCGCCAAAAAGTTGTCAGACAAAGGCACTATTCACACCTGAGCACTTTGGCCTTCAAGGCTAAGTAAAATAAATACTCCGGATTCTGGACGCCACCGGACTCCGAGCTTACGTGGGACCAGATGGAGAACTCACCTCGCAAGCCGAAGACCGTTGGATATGCGAATGCCGGACACTAGCTCCGTTGTTGGAGGCTAGTTCGGGGGCTACTCAGGGAGTCCTAGATTAAGGGGTCCTTGGGCCGCCGACCTGTGGATTATGGGTCGGGCTGAAGGGCCATTATGAAGCCCAATTAAAGTATAATCCATGAACGGATAGAACATCTTCGGAGCCGTGGTTGTCCTTCAAGTCAAGATCAGGCATGATCTTTCCTTCATTGTAATCGACCTCATGTAACCCTAACCCTATCGGTGTCCATACCAACCGAAGGGCTTTCGTCTTTAGGGTTAGAGCAACACCCATCCCCCTATTCTCCTAGGGTTTAGCTCACTTGATCTCGTGGTAGATCGACTCTGTAACCATACCATACACATCAATATAATCGAGCAGGACGTAGGGTTTTACCTCCTAGAGAGGGCCCGAACCTGGGTAATACCATGTTCTTCGTCCTCTGTTCCCCATTGTTCCTAGATCCACAGCTCGTGACCCCCTACCCGAGATCCGCCGATTCTAACACCGACATTCACTGTCACTGAAAACCTTGGACGAGTTAGTGAAGGAAATGTAAATAGAAAAAAAAAAAAAAATCGAGACCATGAGATTCGAACCGATGAGCTTGGGCCTCAGTATGCATTAGACTAAGAGGTTTACAGTTGGGCTAGCCTTTGATTAGTAATAATACACTACTGGGAAAGGGCTTATAGGTGAACCCCAAATAGTGACGGGCGAGGCGTGGCACCCGCCACTGCTAATTTTGAAAGGAAGCAGTGGTGTGTCATAAAACACGCTCGCCACTGCTAGACGAGTAATTGTGGCAGGCGGCGAAGATTACCCACCACAGCTGCGTGTTTTCTAATTTCTTCCCGATTGGCAAGCTACTGTGGCGGATGATGTTCGGTGCCCGCCACAGTTCACTTGCACACATGTGGCTGGCAGCTTTAATCACCGGCCACAACTATATTTGGGCAGCCATGTGCCAACCGTTTTAAAAAAAATCAGACCACGGGTGGCGGGTTTTAGCAGTCGCCCGACACAGCTATATCTGGTCACGTTGCCACCTCCCACACTTAACTTGGGTGGCGGGAAACTCCTCGCGCACGTCACCGCTCTACAAGATATTACCTACCCCTCATGCCACTTGAATCTCATTCTAGACCCAAACCCTTTCTCCCTTCCTCTCTCGTCGCCGCCAACGTCGTGGCGTCGTTCGTTGCCACCGGCGAGGTTGCGGCCCGTCACCTCGAGCGAGGAGCCAATCTTCCCCGTCACCCGCGTCGTCCGTCCCCGCCTTGAAGTTCGTCGACGTCCTTGTGCAAAGCTATCTCGAACTACTTCCCCGTGACCATCACCTGTGCCTTCCTCCGCATCCAACGTTGTCCTCGTCTCCGTCGAACTCGCCGTCCACTGACGCCTATGACATCGACCTCTGCCTCGTACAGCGACCCTTCCGACTCCGGCCCCGTAGGCACACCTCCCTCCTCTCTGTCAATGGTACTTGTGGTATGGGCTTCTCTCTCTCTCTCTCTCTCTATTAGTGTAGTTAAAATGTACATCATATGGATAAAAATCTAGTACGGCATTTTATTACTGTAGCTAAAGTTTGTTGTATGATGTATCACTGAATCTTCATAAGTGAATGTCTCAAAATTAATTGTGTGTGCTATACCAAAAGTACTACATATGGAGCCTGGAAGACAAACTCGAACAAGGGACGCCACCATCAGCCCAAGCACTAGACCACTGAACGACTGGTACCGTTGACAGAATAAGCCGCCGATACGCTATTGTCGCCGCTCTCCTATCAGAGACGGCTTGATATTGTCCCTAAGGACCAATGTGCACGTGCCCCTAAGGACCAATGTCATGGAGCCATAGTCGTCGGATTGAACCCTTGAATAGATCTGAAGCAACTGACACCAAATCTCGCCGTCGCGCATACATGACGAGATACCCTAATTTTGCTGGCCCAAGGAAACGACACGAATCTATGCCAGAGCTCCGTCTACTATGTCAAGATGAACAAAATTGAGAAGGATCGGAGCCTGGAAGACAAACTCAAACAACAGGCGTCACCATCAGCCCGGGCACCGCACCCGCGACGAATAAAACCCCAAACTGAACTACTAGCCGGAGCGAAGGCACCGAGATTCCCCTCTCCACCATTGGCCACCAGAGCGGCAAGAAGAGGGGTGGAGAATTCACAAGCTTACCGATGAATCTTGGAGCGGAGAGTTTACCTTTTTGTCGTTCGGTTGGAGAGATACCCTTCACATACCTCGGTCTCGCATTGGGCACCACCAGGCCAATAGTGCTTGCTCTCACGTCGTCGGTCGATAGAATGAAGCGTAGGTTATTCACAACCATCAATCTCATTTCTCAAGGTATTAAGCTCTAGTTGGTGAACTCTTTATTTTCTCCCATTGAGGTGTATAGTATGCATGCCATTAGATTCGACCATAATTCGTTGGACATTTGGGCAAGATGAAGAGATGTTGCCTACGCGGTAGAAGTACGGAAGAGATACCTCATGGTTTGTAAACCAAAATATAAGTAGGTTTTGGACCTCAAAAAGACAAACTCGAACAACAGGCGTCGCCATCAGCCCGAGCACCGCACCCGCGATGAATAAAACCCCAAACTGAACTACTAGCCGGAGCGAAGGCACCGAGATTCCCCTCTCCACCATTGGCCGCCAGAGCGGCAAGAAGAGGGGTGGAGAATTCACAAGCCTACCGATGAAGCTTGGAGCCGAGAGTTTACCTTTTTGTCGTTCGGTTGGAGAGATACCCTTCACATACCTCGGTCTCCCATTGGGAAGCACCATGCCAATAGTGGTTGTTCTCATGCCGCCGGTCGAGAGTGGAGCGTAGGTTATTGACGACCATCAGTCTCATTTCTCAAGGTATTAAACTCTAGTTGGTGAACTCTTCATTTCTCCCCTTGAGGTCTATAGTATGCATGCCATTAGAATTCGACCATAATTCGTTGAATATTTGAACAAGATGAAGAGATGTTGCCTACGGCGGTAGAAGTACGGAAGAGATACCTCATGGTTTGTAAACCAAAATATAAGTAGGTTTTGGACCTCAAAAAGATAAAATAAAATAAAAAATGTTATTAACAAAAGCAACTTTAAATCATATTTTAAAAAAGACTAACGCCATTTCACACTTCTGGCCCCCCTCATGCACGACTTAACAGCAACTTAAGGTGACAGGCCCACGGCCTGACCCGGCCAGAAGTATGTTGTGACTGCTTTTTGCCTCAACGGACTTATTGGAACCGAAAATCCTACACTTACGGAAAGTGTGCTACGGACTGATTTCACGGGGAGATGTGTCCACCTCTCCATCATGAATTCACCCCTCCTTGATTATAGCTGACCCCACCCCTTGATTTTAACTAGGCCATGTCAGTCCGTAACTTCCTTTCCGTGCTAAATGGCCTGTAGATGTAGCAAAGCTCTATTGGAACAGCTTTGCGTCATCGGCAAGTATTTTTCAAATACGTATGAATCATTTTTCAAATACCTGTTCAATATTTTGCGAATCTGTTTTTGAAGAGTATTATTGTAATATTTTAAAGTATAAAGAAAAGTACAAAAATAATGCAAAAAAGAGAGCAGAACAAAAAAGTGGTCGTGGCCTCGCACGCGATTGGGACGACCCATCTCGGGCTGCCCCCGACGCGAGGGTTCCCCCTCTCTCGCTTGAAGCAAGAAACAGGGTGCCCTGCTGCGTCCGGCGGCGAACACGCTGGTGCATGGAGACGATGTACACCATCTTGTCGAACGTCGGAGCAGGCCAACGTCCTGTGCGTGCAACACGCTCGTGCATGCCAGACGGGGAGATCCTAGGACAGGGCTGGGTGGCATGGCTGCTCAACCGGGTTGTGACATCGTTCGACGAGGCCAGCGTGATGGACAAATTCGAGCCATGGCCCAGGACCCCAGTTTCGTGTGCTTGCCCACATTCCTGGTTGCCGCTCATGACATTGTTCACGGGGAAATCGCCGCGGGAATAACTTCAGGGAGGGTGCCGTCTGGAGTTGTGCGGGGAACAAGTTGGATGGGAAGGCGACGGTGTACAAAGGCAAGGCGGAAGGGGGGGGGTAGGCGCTTGCTAAGCTCGAACGCCAATTAGCCGATGAGCGGTTGATGGATGTGTGCCTTGCCGAGACACTGAGTGTGCATGCCACATCATGGTCGTCACCAACGCACAGGTTGCTGGTGACTGAGTTGAGCGTATGACCGAGTTGAACCATTTTTCTTCTTCTTTTTTCTGTCCTTGTTTTCTTTCTTTGTGATGAAGAATGACAAAGTTCCATATTCAATAGGTGGAAACACCATGACACCATTGGGACAGGATCTTCAAATAGAGAACATGGGCTTAAGAATCACCTCGATCGGAGTTAGGAGCGAAAAGTTGTGAAGGTTTTACACCCCAGGTACCAATCTGCAATTAAAGTAATTACACATCGGTCCCCGGCAGTTTTCCAACGAAAAGATTTTTGAGATAAAAATCCATCAAAAAGAATAACGAGCCCGTGCTAGGCTAAAAGTAACGGGGCACAACCGTCGTTATCCACCCTCAAGCCGTTTTTTTCTTTTCCCCGTTCTGGTTTTCTTTCTTTTCTTTTTTCTACTCTATTTTCTACATTTTTTTTGTTTTACTTCCCTATTTTTCTGTTCTTTTTTATTTTTTCTTCTCTATTTTTTGTATTTCTTTTCTTTTCCTTTTCACTCTACATTTTTTCATATGTCAAAACCATTATTTTAGTAAGTGGTCAATGTTTTTTGTATACACGTTCAACATTGTCCGAACATTTATTCAATATTTTTTTAAAATACTTGTTCAACATTTTCCAAATAGATGTTCAAAAAATTTCAAATACTCGTTGAACATTTTCAATTACTTGTTCAACATTTTTTAATACTTATGATATATTTTTCAAATATCTGTTCAACATTTTTGCGAATCTGTTTTGAAGAGTATTTTTGTAATATTCTAAAGTATAAAGAAAAGTACAAAATAAAGCAAAAAAGAGAACAAAAAATAACCGGCCGTGCCCTTGCGCGCGACTGGGCTGACCCATCTGGGGCTTCCCTCGACGCGAGGGTTCCCCCTCTCTCGCTTGAAGCGAGAAACAGGGGTGCCCTGTTGCGTCCGACGGCTAACACGCTGGTGCATGGAGACGACGTACAACATCTTGTCGGATGTTAGAGCAGGCCAACGTCCTGTGCATGCAACACGCTGGTGCATGCCAGCCGGGGAGATCCTGGGCAAGGCTAGGTGGCATGGCTGCTCAACTGGGTCGTGACGTCATTCGACGAAGCCAGCGTGACGGGATAAGTTCGCACCATGGCCCAGGACCCCAGCTTCGTGTTCCTGCCCACATTCCTGGTTGCCGCTCATGGCGTTGTTCACGGGGAGCTCGTCGCGGGAATAACTTTAGGAGGGGCGCCATCCGGAGTGGCACGGGAAACAAGTTGGCTGGGAAGGCAACGATGTACAAGGGTCGGCAAGCGGAAGGGGGATGGTTGGTGCTTGCTAAGCTCGAACGCCAATTTAGCCGATGAGTGGTTGATGGTTGTGTGCCTCGCCGAGACGCCGAGTGTGCATGCCACATCATGGTCATCACCAACGCGTAGGTCGCCGGTGACCAAGTTGAGCGTGTGACTGAGTTGAACCTTTTTTTATCTTTTTTCCATCCTTGTTTTCTTTCTTGTGATGAAGAATGACAAAGTGACATGTTCAATAGGTGGAAACACCATGACACCATTGGGACAGGATATTCAAATAGAGAAAATGGGCTTAAGAATCACCTCGATCGGAGTTGGCAGCGAAAAGTTGTGAAGGTTATACAACCCAGGTACCAATCTGCAATTAATGTAATTACACATCGGTCCCCAACAGTTTTCTAGCGAATAGATATTTTGAGATAAAAATCAAGCAAAAAGAATAACAGGCCCGCGCTAGGCTAAAAGTAACGGGGCACAACCGTCGATGTCCGACCGCAACTACTTGGGCTGGCCTGTTAGCGCGATAACGCAGAAGCTGCCCAGGGGTAAGCGCGACGACTATGTCTCGCATTAAGCGAGCTTGAAGGCTTGAAGGATCTCTCGCTGAAGGAACCTAGGTCTCTCGGATAGTTGCTACGATGCTAGCCAGTGGGTCTGTCGCGATTTCATGATGAAACTATAGGTCACGACCTACTTGTGATAAAAGAGCCAGTTTTCTCCACCATTTTTTGTTTCATTTATTCATTTTCTCCTAGTTTTTTGTTTTCTTTTGTTTCTTTTCTTTTTTTGCTTTTTTATTCTTTTTGCATTTGTTTCTTCGGTTTATTTTTCATTTTATTTTTCCTTTGGTTTATTTTCTTTCTCTTTTGGTTCTACTTTTTGGTTTTTATTCTACATTTTTTATATGCCAACAATATTTTTGTAATACATGTGTAACATTTTCCAGTAGAAAATCAACATTTTTTCAAATACAAGATTAAAAAAATACATGGTCAACATTTTTCCTATGCACACTTTTAACAAATTCAAATGCTTGATTAACATTTTTCAAATAGAAAATTTACATTTTGGTCAGAAAAAATCTATGCAGATTGAACATTTGTTAAATGCTTTATTAACTTTATTTAAATGCAACATTAACATGTTTTAATACATAGTCAACATTCTTTCTTAAACACATATAATATTTTTCAAATACTTCATTTTTTCATGCATGATGTACATTTTTCTACACACATTTAAAAAGTTTCAAATACTTGTTCATCATTATTTTTCAATGGCTTAATTAAAAGAATTATACACATGACCAATAAAATTCATCATTTTTTAACACATGGTCAATATTTTTTCTATACAGATTTAACATTTTCCAAATGCTTGATTAACATTTTTCAAACACTTGTTCAAGATTTTTTTAAATGCTTGATAAATGTTTTTGTAAACACATAATCAAATTGTTTCATACACATTTTATTTTTTGTATACATTTTTCGTATACATGATAAATATTTTCTCTATACACATTTAACATTTTTCAAATGTTTTATGTAGAGGAATTTTTGTAATATATTTAGTTAGAATATTTGGAAGTTTAAAGAAAAGTAAAAAAAAAGAAACCAAAAAACTAAAAAAAATATGAAGAAAAAAGACGAGGCTGTTGTTCCGCGGGCCTCGGCCGGTCCAACTCGCGCCATCCTTCAGCGAGGGTTCCCTCTGTCTCGCATGAAGCGAGAGATAGGGGGCGCCCAGAGGAAGTGCGTTTTCCTGTGGGTAAAGCGGACACACATGGTTGCGCGACCGGGGTTGATAATGTGAGCCGCCGACGGATGGGGCCTGCCTGTCGGATTTGAGCCTGGCGTCGTCGTCCACCTCACGCCTGACGGCGCAGTCAATGCCGACAGTGACAACAAAGTGTAAATTTCATGCTTGGTTAGCCATCCAAGGAAGATGCAACACGGCTGATGTACTTCTGAAGAAAGGTTGGCCTCACACACACCCATATGCAAGTTGTGCAACACCCAGCAAGAAACAGCCCTGCACTTATTTGCCCAATGCAGTTACACTCGAATGATCTTGGAGGACATAATTCGGCGTTTCAGTGTACCCATGGACGCGCCGATCAGCACTGAACCAAACCTCGAAGACTAATCGTCTATCCTATTACTGAACTAATCGTCTATCCTATTACATGACCGCCATCCAAACCGGTTGAAAATATCCGGTGCTACCATCTCCCACCGGATAGATCCAGTAACCAAACACTTCCTGGCCTCCGTTAGAGTGAGTAACGACCACATGCGGATCAGCGCAGTGGCTCGGAATAAAACCTGCAAAAAATGAATATTTGTTGTTCTGTTAAAAGCCAAATCATTTCTGTAGTTCCAAATTGCCCACAACAAAGCACATACTCCTACGCGAATGTGTCTAGCTGTTTCGGACTCTATCCCAACAAGCCACGTTCCAAATAACATACTGACAGAATTCGGAGGAATAATGTTAAAGACAATGTGCACCGTCTGCCAAAAAACTTTGGCCAACGGGCAATCAAAGAAAAGGTGTTTGATGGTTTCAGCCCGATCACAAAAACTAAACCTAGTAGATCTTGTCCAGTTGCGCTTAACCAAGTTATACTTTGTTAATATGACTTGTTTATGTACAAACCACATAAACACTTTAATTTTCAAAGGAACTTTGACTTTCCAAACATATTTGGAACTAGGAATGGCGCTAGAGTTGATGACATCGATATACATCGATTTAACTATGAACTCTCCAGACCTAGTAAGCTTCCAGCACAACTGATCGGACTGATGAGATAACTGAACCTCCATCAGTCTACTCACCAAATGAAGCCACGCTTCCCACCTGTTGCCAACAAGCGTCCTCCTGAACTGAATATTAAGGGGGATGGACTGCACAATCGTTGCAACAAAAGCCTCACGTCGTTGAACAATACTATACAGGACGGATACTACAGCGCCAGCGGCGTTTCTCCAAGCCAAGTATCCTCCTAGAAGCGCGTGGTAGTGCCATTACCGACTATAAACTTTGTCCTATTAAAGAAGGCTGCTTTGACTCTCATAAGTCCCTTCCAAAAAGGCAAGTCAGTCGGTCTCACTGTCACCTGGGACAAAGTTTTGGACTGCAAATACTTACTACGGAGAATCTGCGCCCATGTGGCCTCAGTCTCAATTGATAACTTATACAACCACTTACTGAGAAGACATATGTTCTTGACTTCAAGATTCTCAATGCCAAGGCCCCCTGGTCCTTTGGTCGACAGATGATATCCCATTCCGCCAGTCTATATTTTCTATTTAGTTCATCACTCTGCCAGAAGAATCGGGATCGATAGAAGTCCAGCCTTTTCCTAACACCAACTGGGACTTCGAAGAAGGACAAGAGAAACATAGGCATACTCGTGAGCACCGAATTAATAAGAATCAAGCGGCCTCTGTATGACATGAGTTTTCCCTTCCAGCAACTCAGTTTCTTCTCAAACCAATCCTCGATATACTTTCATTCTCTGTTTGTCAGTTTACGATGGTGAATGGGTGTACCTAAGTACGTGAAAGGTAATGTCCCCAATTCGCATCCAAACAATTGCCTATAAGCCTCTTGTTCATCATTGGCTCTACCAAAACAGAACAACTCGCTTTTATGAAAGTTAATCTTCCATCCGGTCAATTGTTCAAATAAGCATAACACCAGCTTCATATTTTTTGCTTTTGCCAAGTTGTGCTCCATAAAGATGATCATATCATCAGCGTACTGCAGGATGGACACACCTTCATCAACTAGATGAGGCACCAAGCCACCCACCTGACCGTCCTCTTTGCCCTACCTATCAAATTGCCAACATATCAACCACAATGTTGAACAGAATAGGAGACTGTCTCAGGCCCTTGTGCATCTGGACATAATGACCTATGTCATCATTGCCTTTAATTCCAACACTCCCTTTTTGCGTGAAAGATTCTATCTGGCGTCGCCAGGCTTCATCAAAACCCTTCATGTGTAAGGCCTGTTGAAGGAAAGGCCATTTTACTTTATCGTACGCTTTCTCGAAATCCACCTTAAAAACAACTCCATCTAGTTTTTTTGTGTAAATCTCATGGAGCGTTTCATGAAGGACCACAACCTATTCTAGGATGTTCCTGTCCGGCATGAAAGCAGTTTGGGAATGTTGTACCACAGAATGCGCAATCTGCGTGAGCCTATTAGTCCCAACCTTGGTAAAAATTTTGAAACTGACATTAAGAAGACAGATAGGCCTGAATTGCTCAATTCTCACAACCTATGTTTTCTTAGGAAGCAGGGTTATCGTTCCAAAATTCAGTTGAAAAAGCTGAAGCTGTCCAGAGAGAAAATCATGGAACAACGGCAACAAACCCCCTTAATAATATGCCAGCACTTCTTATAGAACTCTGCCGGAAAACCATCTGGGCCGGGAGCCTTATTATTTTTCATCAGCGAGATGGCCTCAAACACCTCTTTCTCAAAGAAAGGAGCAGCCAAAATATCATTCCCAACAACATTAAGTTGACGAACATCCTCAATCCTAGACTCATCCAGAGAAACACAGTTATCCTCTGGAGGCCCAAACAACTGCTTGTAATACTCTGTAATGTATAATTTTAGGTTCTCCTATCCTAAAATCGTTCCTTCATCTTTTTCAAGCTGAAAGATCCTCTTCTTTCTGTGTTTGCCATTGGCGATCATGTGAAAGAATTGAGTGTTCGCGTCCCCAAGACAACTCGTCGGACCTTGGCCCGCAGCGCCCACTTTAATTCCTCTTCACAAAGAAGCTCTTTTAATCTCATCTCCGTGTCAAGCTTGGCATGAAGCTCCAAGGCCGGCAGAACTGTGGTTTCTGCTTTTACATCTAGGGACTGAATAAGGGTAAGGAGCCTTTCCTTTTCGACCTTATAAATCCCACTAAGATGCTTAGCCCACCCACGTAGGAAACTTCTCAAGTACCTGATCTTATTCTGCCAACGCTCAAGCGCATTCCTACTTCCTGCATCCTTAGCCCATTCCCTGGCTACGAGATCAAAGAAGCCGTCTCGTTCAAACCAAGCAAGCTCGAACAAAAACGAGTTTTTTTCCCAAGTGGGTAGCCTCACCAGAGTCTAGAAATAAAGACGTGTGGTCAGAAATACGACGGGAAAGTGCCTGAACTGTTACAAAGGGAAACTTCTGTTCCCATTTGACGCTAGCCAGTACTCGATCCAACTTTTCAAACGTCGGATTTGGCAACGCGTTAGCCCAGGTAAACTTACTTCCCGAAAGGTCTATCTCTCTCAGATCCAAGCTTTCAATGATAGTATTAAACATGAACGACCATCTCTCATCAAAGTTATCATTGTTCTTCTCCTCACGCCTTCTAATAATGTTGAAATCACCCCCCACCAGGATAGGAAGCTGCTCAGAGCCGCAAATCCTAACCAGCCCAGCCAAGAACTCAGGTTTTAATTTGGGCTATGCGGCACCATATACCGCCACCAGAGCCCAATTAAACCTGTCGGCCTTCGACCGCACCCGAAACTTAACTGCAAAGTCTCCCATCACCACACTTTGGACTTCGAGCGAATCGCATCTAACTCCGAGTAAGATCCCACCCGATCTTCCTCTCGGCGGCACACAATGCCAGTCAAAATCAATACCTCTTGATAAAGTATTGAGAAATTGTGGCGAAAAATTATCCAGTTTCCAACAATGCAATAAAATCCAGCCTATGCTCGATAGACGCCTCTGCAAGAAACCTTATTTTAGCCAAGTCTTTCAGACCTCTGCTATTCCAAAAGATTCCTTTCATATTTCGTCATGAAATTTGTGACGCCCTCGATTCAATCATACACTAATCATACACGCAAACATGTACGATCAAGGTCAGGGACTCACGGGAAGATATTACAACACAACTCTAAAATAAAATAAGTCATACACGCATCATAATACAAGCCAGGGGCCTCGAGGGCTCGAATACAATTGCTCGATCATAGACGAGTCATCGGAAGCAACAATATCTAAGTACAAACATAAGTTAAACAAGTTTGCCTTAAGAAGGCTAGCACAAACTGGGATACAGATCGAAAGAGGCACAGGCCTCCTGCCTGGGATCCTCCTAAACTACTCCTGGTCGTCGTCAGCGGCCTGCACGTAGTAGGCACCTCCGGTGTAGTAGGAGTCGTCGTCGACGGTGGCGTCTGGCTCCTGGGCTCCAACATCTGGTTGCGACAACCAGGAAGAAAGGAAAGGGGGGAAAGGGGGAGAAAAGCAACCGTGAGTACTCATCCAAAGTACTCGCAAGCAAGGAACTACACTACATATGCATGGGTATATGTGTAAAGAGGCAATATCGGTGGACTGAACTGCAGAATGCCAAAATAAGAGGGTGATAGCTAGTCCTGTCGAAGACTACGCTTCTGGCAGCCTCTGTCTTGCAGCATGTAGAAGAGAGTAGATTGAAGTCCTCCAAGTAGCATTGCATAGCATAATCCTACCCGGTGATCCTCCCCTCGTTGCCCTGTGGAAAAGCGATCATCGGGTTGTCTATGGAACTTGTCTGGGTGTGTTTTATTAGGTATCCAGTTCTAGTTGTCACAAGGTCAAGGTACAACTCTGGGTCGTCCTTTTACCGAGGGACACAGCTATTCAAATAGATTAACTTCCCTGCAGGGGTGCACCACATAACCCAACACGCTCGATGCCATTTTGCCGGACACACTTTCCTGGGTCATGCCCGGCCTCGGAAGATCAACATGTCGCAGCCCTACCTAGGCACAACAGAGAGGTCAGCACGCCGGTCTAAATCCTCTGGCGCAGGGGTCTGGGCCCATCGCCATTGCACACCTGCATGTTGCGAGGGCAGCCGGAAGCAGAACTAGCCCCCTTAATACAAGAGCAGGCTTACGTTCCAATCCGGCGCGCGCCGCTCAATCGCTGACATCACGAAGGCTTCGGTTGATACCACGACGTCAAGTGCCCATATCTTTCCCTCATAGTTGGTTAGTGCGTATAGGCCAGTGGCCAGACTCATATCAAATACCAAGATCTCATTAAGCGTGTTATTTTGAAGTAACCGCGAACGCCGACCAGGGCCAGGCCCACCTCTCTCCTAGGTGGTCTCAACCTGCCCTGTTGCTCCACCACATAGTAACGGTTGGGGGCCGTCAAGAACCCAGGCCCACCTCTACCAGGATTGAGCCACCTGTCCTTTCAGCCCCCACGTCGGAATCACTTGCAGGTACTCAACAAGCAGACCCGACTTTAGTCAACATCTGTATAGTATGTATATATGATTATATGTATAGTATATACCCGTGATCACCTCCCGAGTGATCACGGCCCGATAGTATAGCAAGGCAGACTGACAAGAATGTAGGGCCACAGATGATAAACTAGCATCCTATACTAAGCATTTAGGATTGCAGGTAAGGTATCAACAGATGTAGCAACAATGACAGGCTATGCATCAGAATAGGATTAACGGAAAGCAGTAACATGCTACACTACTCTAATGCAAGCATTATAGAGGAGAATAGGCGATATCTGGTGATCATGGGGGGGGGGCTTGCCTGGTTGCTCTGGCAAGAGGAAGGGGTCGTCGTCGATGTAGTCAATCACAGGGGTATCGACAACGGTCTCGGAGCCTACCGGAAAGGAGTAACGGAGGGGGAACACAATAAATAACAGAGCAATCAAATGTAACACAAAGCAAGATGCGGCAATACATTGTGCTAGGGGTGACCTAACGCAGGGATAGGTGATACCGGCGAAGGGGGGGAACATCCGAGAAAGTATCCCCGGTGTTCCGCGTTTTCGGACAGATGAACCGGAGGGGGAAAGTTGTGTGTTTTCTATGCTAGGGATGTGTGGCGGATGAACGGGCTGCGTATCCGGATTTGTCTCGTCGTTCTAAGCAACTTTCATGTACAAAGTTTTTCCATCTGAGCTACGGTTTATTTTATATTAATTTTTAAAGTTTTAAATCATTTTATAAATTATTATTATTAAATTAATTCGATATTAGTATTATTGCATCAGCATGACTTCAGCATGACGTCAGCAGTCAACAGAGGTGTTGACTGGTCAAACTGACGTGTGGGTCCCGCATGTCATACTCTGTTAACTAATTAACCAAATTAATTAGTTTAATTAACAGATTAGTTAGGTTAGTTAATTAATTATGTTAATTAAACATGATTAATTAAGTTAATTAGTTTAGTTAATTAATTAATTAAATTTATATTCATTATTATTATTTTTATTTCTTCTTCTTCTTCTTTTTTAAATCGTTCTGGGGGCTGGGGCCCCACTATCATAGGCCCTATGGGCCTTAGCGGGCGCCAGTGTTATCGGGTTCGGGCGCAATGGGTGCCCACCACCCGCTCATTTAGGCGCACGCCCAGGGGTGGCACAGGGGCACACCCAGGCGCGCGCGTGGGCTCGGCCAGGGGCGCGCGTGAGCGCGGCCATGCGGCGGTGAGCACGAGCGGCGGCCGGAGCTCGCTAGTCTGGCAACATGCGAACGCGTGCGGGACGGCGCGGGCGCGCGCGGCACGAGGCCACGGCCGTG